>NW_008706850.1:0-2424 GCF_000327385.1 Lottia gigantea
AATCTAGTTCCATATCTTATGTTATACTTATATTCCTAACAATACATACTGCTGCCTGTTACTCTATTAAACTATATTACACCATCATGCAAATAAATTTTAAAAGATCTGTAGAAGTTGACAGAATAGGTCAAAACTTTTGATTTTCAAGGATAATTGTATCTTTAGATTTGAGGAATTCTTAGTTTATATAAAAATACACATAATCTGTATAAATTAAGTTAAAGAGATGATCAATAACAGCATTGTACTTTTCTGTTTGAATTTAGTCTTATTTCACTGTTCCACAATACTGACAATATTCAGTTGTTTTTAAAATACATAACCCTTTATCATAATAAATTATTAATTACTTTAAGTCAAATAACCAAATGAAATTTAGTATGTTTTTAGTGTCCAGCTAGCTTTCCAACCATAACAATACTGATACCTTTAGTGTAATAGAGGCAATATATAAGGTATAAACCGAGCTTAACTCTTACTACAGAACTGCCACTTGGCCAAAAACTGTTGCTCTCCTAGTTATACACAAAATTTTACTTGCTAAATATATTAAATTATTCAACTTCTGTTCATCTTGAAATAATCTTTATTAATGAATATTAAAGAACCAAGAGGAAACAAATGTTCAACATATATTAATTGTGCTTTTTTGTATACATTCATAATTAATTCACTTTGAGACAAATAACCAAAGATTGAATGTTACAATAATTTTACTATACAACTTAAACAAAACTGATACCCTTAGGTCAATACTATTTACCATCTTCCCTTTGTTTAAATGATCAGTGGTCAGTACTGTATTATATAACAACTATAGTTAATAGAGAGTATAGACATCATGGTCTTTATCTCTATTGTCACGTGACCTGTTTATTAACTATAGTTTTACTATCGTATACAATTCATAATCTTTATTCTTACAATATCTTTCTACTGATTTCTTCTACGTACACTCTTATTTCTTTATCAAATTTTAACACAAAAATACCAAAATTACTAGATTTCAATTTTCTATCTGATGAAATTTCTATAAATTTATTATTTTTACTTGTTGATTTAAACTAGTCTGTTTTATTGGACCTAGTCACCATCTTGAATTTTGTTGTTAAAAATTATACCACACTTCTCGTTCCCTTTCTCAGTATCGCTTCTCGGCCTTTTGGCTAAGATCAAAGTGTAGTATCTGTTCTTATCAGCTTTGATATTAAACTGATTCTTGGACTTAGGCAAAGAGTTTGGGGCTTGCTCCACCTTTGCCGCGGGTTGGCCTGGTATTGCAGTACTTCCAGGATTGGCCCACTCCCTCTGGGAGAAAAATTCAAAGATAAAAGAGTTTCCCCATTCCTCAATACAGCATAACACTGCTTTTTGTCTCCTTATGTTCAAATAAATAGAATTGTAATCTTCCGTACACATATTCCCTCAAAATATTGTTCATGATTTAAGTAATCATTATCAAATCAAATTTTAGAATTGTGATGAAATAGTTTTCTGTTTGATATCAGAATTGTTAAAAATTGTGTGATTTTTAGGGGAAAAAACTGATGATAGGTATTATATAAAAGCTTTGACTATTTTAGCCCTTTATATTTAGTGCTAAATTTTGCACAATTTTTGTTTTCAGACTTCAAGAGAGATTTATTCAACCATTTAGTGTAGGTGGACCATGTCCTCCAGTCAGCTTTCCTGGAAATCAGGAATTTTTTAAAGAATTTATTGTTGCTGCTTCCAGTCCTGTATTGAATCAACATTTATCTAATATATTTACTGGTAAAATTAAAAAGGTTTGTATGTTAATTTCAATACTAAAAATAAATGGTTATTCGTCAATTTTTTTATTTATATTTTTTGTATTTCATTCTGCCTGATGATTAATTGATGATAGGCATCACGTCTGTGTATGAATATTCATCTCTATGTATTTCAACATACTGTTTCATGAAATTATTCTGTTTTGCAGTTAAACAGTACAGAATTTAGTCAAAATACCTCAGAAGAAAATCAAGAATCAGAAGGCATAAATCAGGTATTTCTTCTTTCTAAAAAAGCTGTTTATTTCCTTTTAATTACACATAAAATCAAACATTATAAAATCAAACTTTACATAATTAAAAGATATTGTAGTTCAGAACATCCTTAAATACCTTTTGTATGATAAAACTTCTAAATTTAAACATTATTTAAATTAAAAATTTAAACATCATTACTATTCAGTTGTTAAGTGTGAGTAGTATATGTCTTTTCGGATATGACGCATTTCACTTCTGCGCATGCGCAGCTTTTTCAACGCGTCATATCCGAAAAGACACAACTGTTAAAATGTATTATAATACACTCCCCAAACTGTTAAAATGTATTATAACAGACTCCCCAAACTGTATTATAACAAACTCCATATAAATTACCCAAACCACAGAC
>NW_008706850.1:2869-4386 GCF_000327385.1 Lottia gigantea
ACAAGAAGAAAGAGGATTACGTAATCATCTCACCATCGGTAGGGACAAAGACCCAAATAAACGACGGAGGAAGAGCTACCTTTGAAATTAATTCGTTGTCCAATTGGTTGCTGCTTTCCGATGCCCATTTCCAATGCGATTTCAAAATCAAAGACGCCACTCAGAATCGAATTCCACAAACCAACACGACTTTAGAAAACAACTTCTTTCCGTCTTTATTCAGCGAAATGGTTTTGGAAGCTGGTTCAAATCCGATAGAGACCATAAAACACCCCGGCGAATTTGACACAATGTTGAAAACGGTTCTCTATCCCAAAAACTACCATTCATTTTCGGGACGGATTCCCGATGTCGGTGACGGAGAAGTTTTAAAAGAACCGGTCAGAACTGTAGCAAATGACGCAGACCTTGCTAGGATAAGGGTAGTCGCTAGAAACACACTGGAAAGAGTGACTCGCGGAGTAAATCACGGATTTGAAAAACGAGCGCTTCAATACAACAACGTTGTCGAGAACAACAGATGGGGTAATTACGTAAATTGGAAGTTGTATCCTTTATTTGGTCTTTTGGAACACAGAAAGGTTTCTATAGGTTTACCGTATAAAATTCATTTGCAAAGAGAAATCAACGACAACAAGATATTCTTTGGTGAAAACAACTCTGACGCAAAATTGGAAATAACGAATATCCAACTTTACATACCGGTAATTACTCCTTCCGTAGAAGTGGAAACGAGAATATTCAACTCTTTAACCAAAGACATCGAAATTGCTTTTCTTCATCGTAACACGGTAGGTAGCATGACTTTAACGGGAGAATCCACCACGTGGCCAATCACCAACAGCGTCAAATATCTAATGGTCGGTTTCAAAAACTTGCCAGACTCTCAGACAAACAACAACAACATTGAACCATACTCAAGATCCCATCATTCGCAAAGCTCAAGTCAGATTGAACAACGATAATTATCCGGATCAACCTTTGACAATTGATCCTTCCAAAAAAGATTACAACGAATTGTACAGAAACTATAAAAACATGTGCGAATTGTTTGGAAATACGCCTCAGTTTGAATACACAGATTTTTCACTCAATCATCCAATCTTTTGTTTCGATCCGTCAGCTCATCAAGAAGATCTTTTCAAAACAGGGGTAAACATAAATATTCACATGATAAAACACAAGGAGATGTGACCGGCTACTGTTTATTGCTGGAAGAAGCAAAACATTTGATTAAAATATCAGATAGAAGAATGATAAGAATTGAATAAAAAACACCCTTTAAAAATGAAACCAGAAACTTTAGTTATGAAAATAATAGAAGCTATGGAAACGAATTCGCCGACTCTAATAACTTACAACGGTAAAAAAGTGCATATAACCCAAAAGATTATCGATAAATACAAACATTGCAAAGTCAGAGACGATATAGACTTGGAAAGAATTGATGAGAATTTAACTAAAAAAGGTGGATTTTTACCTTTCTTACCTTTAATCTTTGCTGGTTTAGCTGCAGC
>NW_008706850.1:9411-11389 GCF_000327385.1 Lottia gigantea
ATTCACTGTCTAAATCCGACATGGCGGAAGCGTATAAACCGTTAGCATCAAATGCCATTAGTGTAGTACATTTTATTTTTTTAAGTCTCGAATGAACCTCCGTTTTGTCTTTTGTGCTTGCGCTGTATTCTTTGAATAAATCAATTATGTTATTACTTTCAAGTTCTGTATATTCCTTTAATACGTTACAAATTTCATCCATTTTGTTCGTTTCAAATGATTTTCTATTTGCTCTTCCTCCTTTAATAGATCGTCTGATAAAATTTCTTATAAAAGGATTAGTGTGCGAATAAACTTTTTCTACGTTTTCTTTTTCGGTATGTTTCGCAACCATTCTAGTAGTTTCATACCATTCTTCTTCCACCATTTCTTTATCGTAATGATATAAATAATACCAACCCTTTAAAGATAAAGATGGAGCCGTTAGATTATTGCACATATTCTGGTTTACAACTTCTTTTGTCACTTGGTTGTATTTTATCAAACAAGCTCCCAAACAGAGAGTGTCTCTCTTGGCGTAAGGTTCCATTCGTGTCTCAATTCCTCCCAGTGTATTTAGCGATATCTACGTCGGCAATCTTTCTCAAATTCGCGGGGAGATTGGAAGAATTTCCTCATGCAGCAAAACTAGAGGATTCGTGTTGATAGGAGCACGTGAAATTAATATGTTGTAAATAATTACCCTTTATTTCTTTCTGTCTTTTCCATTTTTTCTGTAAATCTTCATCCATGTATGGATTAGATAAAGGAAAAGATAGAATTCCTCTGGGTGTTTTTAAAGGGCAATGCGTTAGTTTTTTTGCATTTTTAAGCACGATCCAGTTGTCGAATCCACTGCCGTTATGAGAAATTAATATTAATCTCTTTCTATCATATTGACCTAAATATTTCAACATTTGATCGATGCAATCTGTACCTACAAATATTTCTACTACATTCATTAGTTTATCATAAAATTCTTCTGGAAGGGGATCTGATGACTTTAAATCTGGAAAGAGATTATTTATTCTGTTTAACATTTTCCTTAGTTTTTCTAAATTAATTTAAGTGCAACAATATGGAATTGCTCTTCGCGTGTCTTTTTCTGAATACGTTTCGCAATCCCAAGCGAATAACACATCGCTCATACTCGAAAGCACGTTTAGGTGAAACCTGTGTTACTGCGTTGTCGTCTCTACACGTTTTCCACACCTGTTCGTAATTGCCTTCTATTTCTTGAATTCCCAAACTTTTTTGACTTCTTCTAATCAAACAGAAATGCGAGTTGTGTAAGTAAAAAACCCAATCTAATTCATCGTGAACGTCTCTGGGATGAAAATGTCTGTTTTTGGGATTATAAATTTGAAACGAAGTGTTGAATTTCTTGTTGAATTCCTTCATTCTAGCACAAGTCATCACTCCTTTTCTATTTGCTTTTGAAAACCCGTTGATGTATTCTTGAAATTCTCTCGTGTAGTCTTCGTTTAAAACACGATTGACGCATTTGATAAAACAGTGACCATCTGTAGGTATGTAACAATTTTCGCCTTCGTATTCATTTATCTTTTTAAGTAGATCAGTTCCTCCTCTACCAACTCTCGACCTTTTTATTTCTTGGAAATTGTCTTTCATTAAAATTATTTTTCCTGTAAAATACTAATCGGAAGCATCAGATTTTTTGTCCATATTTTAAAAGATATTGTGGAAAGTTTTGGCATTGAAACCGAGGAGTGACATGTATTGTCTGTGATTCCCTTCCTTGACTATCTCTCCATCTATTTTAATTTGTCCTTTGAATGTTTTAAATTTATCAGAGATAGCCTTGATAACATCGGAAAATAGGGCGTTTTCTATCAATGTTTCATCAAGTTCGATTTTATTCATATTTTTTTAAGTATATATTTTTGATTTTTTCTTTATTTTGACCGCTGATATTTCTGTATGGAATTTGTCCAAAATTTCATTGAATTCTTGTAATTCTTCAACTGTTATGTTCTTG
>NW_008706851.1:0-1357 GCF_000327385.1 Lottia gigantea
ATCTTTCTTTGAATTTTCAGCCATATTTATTTGAATTTCCAGCTGTCTTTCATTGAATTTCCAACTATCTTTCTTTGAATTTCCAACTATTTTTCTTTGAATTTCCAGCTATTTTTCTTTGAATTTCCAACTATCTTTCTTTGAATTTCCAACTATCTTTCTTTGAATTTCCAACTATCTTTCTTTGAATTTCTAACTATCTTTCTTTGAATTTTCAGCTATATTTATTTGAATTTCCAGCTATCTTTCTTTGAATTTTCAACTATCTTTCTTTGAATTTCTAACTATTTTTCTTTGAATTCCCAGCTATCTAAATTTGAATTTCCAGCTATCTTTATTTGAATTTCCAGCTATCTTTATTTGAATTTCCAACTATTTTTCTTTGAATTTCCAGCTATCTTTATTTGAATTTCCAACTATCTTTCTTTGAATTTCCAACTATCTTTCTTTGAATTTTCAGCCATATTTATTTGAATTTCCAGCTGTCTTTCTTTGAATTTCCAACTATCTTTCTATGAATTTCCAACTATCTTTCTTTGAATTTCCAACTATTTTTCTTTGAATTTCCAGCTATTTTTCTTTGAATTTCCAACTATCTTTCTTTGAATTTCTAACTATCTTTCTTTGAATTTTCAACTATCTTTATTTGAATTTCCAACTATTTTTCTTTGAATTTCCAGCTATCTAAATTTGAATTTCCAACTATCTTTCTTTGAATTTCCAGCTATCTTTCTTTGAATTTTCAACTATCTTTATTTGAATTTCCAACTATTTTTCTTTGAATTTCCAGCTATCTAAATTTGAATTTCCAACTATCTTTCTTTGAATTTCCAGCTATCATTCTTTGAATTTCCAGCTATCTTTCTTTGAATTTCCAACTATCTTTCTTTGAATTTCCAGCCATTTTTCTGTGAATTTCCAACTATCTTTCTTTGAATTTCCAACTATCTTTCTTTGAATTTCTAACTATCTTTCTTTAAATTTTCAACAATATTGTTGGGAAAAAACAAACTATTGGTAGGGTTAGGCCAATGATCCCTTAGGGCATGAAAAAATTAAGAGAATTATATAACCATTTCTTCTTCAGTCAGACATATTACGTAATACAAAGTTATTATTCATACTTCTAACCAAATCTACCTCAATGCATTATTGAGTAATATCGTAGCGTATCTATAACACACCAATTTTGTGGTCCAAGTCGTGATGGATGGAAGAGAGCGCCACATGCGTGAATTTGCCCCGGTGTAGAACGAAAATTAAGAGGATATCGTCATAGAAATATTCACTGTAGTCGACGCCATCTATAATTTAGAAGCTTCCCGTATTACTTGAAAATCCGACGTTCGGTACTTCC
>NW_008706852.1:0-2473 GCF_000327385.1 Lottia gigantea
TTAGTCTATTTATCATATTTAATGACATTATCATTTCTCTAGCTCTATTAAACCTTATATATCGTATTTAATAACATAATCATTTCTCTAGCTCTAATTAACTTTATTTATCATCTTTAATAACATTATCATTTCTCTAAGTTTATTTTAGTCTATTTATCATATTTAATAACATTATCATTTCTCTAGCTCTATTAAACCTTATATATCGTATTTAATAACATAATCATTTCTCTAGCTCTAATTAACTTTATCATATTTAATAACATTATCATTTCTCTAAGTTTATTTTAGTCTATTTATCATATTTAATGACATTATCATTTCTCTAGCTCTATTAAACCTTATATATCGTATTTAATAACATAATCATTTCTCTAGCTCTAATTAACTTTATCATATTTAATAACATTATCATTTCTCTAAGTTTATTTTAGTCTATTTATCATATTTAATGACATTATCATTTCTCTAGCTCTATTAAACCTTATATATCGTATTTAATAACATAATCATTTCTCTAGCTCTAATTAACTTTATTTATCATCTTTAATAACATTATCATTTCTCTAAGTTTATTTTAGTCTATTTATCATATTTAATAACATTATCATTTCTCTAGCTCTATTAAACCTTATATATCGTATTTAATAACATAATCATTTCTCTAGCTCTAATTAACTTTATCATATTTAATAACATTATCATTTCTCTAAGTTTATTTTAGTCTATTTATCATATTTAATGACATTATCATTTCTCTAGCTCTATTAAACCTTATATATCGTATTTAATAACATAATCAATTCTCTAAGTTTATTTAATAACATTATCATTTCTCTAAGTTTATTTATCATATTTAATAACATCATCATTTCTCTAGCTCTATTTAATTTTATTTATCATATTTAATAACATCATCATTTCTCTAGCTCTATTTAATTTTATTTATCATATTTAATAACATCATCATTTCTCTAGCTCTATTTAATTTTATTTATCATATTTAATAACATTATCATTTCTCTAAGTTTATATAACTTTATTTATCATATTTAATAACATTATCATGCCTTTTGCTTTTACTGGCATTTAATTAAATACAAATTGAGTTAAAGGAATGCATGACTATTAATACTAATGTTAACTCTTTTCGAAACACCTGATGGTACTTCTCCTATAAGTTGGGGAGTCAACTACTGTACAATTATTGCTATCGATTTTGTCATGCTTTGGACAAGATTTTGGCTAATGGAAAGTTTTGCTTGTCCGGGTTTATATTAAAAAAATATAAAAAAAAATATAAAAAAAAGAATTAAATCCACAGTGAAGTCACAGAATGGAAGTCTCATCCATTTTATATGAATGAAGTAAAATCTAAAATTCAGTGAATTTTCATGTTCAAGAAACAAAATAAACAGTAAAATAAATATTCAAATGGTTGTTACACCGTGCTATCACTTTATGGTCTCAATCCCACAGCTAGTCCCACCGCCAGAGTTTAGTATGCCACCCGATAGACGCAGGACCTGCCCAAGCGTTTTTTCCTTTATGCGTTGAACACATGAAAACTGAGAATAAGTTAGAAAAATATCTGGCACTAGTCTGTATTTGATTCCCCCTGAAGGAAGGTAAAAAATATAGAATGTCATTTGATTTTGTAAAGTTCTAATCGTTGCGACCGTGGAACATATGACATCACCTACTCATAACATGCAGCAAAAGGCCCCCTCATCTACTACATGCTTTACTTCGGCTGTCACGCTAGCCGCCGTCCCCTACCCAGTTTAGAAAAAAATAACATCATCAATCTTATAGCCATTCCTACAGAGGGAGAATTCCTAATATAAAAGACTAAAATATGTCCAGTTACAGCCAATAATAAGTTTTAGACAACTTCCCTTATCCTAAAGAAGTTGTATTCATAAACAAAGCCCCTGTTGAACTTGGAAATACACTCATACTTGAAGTTGACTTCATGTTTAATGACTACAATAACGTCCACATAAAATCAACCTTTATAAATCTGATGAGCTTTAAACATTCATTCTTACGTCTTATATGATAAACAGCTCAACAGATTATAGCCACAGTGGGGAATAAGAATTGAATTGGGAAGAGAAAATTTGGCCAGACTTCCCATATAACCTAAAGAAGTCATCTTTTCTCTTCAAACAAAATAGGATTTTGAGATTGACTTGTATAAAAATACATTCACACATTTACTGAAAAGTTCAACAGGCAGCATAAATAAACCCAATAGATTCTCAGATTCAAGTGTTCCGTTCCCTAGGAAGCAACACGAGGAGCCCTGTTACGCTTCGGAGAGATTATGCTTTTTATCCTTCTAGCGGATAGGATCTTATCGTAACCATGGGAAGATCCCGTTAAGAATGGGAAGAAGATTTGTAATCAACAGAATGTAACAACCAATATGATTATTCTGTTACTGTTTATTCAGATGCTCTATTGT
>NW_008706852.1:7900-9119 GCF_000327385.1 Lottia gigantea
TCGTAAATGAACTCAACATTCTATCAGCTTTTTTTGCTAACAAACATAACATTATCATTTCATCGGTGTACCTATTATTTATTATAAAATTATCGTTCTATCTGCTATAATCTAATATAATTTACATTATCATTTCTCTAGCTCTGTTTAACTTTATTCATCCTATTTAATAACATTATCATTTCTCTAGCTCTATTAAACTTTATTTATCCTATTTAATAACATCATCATTTCTCTAGCTCTATTAAACTTTATTTATCATATTTAATAACATCATTTCTCTAGCTCTATTTAACTTTATTTATCCTATTTAATAACATTATCATTTCTCTAAGTTTATTTAAGTTTATTTATCATATTTGATAACATAATCATTTCTCTAGCTCTATTAAACCTTATATATCGTATTTAATAACATTATCATTTCTCTAAGTTTATTTTAGTCTATTTATCATATTTAATGACATTATCATTTCTCTAGCTCTATTAAACCTTATATATCGTATTTAATAACATAATCATTTCTCTAGCTCTAATTAACTTTATTTATCATATTTAATAACATTATCATTTCTCTAAGTTTATTTTAGTCTATTTATCATATTTAATGACATTATCATTTCTCTAGCTCTATTAAACCTTATATATCGTATTTAATAACATAATCATTTCTCTAGCTCTATTTAATAACATTATCATTTCTCTAAGTTTATTTATCATATTTAATAACATCATCATTTCTCTAGCTCTAATTTTATTTATCATATTTAATAACATTATCATTTCTCTAAGTTTATATAACTTTATTTATCATATTTAATAACATTATCATTTCTCTAAGTTTATTTTAGTCTATTTATCATATTTAATGACATTATCATTTCTCTAGCTCTATTAAACCTTATATATCGTATTTAATAACATAATCATTTCTCTAGCTCTATTTAATAACATTATCATTTCTCTAAGTTTATTTTAGTCTATTTATCATATTTAATGACATTATCATTTCTCTAGCTCTATTAAACCTTATATATCGTATTTAATAACATAATCATTTCTCTAGCTCTATTTAATAACATTATCATTTCTCTAAGTTTATTTATCATATTTAATAACATCATCATTTCTCTAGCTCTAATTTTATTTATCATATTTAATAACATTATCATGCCTTTTGCTTTTACTGGCATTTAATTAAATACAAATCGAGTTAAAG
>NW_008706852.1:9169-11413 GCF_000327385.1 Lottia gigantea
GCTATCACTTTATGGTCTCAATCCCACAGCTAGTCCCACCGCCAGAGTTTAGTATGCCACCCGATAGACGCAGGACCTGCCCAAGCGTTTTTTCCTTTATGCGTTGAACACATGAAAACTGAGAATAAGTTAGAAAAATATCTGGCACTAGTCTGTATTTGATTCCCCCTGAAGGAAGGTAAAAAATATAGAATGTCATTTGATTTTGTAAAGTTCTAATCGTTGCGACCGTGGAACATATGACATCACCTACTCATAACATGCAGCAAAAGGCCCCCTCATCTACTACATGCTTTACTTCGGCTGTCACGCTAGCCGCCGTCCCCTACCCAGTTTAGAAAAAAATAACATCATCAATCTTATAGCCATTCCTACAGAGGGAGAATTCCTAATATAAAAGACTAAAATATGTCCAGTTACAGCCAATAATAAGTTTTAGACAACTTCCCTTATCCTAAAGAAGTTGTATTCATAAACAAAGCCCCTGTTGAACTTGGAAATACACTCATACTTGAAGTTGACTTCATGTTTAATGACTACAATAACGTCCACATAAAATCAACCTTTATAAATCTGATGAGCTTTAAACATTCATTCTTACGTCTTATATGATAAACAGCTCAACAGATTATAGCCACAGTGGGGAATAAGAATTGAATTGGGAAGAGAAAATTTGGCCAGACTTCCCATATAACCTAAAGAAGTCATCTTTTCTCTTCAAACAAAATAGGATTTTGAGATTGACTTGTATAAAAATACATTCACACATTTACTGAAAAGTTCAACAGGCAGCATAAATAAACCCAATAGATTCTCAGATTCAAGTGTTCCGTTCCCTAGGAAGCAACACGAGGAGCCCTGTTACGCTTCGGAGAGATTATGCTTTTTATCCTTCTAGTGGATAGGATCTTATCGTAACCATGGGAAGATCCCGTTAAGAATGGGAAGAAGATTTGTAATCAACAGCATGTAACAACCAATATGATTATTCTGTTACTGTTTATTCAGATGCTCTATTGTCTGGTGATGCTCTCTACTCAGTGCCATGGGTTGAAATCTCTATCAAGATTAACTGTGCTGTGTCTACAATCAACATCGTTATACTGCGTATACTCTGGTATTATCATTCCTTCAGCTTTATATTCTTATATAATAATCATTCTATCAGCTTTATTCATATATATATATTAGAACATTATCATTCCTTCAGCTATATTCCTGTGAATTGGAACCTTAGCATTCCTTCACTTTTTTACATATATTATACAATAATCATTCCTTAGGCTTTATTCATAAATATATCAATTATCATTCCTTCAGCTTTATTCGTGTATATCATCTTTCTGTAATCTTTTCTAGGAACATAATATATAATTATATTATATCATTAATATTCTTTCAGCTTTTTTGTAATACATTATATAATAATCATTCTTTCAGCGTTATTTTAATATTCTAATATATCATATACTTATTATTCTGTTATCTTTATTCATTACATTTATAATATATTATATAATTAGCATCCTTATTTTATATCATATAATTTTCATTCCTTCAGCTTTATTCTAATATATTAGCCTATATAATTATCATTCGCACAGATTTTTTCTTATATGTTATATAATTATCATTCTGTTTTATCACGTTTCCTATCGTAATATATCACTAAAATTATCATTCCTTCAGTTTTATTCGTAAAAAAATAACATCATTTCTCTAGCTCTATTTAACTTTATTTATCCTATTTAATAACATTATCATTTCTCTAAGTTTATTTAAGTTTATTTATCATATTTGATAACATAATCATATCTCTAGCTCTATTAAACATTATTTATCATATTTAATAACATTATCATTTCTCTAAGTTTATTTTAGTCTATTTATCATATTTAATAACATTATCATTTCTCTAGCTCTATTAAACCTTATATATCGTATTTAATAACATTATCATTTCTCTAAGTTTATTTTAGTCTATTTATCATATTTAATGACATTATCATTTCTCTAGCTCTATTAAACCTTATATATCGTATTTAATAACATAATCATTTCTCTAGCTCTAATTAACTTTATTTATCATATTTAATAACATTATCATTTCTCTAAGTTTATTTTAGTCTATTTATCATATTTAATGACATTATCATTTCTCTAGCTCTATTAAACCTTATATATCGTATTTAATAACATAATCATTTCTCTAGCTCTATTTAATAACATTATCATTTCTCTAGC
>NW_008706853.1:0-1354 GCF_000327385.1 Lottia gigantea
TTTCGGCATTTATCTTGGCACCTGATGCAGAGCAATAAACAGATACGGTCGATAAAGCAGACTTAATAGAATTAGTATCAGTTACTGTTAGAGTGGTGTCATCAGCGTGTTGAAATATTACAGCCGGCTGATCACACCCCGGAATATGCAGGCCTTTAATATCCGGTTTTGACTTAATTAACAAATTAAGGGGTTCTGCTGTAAGAACATACAATAACGCTGAAATGGGACAGCCTTGTCTAACAGAACGAGTAATATAAAAGGGGCATGAAACATGATCATTAATCTTAATCGAACTTCTAATACCATTATATAAAATTTTAATATTATTTACAAAATTTTCTCCAAATCCAAATCGACTTAAAAGATTAAAGATGATGTCAACAACTCATTAAACTTAGTGCTCTACCTCCGTTATACCATTAGACTAATATCACGCTTTGTTACACTATGTAAATTAGATTGATACACTAGCTATACTTGATAACGACCCTCATTATAATCTAATTTCCTTTCTTATAAATATGGATTCCTAGCTTAATGCTCAAGTCTAATGTAACTCCGTGTAACTATGTGGGTGTTATCAAGATATGACTTCAGGCTGTTTAAGTTTAATCCACCTTCATACTTTCTTAATCACAGTACTTTTTCTTTATATGGGATTAGAATTCAGGATTAAGGGTAAAAGTAGGATTTAACATAAACCATTCCTTGTTAAATATGGTGTCAAGTCTTAAATAAATATCTGGAGATTTGATATTAAAAATGTTTGGTTCAATATTTTTTTAATTACGATCACAGATATAATATATGTAATTAAAACGTAAATATATCAACGAATATCTTTATAAATTTTAATTGATATTTTCGTTCCATTGTATGAAATTTAGTAATGGTCATTTTCGCGCCATAATTTACTTCCGTTTGGCATGTTGGTGCGGTTGTAATTTAATACCAACCTCTTTATAATCCACGAGTTAATTAACATAAATGATCGGTAGGTTAAGGCATGGGAAAATTTTTTGTCTGTTGGAATTCAAAACATTTTTTTATGTACGAACCATTTAAACATCGAACCAGCGGTTACCTTCCAGGTAATTTTATTTGAAACCACTAAAATGACGTTGGAAGTCATAATTCCTACTGGGAAACTTCTCACTTCCTAGGGATTGGAAGATGTAATTACCACTCGATTCTTATGATGTATTCGTTACCTCTGGGTAGTGAAAATTTTTTTACTAGTTGTAATTACCATTTGATTCTTATTCATATTTAGGCCTACATTTTTGAAATCAGTACAGAAGTAGAGAGAAATATACTTCATTTGCACAATGATTATATTACATGAGTAAAT
>NW_008706854.1:0-1354 GCF_000327385.1 Lottia gigantea
CGAATTTAACGATTTTCGTTGAACGGAATTTGAGTTATGGCCCTTGATTTAGTAAAAAGCGTCGAAATGAATACTATAGACTATAAAGATTTTATTTCTTAATAATACATGTTATGTGAGATGTGGCTTGTGAGCGCGATATAGGTGAAATTTATTTCAGAATTTTATGAAATTTAGTGTTTAAATCAACAATAGATTTGACAATTTTATTTTTTTTTGGTACAATTTGACAGATTGGTGACCTACCTTGAGTCACCGAAAATTTATCAGGGAAGTGGGCGTATTTTGCAAGGCAACCACTTGTTATTGTGTGCAAAGAGGGATATTTTGTCAGCATCTAACTAGTTTTTTTTTTCATTTCCAATTTTGTATGTTTGATAATAATATAACATAATAATTTAACATAATACTATGTCATTTATTCTTACTACTGTGTACTATTTATTTATTTCCATCATTTATATTTCGTGAGAGACATTTCTAAAGATATCCAACTGAGAAGATGTAAGGTTGTATTTATTTATTTGATTTTATGCTTCCAGATTACAGATTGCTGCACTGCATTTCAATGAATATGCAAACCGCAAACAGGCTGTAAACCAGCATTGAGAGGGGTTCCGAGACAACTTGTCTCCCCTTAGAAATCACGGTGGCGCTGCGTTCGACACGGACCATACGGATTAACAACAAGATGGCTACTTCTGTCAAAGATACGTCTTTGTCTTTAAATGAATTAAGGATCGAACTGAAGAAACGAGGAGCGAAGTTGTCCTGAAGAAAAATTGATTTAGTTGAAAGGTTTCACCTGTTCAACACTCAAAATCACACTTAACACGTGTCTCCGCTTGATCGTATTTGACAGGTCACACCTGTCGACGTCGTGTTGTGTGTGGTGAGATGTCGGCGCAGGTCCATTTTTCCGCTTTTTTGTTCAACAAGGCCTAAAACCAAATGCATAATTATTGATATCGTCTTTTATTACTTTTAAAAGCTTCCGATCTTAATCGTATGTTGTTCAATGCAGGCAAGTGTGTTTTGTCTGTTTGCTTTGGAAATTGTTGAGGCATTATAATTGTTATCGAAATGTCCATTCTTTTTTTTTTTTTTTTTTTTTTTTTTTTCGTTTCGTCCACACCTTCCCGAGCTTAGACTGCAGTAGTTGCAGCAACGTTTCAAATTTCATAGACATTCTATATAGGTGACGATGTGCATAAATATAAATTGGAACATTTTTGCAAAAGCCGGAAGTGCCACAGTTCAACATGTGCAAAAAGTCGAAAATCGGCTCTAGAAGGCGCATTTTTGCATCGATTTTCTTCGGGTTTTCATTTTTAAAATCTACCTGTAATTTCTA
>NW_008706855.1:0-1354 GCF_000327385.1 Lottia gigantea
GACAGGACTCACTCCACTAATTCATTTGCCATCTCTTCCCATGTTAAAACACGAAATTCAACCTTCTATAACTTTTTCCAGAAATCTCGTTGAAAGCTTTCCAATATGTCGAATGAAAGCCTGACCAATTCTCAATGTCTCCTAAAAAATTCATTATATGATGACCATGAAAATTTTGAGCTACTAAAATTGAAAGTAGACTACTACCGGTTATACTCATCCGCTAGAGTTTGGCACTTCACAAAACGACTATTTTTAGAATTAGCCTTCCGCCTTTAAGTCTCTCATCATCTCACCAAATCTGAAAGATAATGCAATTTCAGACATCAAATTCCAAATCTAGACCAAATTTTACCCAAAAATAGGCAGGCAAAAACCCCAAAAGGGAGAGAGAAAGAAGATTTCTAAAAATAGCCTGGACTACATTCCTATACAATCATTTGCATAAAATGTTTTAGTGGAGTGAGTCCATATTTATATCAGATGATCGCCAACACTCATCTCAACGTATTAATTCACTAAATAAAATGGAGTAAAATTGTCGAGCTGTATGTCATTTAAAATGCTTGTAACTACAGTCGGAATTTTTGATTTATTGGTTCAAAGGTACGGAATTTGAGAAAGTGTCAGACCAATTTCGGATAATAGGCCTAGTACTACAGCCAGTGCCGACTATATAGTATAACTATTGCTGCAGGCATTGATAGCCATACTTATAAAGGCAACAACGTCTGAGTTTACACCTGAGGACTGAGGACTTATTTGCATATCAATCTTTAAATCTGTTTGCCAACTGAAATCTTCCTGTAGTGGTAGTTTTATTTTATTTGTGTGAACTGCAGGTCAAAACCTGTAATCCTATTATCCTGTTACTAACTGTTAATCCGAATCACTGACTTGATCAGGTTAACTGATTGTTTCAAGTTTTAATTATTATTAAGACATAGACAACACTGTTCAGGGTAAAAAAAAAAGGAGAACATTTAGTCACGACTATTAAGAAAGTCTACAATGTTGAACAAAAACGAAAATTCTTGATTGTATCTAAAAGTATATGAACAATCTTATTAAGTCCTAACTAAAGGTCCGATTGCGATTTCCATGATTATGCTGTAGTTCGATGCAACGTTACATTTTATATGTATAAGTCCAATATAAGTACAGACCATGTTATTCTGTCCAGTCCCAAGATCTAACCTTTTTCTTAACCATGGAAGGCCCATTGAAATAACACACACGAACCTAATTCACATCCATTTTGAATCACTACCTGATTTGAAATTGAAGGCTTAGTTGAAATATAATAACTTTTTTAAAACTTCGACTTATTATGTCGAGATAGAGAATCAAAATG
>NW_008706856.1:0-1350 GCF_000327385.1 Lottia gigantea
TAATTACACCTTTAGAAACTTGTTATTACACCTTTACAACTTGTTATTACACCTTTATAAACTTGTACTTACACCTTTACAACTTGTAATAACACCTTTACAACTTGTAATTACACCTTTATAAACTTGTAATTACACCTTTACAACTTGTATTTACACCTTTACAACTTGTTATTACACCTTTAGAAACTTGTTATTACACCTTTAGAAACTTGTAATTACACCTTTATAAACTTGTACTTACACCTTTATAAACTTGCAATTACACCTTTATAAACTTGTAATTACACCTTTAGAAACTTGTAATTACACCTTTAGAAACTTGTAATTACACCTTTATAAATTGTAATTACACCTTTAGAAACTTGTTATTACAACTTTACAACTTGTTATTACTCCTTTAGAAACTTGTAATTACACCTTTATAAACTTGTAATTACACCTTTAGAAACTTGTAATTACACCTTTAGAAACTTGTAATTACTCCTTTAGAAACTTGTAATTACACCTTTAGAAACTTATAATTATACCTTTAGAAACTTGTAATTATACCTTTAGAAACTTGTAATTACACCTTTAGAAACTTTTAATTACACCTTTAGAAACTTGTAATTACACCTTTAGAAACTTGTAATTATACCTTTAGAAACTTGTAATTACACCTTTAGAAACTTGTAATTACACCTTTAGAAACTTGTAATTACACCTTTAGAAACTTGTAATTACACCTTTAGAAACTTGTAATTATAACTTTAGAAACTTGTAATTACAACTTTAGAAACTTGTAATTACACCTTTATAAACTTTTAATTACACCTTTATAACTTGTTATTACACCTTTATAAACTTGTTATTACAACGTTACAAACTTGTAATTACACCTTTATAAACTTGTTATTACACCTTTACAAACTTGTAATTACACCTTTATAAACTTGTAATTACACCTTTACAACTTGTTATTACACCTTTATAAACTTGTAATAACACCTTTACAACTTGTAATTACATCTTTATAAACTTGTAATTACACCTTTATAAACTTATAATTACACCTTTACAACTTGTTATTACGCCTTTACAACTTGTTATTACACCTTTACAACTTGTTATTACACCTTTACAACTTGTTATTACACCTTTAGAAACTTGTTATTACACCTTTAGAAACTTGTTATTACACCTTTAGAAACTTGTTATTACACCTTTACAACTTGTAATTACACCTTTATAAACTTGTAATTACCACTTTACAACTTGTTATTACCACTTTACAACTTGTTATTACACCTTTATAACTTATAATTACACCTTTACAACTTGTAATTACACCTTTATAAACTTGTAATT
>NW_008706857.1:0-1662 GCF_000327385.1 Lottia gigantea
TGATGGGATGGTATTTTGTCCAATTTAATTATATTACAAAGTTTTTGTTTCGCTCATTTCAGTTGGTGTTTTAACTTTGAAACAATTTTATATGACATCACTATAGCATAAGCGGCTAATGATCTCTAAAGTTGCAGGCACACGACTGGTCTTGGTCAGAGATATTTGTCGCTGACTCAAATCTTGAGTAAAATCTCGCGTGTGCTCATGCTTCAACAACAAGATTATCGTGTCACCGACAGGATTTATAATATTAAACAAGTTTGATAATTGTCTCTGATAGTTTTATCTTCTGTAAGACAGACCTGTCATCATCCAATCAGACAAGGTTGAAAACGACCGACTGGAGATTTTGGTCTCCTCACATGCCAGTCGTTGAAACTCAAAACAAGACTCTAATCGGCGACTACCAAGTCTCTGACCAAGACTGCTTGTGTGTCCGCACCTTAAAGGCTTTTGCTATAGAGCGTTATGAAAATTGTGTATTTTTTAGGGAGGTACGGTAATTGGTAGTGCTAGATGTAAAGATTTTCGAGAAAGAGAGGGTCGTGTTAAAGCAGCCCATAATCTTATTAAAAATAACATCACTAACCTGGTGGTAATTGGTGGAGATGGTAGTTTAACTGGTGCTAACCTGTTCCGACAGGAATGGTCCAGTTTATTAGAGGAACTTCATTCTAGAGGTGGGTAGAAAATGCAAGCGTTAGATGTATTTAGACTGCAACATCTGTCTCTATTTCAGACTCTTGATAGCTATTTGGACAGATGTCAGCTGGTGTAGAGACAGAAATATTAAGCTCTATTAAATGGGGACATTCCGCATCTTCACAGGTGCAGGGTTTTTAAATGTATTTAGATACCTTGGATCATACCATCATTTTCTCCCTACACCATTTATGTCATGTCTCATGTTCCATCAAAGTTTTTTTCGGCGAAACTGATCTAGCATCGGCCATTTAAAACTGCGTGCGCAGCCAAAAGTTCAAAGGTCACAGAGTCACTTGATACTAACAAAAAGAAAGTTACGGCAGCCCAACACTAATTTGTGTTCAGGTTGAAATATGTCATCTAGAATTTCCCTCATTGCACACTGCTTGACATCTATAGTAACCAAATCCCAAACAAGAAAGTTAAAATTCCATTTAATTTGTGTCTTTTGGTCATTTCCAGGAATGATCTCAATGGAAGAAAGAATCGGATGTCAGGATCTGAATATCGCAGGATTGGTTGGTTCCATTGACAATGATTTCTGTGGAACTGACATGACTATTGGTACCGACTCGGCATTACATCGTATCATAGAATCCGTTGACGCCATTACAACTACTGCTTCAAGGTAAGACTAACGCATGTTTTGGATATAGAATCTTCATCAGGTACATGAACAATCTTGGTCATTGATTTTTGTCGCCGCCTCAAATTTTGAGTAAAATCTCACATGTTCCCGAGCTTCCACGACAAGATTATCGCATTGCCGACCGGAAAATCCCCATAAAACAGGGCCTAGTTTTTCTGACTCTACTCTAGCCAATAACTGTCAATTTATCTATCAGAAGCTAGACTAGAGGCAGATGTTTTGGACTACACAGACACATGTTTCTGATATACAATCCTCATCAGGAATATGATGGACAAAAAGCTACCATTGGATAAATGCAACCC
>NW_008706857.1:6755-9398 GCF_000327385.1 Lottia gigantea
CTCTCATCCCTCTCTCAGCGCTCTCTTAAATAAAAAATTGCCCCATTGCCCACTTTTGGTAGATTACGTAGCAATTCTTTAGTTGACATTTTATGACATTCAAAGATTATAGTTTATTTTTATCTAATTGTACGCAAACTCAAAGTATGATTTCATTTCAAAAAGTATCCCTTGATTGTCTTTTACAGGTAGCGCCAATGTCTTGGACTGAGGTTCATGGTTGGGCAGGAAAAGGAGGTTCTTATCTTGGCACCAGAAAGTAAGTTAACTTATCTGCCTGATGACTCTTTCATAGTCTCTGACACTGTTTTGACGAATGTCACTGATGTAGGGCCAGAAAAACTTATTGCCTTTACCTAGCCTCGGATTTTGGGACCGAAATTTGCCTAACCAGGTGCAGAAAAGTATGATTGAGATAATAAATATTCATGAAGTCACATGATTTCCACGTCAACCAATCAACACACTTCATTTTTATGTTTTGTTTTGTAAATTTGAACACATACAAAACTAGTGAATATTATATGAATAAGGGCAACCCCTTTCGTATGAAAAAGATCATTTTGATTGGTTGAAACTTATTGTCTCATGTGAAGCTATTTGGATAAGGTGAACCATAGTTCCATTTATTTAGTGATTGTACAGGGATTCTGATGTATAATTATTACACCAGATTTGAAATTTTATGTCCATTCTAAGTGGTAGTGTTCCTTTAACAACAATGTCTAGCTAGAAACTTGCTGAATCTTTCCAAAATTTTATTGTAGACAATTAGCTGAAGAAGCTGGGTTGGGAAAAATCGCGCACAAACTTCAAGAACATAAAATAGAAGGCTTGTGTATTATTGGTGGATTTGAGGTGAGTTTTGGACATGTAACCTTAGTCTTCAATTTATTATTAGAAATTTGTAATTTTAAACTCTCTGTAGGGAATGCCATATTGATATTCCAAATAAATTTTTTTAGCTATGTGGACTCTCTGAAAAGGATACCAAGTTGACAAACCTAATGACACAATAAGCATTTTTTGCGACGTGAACTCTCTGAAAACGATGTCAAGAGAATAAATTTGCAATGCGAACTCACTGAAGGATTGTAGATAGACCAAGAAAACATTATTAGCTATGTGAACTCTCTGAAGGGAATGCTAGGTTGGCAAACTTTAATACCGTACCAAATAAACACTTTTAGCTATGTGAACTCTCTGAAAATGATGTCAAGAGAATGAATTAGCAATGTGAACTCTCTGAAGAGATTGTCATGTAAAGATTGTTGAGTTTTTTTGAAAGAAACATCATTAGGACATGACTGCAGTAGAAAACATGTTAGATTACAATGGAGTGAAAAATATCGGAAAAAAAATATAATCAAGATTGGCAAAATGGATGCCAAGTTAAAATGGATGCCATATAAATACCATAATTCTATTTTCAGGCGTTCCACAGTTGTCTACAGATAGCCCAAGCTCGAGATAGGTACCCAGCATTCTGTATACCTATAACAGTTGTACCTTGTACTATTAGTAATAATATCCCTGGTTCGGACTTCTCCCTAGGGGCTGATACGGCCCTCAATGAAATTACTGACGTAAGTCATCAACTTGTTTACCATTTTGATTTTTATACGCCCACATTGTAATGTGGGGCGTATATTGCTGTCTCCCCTGTTTGTCCGATTGTGTGCAATAGGTTTTTGTCTGATTTTTTATGTGTAGGTTTATATTCACAAGATCTAGGACCAGTTCGAATTTGGGTATGATTTGATGAATAATGACAGAGTTACATCCCTTGATATTCTAAATATATATTGAAAATGGCTTGTGAATGCAATAGAGCAACAGTTTTTGACAACAATTTAGGAATTGGGTTATATTCAAAAGATCTAGGACCAGTTCGAATTTGGGTATGATTTGATAAATAATGACAGAGTTACATCCCTTGATATTCTAAATATACATTTGATGTGGCTCTGCCCCAATTTCAACACAGGGGTATTAGCCTGCTCTTTTTCAATTCTGACTGTCGAGGGATCTTTAACGTACACAGCCTGTAGCACACATGGTCTTGGACAGACACCATGCAGGGTGCAATGAGGGAAATTTTGCCAGGACAGCGGCATTAGCCTACCCTTTTTCGCTTTTCAACTGTTGAAGGATCTTTAACGTGCACAGCCTGTAGCACACAGGGTATTGGTTTATTGTCCCATCCAAACAACTAGACGCCTTTTCCATGCCAGCCTCTCTTACCTTCATCACTGACAGGGGGAAACTGGGTTGAAAAACCCAAACATATAATCTCAAGCTATGTCTGGACAGTCAGTTTGTCTAACCCAGCCAGTCCCTTCGACCTGCATCACTGACAGGTGGGAAACTGGGTTGAAAAATCCAAACGTTATGTTATTTAGAAGTTTTTTCCTTTAAGATTTGTGATAGAATTAAACAATCTGCCACTGGAACCAAACGTCGGGTCTTCATAGTGGAGACAATGGGAGGATTCTGTGGTTACCTAGCAACACTAGCTGGTCTGGCTGGAGGAGCAGACGCAGCCTATATATATGAAGAAAAACATGGCATCTTAGACTTAAAGGTATGTTCTCTTGAATGCAATTGATAACTTAAAGGGACCGGTAGGCCATTTTTTGACCA
>NW_008706857.1:33230-35198 GCF_000327385.1 Lottia gigantea
GCGTCCCTCACACAACTGACCTATTTTCAACCTACTTCCCTACTGAAGTTGGACAAGTAGAACTTTTTCTCATGTCTAAATTTCGAGACGAGTTCAGGACGTTTGTTTTAAGAAGTGTGCTATGGGGTATCTTTTTTGAATTAGATAGATATGTCTCAGAAAGAAAATTCAGGCAAGAAGACTTTCGTGCAGACAGTTTATTTTCCAATCAAATTAGTACGGATTTCTGGCTTCTTGGAAGGATAAACTTCCATCATCTAGAAAAAAGAAAAAAGGGAAATCTTTAGAATAAGAGTATTTTGAAAAATGTTTTGGTCTAAATCTTAAACAATGAAATACAAAACCAGATGTCAAATATTCCTTTTGATAAGTGATATGGATGGCTGCTTTGAGCTGTATCAGTTTATCACTTACTTGATCATTTGTATTAAATGCATTAAATACATAATATGGGAGCCGCGGTGGCTCAGTGAGTTAATCGCTTGCTCAGATGGTTCAATCCCAGCATAGGTCGAGATGTTACCTTCAGATTTTTCAACCCAGTTTCCCCCTGTCAGTGATGTAGGTAAGAGGGCTGACATGGAAAAAGTGTATAGTCAATCAGATGGGACAATAAACCGAGGCCCCATGTGCTACAGGCTGTGCATGTTAAAGATCCCTTGACAGTTGGAAATCGAAAAAAGCAGGCTAATGCCGCTGTCCTGGCAAATTTTCCCTCATTGCACTCTGCATGGCGTTGCCTGTCTTCATTAGCCCACCTGGCTTAGAAAAGTAGGACGTAAAATTCCAATAAGGGCATCTGATGCATTAAAAGAAAATACTAGTATGGATTTAATTGTAGCCAAACTACATGTTAGACTTTCTTTCTGAAAAGTGATACTCTGTATACTTACTATTTTTATCCATTGCAATAAATGCAGGTTGGACATCGGTTACATCCCCATTGGATTGAAAAAAAGACCAAGGTATGATACAGTTGGATAATTCTGATTGGGATAGTTTGCCATCATCTAAAATAAAAAATAATATGACATTACATTCAAGGTATATGACATTACATTCAAGGTATATGACATTACATTCAGGGTATATAAGATTACATTCAGGGTATATGACATTACATTACATTCAAGGTATATGACATTACATTCAAGGTATATAAGATTACATTCAGGGTATATGACATTACATTCAAGGTATATGACATTACATTCAGGGTATATGACATTACATTCAAGGTATATGACATTACATTCAAGGTATATGACATTACATTAAAGTATATATGACATTACATTCAATGTATATGACATTACATTCAAGGTATATGACATTACATTCAAGGTATATGACATTACATTCAAGGTATATGACATTACATTCAGGGTATATGACATTACATTCAGGGTATATGACATTACATTCAAGATAATTATATGACATTACATTCAAGTATATATGACATTACGTACAATTGGTGTCGTATTTCATTATCTCTCTTTGAAACTCGTCGGCTTCTATTTTGGTATTGGAATTTCTGTCCGCAAATCTTAAAGAAATTTCCTCTACTCTTCCAGTGTGGAATCTAAAAATATTAAGAAAGTTCGCAATGAATAAGGTTGATCTAGATATTTGGTTTCATGCTTTCTGTGGTTAATACTTACCCTCCACGATCTGACAAGATTTTTCTTTGAATTGTGTTCAGGAAAATTGTTCATTAAACAGAGCATTTTACTTGGCTGGATATGAATTGATCCACATCAACTTTGATGATTAACATTTCAATGAACACCATTGAATAAAGATTTTTGTCAGATCATGGATGGTAAGTATATTAGTCTACAGAAAAACATCAAATCTGCATCTGAACAAATTACAACTGAAAATAAAGTCAAAAAGTTTTTTTTTATATTACCTATAACCTTATAACAAAAAAATAAAAGATATAACTTTAGAAATAACCTTTTG
>NW_008706858.1:0-1353 GCF_000327385.1 Lottia gigantea
ATTAATACAATCTGAATGTTTTGTTTCTTTTTGTGTTTATCAGCTTGTTAGGCGACTCTTCTCATCATTCCATGCGTTGATTTTTTCACTGCTTATACCCGTCTTCATTAGCCCACATGGTGCAGAAAAGTAGGACGTAAAACTCCATTCATTTCATTTCATTTATTTCATTGCGTGATGTTTCATATTGAATTTTTGATGGACTGTAATGTAGGCTACATCCAAATCTTTTGTTGTTATGATTTTTAGACTACGGTATTGAAGAGGGCAGCTGGACTCAAAATCAGAAATCTGGCCCTACCCCTACCCTGATATAGGGACATGACATCGTCATAGTAAGGACCAGACATCTAATGATATTAGGCGCTAGCTGTCTGGTGCCACTTTTACCATGAGGACATCACATACATACATCATATCTAAGGTATTGCTAGAGCACCGGTGATATTTGTTAAGCTGTGCAAGGTCCAGATTCCTTTAACCCTTTGAACCCTGAGAGTAAATGAAATATAACGTCATATACCCTGAACTCTAAGTAAGAAAAGTAAAAGCGTATGACGTAAACTTTGTATGACGTCACTTAGTAACAAACGGTATACGGGCTGCTTGGGTATATATTGTGTTATTGTGTTGCCGGTTAACTAGCTGAAAGGGTTAATATATTCGCCAGGGTTGAATTTAATTCCTGATCAACCCATCGTATGCCCCAATATTCTTAATAGCCTTTTTCTTTGACAAACCAACTTGACAATTATAGAGAAATTCATAGATAATTCTCCTCCTTATATTCAGCAGTCTTCTAGCTGTTACTATAAATAAACATCCTCTCTGTAGCGAGTACAGTATAACCCGAAACATCTGACTCTACTGCTGCCTCTGATATCTATTTTGACAGTTATCGACTGGAATAGAGTCAGAAAAACTAGTCCCTTTTTTATGGGGATTTTCCACACCTCTGAAATTCGCTGTTATCCAGAATTTTTCTGTCTGCACTAGCCAACAACTGTCAGAAAAGCTATCAGAGGCTGGAATAGAGACAGATGTTTTAGACTAAGTGCTGTGATGTATTGACTGATTCTACAGGCTTACATCTGCTGGTACATAACTGTTAGTTCATCAACCGTGGCCTGCTAATAACTAACAATTCGGAATTCATATCTTTATTTTGTAGGTTGATTGCAGAGCTCTACAACAGTGTTGTTGGGTGAAAGTTTCCAGTGTTTTTAGAGACTGATGTGTATAGAATCAGGTAAGAGATGAGTTTTTAATGTCAATCTTGGCATGATAAGAATTGAATGACATTTAGAAGCTAAGAGCACATATAACAGAAA
The DNA here is from genome assembly GCF_000327385.1 of Lottia gigantea. Lineage (NCBI taxonomy): Eukaryota > Metazoa > Mollusca > Gastropoda > Lottiidae > Lottia > Lottia gigantea. The sequence continues at coordinate 1,332 of NW_008706858.1, forward strand.
ATACAAGGGGATATATTATTTA
>NW_008706859.1:0-1353 GCF_000327385.1 Lottia gigantea
CACAGGCCACAATACAATATACACAAGACACAAGACAGTATATACAGGCACAATACAATATACACAAGACAGTATACACAAGACACAAGACAGTATACACAGGACACAATACAATATACACAAGACACAAGACAGTATACACAGGACACAATACAATATACACAAGACAGTATACACAAGACACAAGACAGTATACGCAGGACACAATACAATATACACAAGACACAAGACAGTATACACAAGACACAATACAATATACTCAAGACACAAGACAGTATACACAGGACACAATACAATATACACAGGACACAATACAATATACACAAGACACAATACACAGGACACAATACAATATACACAAGAAAGTATACACAAGACACAAGACAGTATACACAGGACACAATACAATATACATAAGACACAAGACAGTATACACAGGACACAATACAATATACACAAGACAGTATACACAAGACACAAGACAGTATACACAGGACACAATACAATATACACAAGACACAAGACAGTATACACAGGGCACAATACAATATGCACATGACATAATACAATATACAGAATACAGTAAATACAGTACACACAAGACAGTTTACTGTAACATTCAAATGACAAGAAGCTCCTCAAATGTCATCCCTTTAATCTGAAGGACTTTTTTGACACATAACAGAATTTACCTAAGATTTCGAGCAAGTACCTATCTCAAGACCTTTAGATATATTTACGTGAAAGGTCCAATGGCACACTGTGTACAATGAGTAAATTTTGGCAGACATAAGCCAACATCAAATTTCAAATTTTTTGGTATGTTTAACATGCACAGCTGTCCTGCACTTAATAGACAAAATGCTTTGAAGTGTTTTTTTTGCTTATCGAGGTGTATCAAAATAACTGAAGGGAAGACAGCGTTTTCTTTTAAAACACTTTTATGTTGACTGAACACTAGAAAGGTAACCTAGGTTTTGGTGCCTCAACCTCTGGGTTGCGAAGCACTTTTCTTTTGGTCGCAGTAATGATATTACAAACAAGTGGTTGCCCAAGCAAAATACGCCCACTTTCCTGATACATTTTCAGTATATCAAGGGCAGTCACCTATCTGTGTCAAATCATACCAAAAATCTAATTTGTGCAAGATATTGTTGATTTAAACAAACAAACATTATTTAATAAAATTCTGACATAAACTGTCACCTCTATCGCTAACAAATTTTGATGAGTTTTTATTAAGTCATGGGCAATAACCCAAATTCTATTGATCGAAAAATTCTCAAATTTAATCTTGACTAAGATCTATTCATTATAAATGATCATATGATCATACCAAATTTCATTTACATC
>NW_008706860.1:0-3261 GCF_000327385.1 Lottia gigantea
TGGTAAAATAGAANCTGTACAGCTATTAAGGTCACATGATGCTAGATATACAGATTTTGATAAAGGTGGATCAACTCCTATACATTGGGCTGTTGATGGAGGCAATGTCAAATTATTAGAATGGATTGTAGCAGACGGTGGTGATATCAATATCAAGGACAATAACTGTGGTTGGACTCCATTATTACGATGTGGTAAGTTATAACTTTTAAGTACAACTGTTAAGTTTCCTCTTTTGCCATTCAATTCTAAAATAACTGTATTATAAGTAAAGCTATCAACCCATCGCAAATCTGAGGAAAATCTACTTTTCTGTGAAACCTAAACAAATGAGATTTGGTAACAATTGTTTTACTCTTTGAGCAGAATATTGAAACCCTTTTATATTGAATTTGATACTTTACGGTAATTGTTGTATTTGTAGCATCTGTAGGGGGAAATCGTGAAACTGGTTTAACATTGTTAATGAATGGAGCTGATATCAATGCCCAAGATAAAGATGGAAAGACAACATTAATGATTTCAATATTAAATGGAAATATTGCGTTATTAGAATTATTATTACAAAGAAGAGCTGATATAGGTGTTAAGAATGAGGTCAGTAATTTATAATTGTGATAAATCTATCTATCCTATCCATATCACACGCTATTGATCTAGTTCTATACATTAATCACAGCATTCTTATCATCTTAAAGTTTTCTTAACATTTTATGTGTATTAGGACACTAATATCGATTTGCACCATTTCAACTAATACTAAGCATTTTATGATGTCACTATTGCTGTGGGGGCCGTCGTAGACCAAGTGACGCACCAACACATCATCGACGTATCAGCATAGTTAATGCTAAGACCAAACGTACCGGTAAAATATTTAATCAAGAAAATGTTCACAAGCACAGTTCAGTACAATCAATATATGTTTTCATAATACTCATTTCAGCAATATACATTGTTCTTCAACATATTTCAGTATGTAGGCCTATTATGTGTTCTTATTAAACACATGTCAACTCAATAAGTATCGACGTAACAACGAAAGGAGTACCACCAAAGGGTCATTCTAAAGTTATCGACGTAACAACGAACATAGTACCACCAAAGGGTCATTCCAGCATATTAGGAAGTTTCAGCATACATAAACCATATCCCATTTACTAATAAACAAGTATCCACATAATTACATAGTTCCCTAAGGAATACACATTCAATGGTTGAACATAAGTTGAATGTCTTAACTTGAACTGAATGTCCTTACTTGAATTGAATGGTTTTGCTACAAAATATAAAAATGACAATCATAAGACACAACTCACAATTATAAGAATCCACAGGCATTCGTAGCAAAATACAGAATCTGAACTAACATATACCAATTTGCAAAATGTCAACACTAATAGTCAGTCTTAACTTCTGGCAACAATATACACATGATAACATAATGAAGTTGTAACCTTATCTTAAAATTAATAGTTCTTACAGACAACTTAGACTTCAGAAATTCAAGCAATGCACGTGGTAATGAAACGGATGCCTTTGGACTACTGTCAGTAAAATAGAAAATTCCTTTGAAGTACATTCGAGAGCAAATTCTCAATAATTACACATACATCCAACAGAAAATGTTTACAGAACATAATTAAAGAATACCTTATTAGAATATACATAAATAAATTGAAAACTTACAACTTGTGAGGAACTATGGTCGAAAATAAAAATATCAAAAAGTTTAGTCTAACTTTCTAAGATGGCGGCAAGAAAAACTAGCTCAAGGCCGTGTGCACAATTTGACCTTTGACATGTGATCTGCGACCTAGCTACAATAAAACCTTAGAAATCAGGCCATATATAAACAAGTAATTTTTAAGACACAAAAATGCAATTAAACAAAAGAAAATGACGATTCTGCCGTAACAATTGCAAAAGCTGCTTTTGACATATAAGTACCTTTGCAATAGTGACATCATAGAACACATGGTCGAAGTGGAAGTGCAAAAACCACAGATGTCTGACTGAAAATTGAAATGGTGCAAATTGATGCTATCATTGTGCCCGATACACATAAGATTTTCAGAAAAACCTCTTTATTGTTGTATCTAGTAGTCTAATTTGCCAAATTCAAGAGCAGTCATTTATTGAAAATTAATCTAAAATCCATTAGTGCCTTTGAATATAATATGATTGAAGATCTTTGTATCCAAACTAGATCTTGAGAAATGCTTTCAAATAATTTGAAAAAAGTAAAATAATTATTATTGAGCAGTTCAGGATACATAGGCATTTTGTGCATTTACTTAATCTAAATAATAGACTAAGATGCCATTTAACTGTTTATGTTTTCCAAGGGTTCGGATTTGTTATTTTTTCTCTCAACATATATAATAGTGTAATATAGTGACCAATAGGTGTAACATAATCCTTACTAACAATTCAGTGTGACAAAAACCACTAATCTTAATCTGAAGTATGACACATGAAATTATGTATAAAATAAAGATTTGGAAATCTGTAATAATGATAATAATATAAAGATTAATTTTAGGTAGTTTGTGCCAGATAGATGTCACACCTGAATTTAAAATCATGTTTAACAGTTTCAATTGGGGTACATTTGAAATTATATGCACATGTAGTACAAAGTTTCACTAATTTCATGGTGTTATAGGTTTAAAATATCTGTTCAAAAATTTTCCAATCTTTTTAGAATGTAGGTTAAAACTATTGAAATAAACACTCTAAAATAATGTAATAAAATATTTTCAAGTAGGTGTGAAGTGATTGATTATTCTGAATGGATGGTACTAACTCCAAGTTTACTATTTCATATCAGTATGAACTATTTACTTATTTTGAATGAACAAGTAACACCTGTCACAGTTACTTATATTGCCTTTTAATATCTCTTATTAAGTGGTAAATAACCATTAAAACTTTATTAAACATATTTACAGATAATAATCCTAGTAAATTACTTGTTTCAGCATGTTTGACAAAATAGAATTTTTTTTCGTGGGAGTCTGTTGGTGTAATCTTGCTTTTAAATTGCTTGTGATCTGTTTCTTAAATGAAGTTCTAACTTTGGGTAAATGGAAGTTAAAAAGTTTAATCTCACTCAATAGATATTAATGTGGAATAAAATTGCATCCTTTTCTTTCATATAACATGTATGATCATTTTGAATAATCAACATCTGTTATTCATTCTCAAAAGAGCTAGAGTTATGACTAACTATCTAAATAAAATATTTAAGGTTCTGTT
>NW_008706860.1:8465-11219 GCF_000327385.1 Lottia gigantea
TGTAAAAAAAAAACTGCAAAATAAAGGACACATATTTTGCTATTGCGCTCCAGGATTATTAGCACACTTGGTGACATAGTAGAACTATCAAAATTATCAGTTGTTCAAGAATTCAAGCTGTGTTGTTAGTCTACTAGTCCATCTTAAAGAAAGATAGCTTGCCAGGCAAGGTAATATACGCCCACTGGCAGCTTTGATCTTGAACATAAATATTTAGCAGTACAGTAACAATCACCAGTATGAAATATTCAACCTTCAGTCATACACTTCTTTTGAACTCTTTAGGGCGATACTGAATAATATTGAGTATGAGTAATTGCCCTTGAAAACGTGTTCAATCTTTAGCTCGTGAAAACTCTAGAAGACAAATATTCAATCTTCAGCGCAATAATGAATAATAAAACCAAGTTTTGTCAAAATTCGGTAAAAGTCATGCCTTCTAGAGTTTTTATGAGCTACAAATTGAAAGATTTTTCAAGATCAAGGGCAATAACTCATACTAAATATTTTTCGATTTTTCCTTGGGTGATAACAAACACTCAAGCCATATTTCGTTAAAATCTGCCATGAATTGTGCATTCTAGGAAGTTTACAAGCTAAAAATTGAACGCGTTTTCAAGAACAAGGGCAGTAACTCATACTAAATATTTTTAGATTCTTCTGATTTTCAATAGGCTTTATCCATGGGTAATAACCAACACTCATGACAAGTTTCGTCAAAATCCGTCAAGAATTGTGCCTTCTAGAGTGTTTATGAACTAAAAATTGAACACGTTTTCAAGAACAAGGGCAATAACTCATACTAAATATTTTTCAATTTTTCTGATTTTTGATAGGGTTTATCCTTGGCTGATTGCAAACACTCACACAAAGTTTTGTCAAAATCAATCAAGAATTGTGCCTTCTAGAGTGTTTACAAGCTAAAATTGAACGCGTTTTCAAGAACAAGGGCAATAACCCATACTAAATATTTTTAGATTCTTCTGATTTTCAATATGCTTTATCCATGGGTAATAACCAACACTCATGACAAGTTTCGTCAAAATCCGTCAAGAATTGTGCCTTCTAGAGTGTTTATGAACTAAAAATTGAACACGTCTTCAAGAACAAGGGCAATAACTCATACTAAATATTTTTCAATTTTTCTGATTTTTGATAGGGTTTATCCTTGGCTGATTGCAAACACTCACACAAAGTTTTGTCAAAATCAATCAAAAATTGTGCCTTCTAGAGTGTTTACAAGCTAAAATTGAACGCGTTTTCAAGAACAAGGGCAATAACTCATTAAATATTTTTCAATTTTTCTGATTTTAGATAGGGTTTATCCTTGGGCGATTACGAACACTCATACCAAGTTTCATCAAAATCCGTCAAGAATTGCACCTTCTAGAGTGTTTACGAGCATTTCAAGAACAAGGGCAATAACTCATAGTAAATATTTTTCAATTCGTCTGATTTTCAATAAGGTTCATCCTTGGGTGGTTACAAACAACCATACCAAGTTTCATCGAAATCAGTCAAGAATTGTGCCTTGTAGAGTGTTTACGAGCAATTGTGGACGGACGGACCGACGGATATGGGTGACGGCAATATACGCCCCCCATTTCATGTGGGCGTATAAAAATGGCTAGCGATGGTCAAGATGGCATGTGTTTGAGCATAAATGTTACATGTCCGGACATATCACTTTTGAGCACCAAGTGTTCCTGTTTTGGAGCACATAGCACATTTGGTTAATGTACTATTCCACTGAAACAAAGCTAGTTAGAGATACTTGCCAAAATGCAAAACTGCTCATCTATGAAATCAACATTTTGACATAAAATGAGGAAAATTTGGCTTGTAAGAAAGTATAGTGATCTATGATATTGACTAAATCCCTATAGAGGTTTATATTCAGAAACACAATCACAAAACAAAGCCACCTTCAGAGATGTCTTGAATAATATCAATCTTTTATGTCAAGTGCTCCTTTGCTGTTACCATCTTATTTGCTGTAATTACATTATGTCTACATATAGTCTTCTGAAGTACCAATAGCTGCAAGAAAATCACATATTCCCTTCAATATTACTGATTAGCTGAGCTAAAAAATTTCCGTTTCTGAGAATAAGGTACGATAGGTCAAATGTCCCTCTAAATCCTTCTCCAAAAAAGGAATGACATGGGTAACAGCAATATACTTCCATATTATGTTTCAGTACGTAAAAATAACAAACCAGGATCTGTTATTGTTTTAATGAAAATAAAACTTAAATATGACATTTAAAGGTTGACAATCTCAAACAGATATACATGGTATATTACAAGAACACAAAACATATTATATTCAAACAAAATAAACATACATATTGCCTTAACACCTTTAGCTTGGTAGTAGTGTTCACAGGCCACAAGGTTAATTGCGTTAAAATACAAGATAGCTTGCCAGGCAAGGTAATTTTTGCCCACGTGCAGATTTGATTTTAACTAAAAATATCTGGCAGTATGAAATATTCAACCTTCAAACTTTTTTGAGTGATACTGAATAATATTACCAAGTTTCATCAATATCTGCCAAGAATTAGGCCTTCTGGAGTCTTAACATGATAATAATTGAACGCATTTTCAGGAACAAGGACAATAACTCATACTAATTATTTTTCCATTTTTCTGATTTTCAATAGGGTTCATCCTTGGTTGATAACAAACACTCACAAAGTGTTTGTCANAAGTTTCGTCAAAATCAGTCAGGAATTGTGCCTTCTAGAGTGT
>NW_008706861.1:0-1352 GCF_000327385.1 Lottia gigantea
GTCTGCATCATCCCACTGGTTTGTTCACTGGATTGGCTGTGGGGTCTGCATCATCATCCTGGTTTGTTCACTGGATTGGCTGTAAAGTCTGCATCATCATCCTGGTTTGTTCAATGGATTGGCTTTGAGGTCTGCATCATCCCACTGGTTTGTTCACTGGATTGGCTGTGGGGTCTGCATCATCATCCTGGTTTGTTCACTGGATTGGCTTTGAGGTCTGCATCATCATCCTGGTTTGTTCAATGGATTGGCTTTGAGGTCTGCATCATCCCACTGGTTTGTTCACTGGATTGGCTGTGGGGTCTGCATCATCATCCTGGTTTGTTCACTGGATTGGCTGTGGGGTCTGCATCATCATCCTGGTTTGTTCACTGGATTGGCTTTGAGGTCTGCATCATCATCCTGGTTTGTTCAATGGATTGGCTTTGAGGTCTGCATCATCCCACTGGTTTGTTCACTGGATTGGCTGTGGGGTCTGCATCATCATCCTGGTTTGTTCACTGGATTGGTTTTGAGGTCTGCATCATCATCCTGGTTTGTTCAATGGATTGGCTTTGAGGTCTGCATCATCCCACTGGTTTGTTCACTGGATTGGCTGTGGGGTCTGCATCATCATCCTGGTTTGTTCACTGGATTGGCTTTGAGGTCTGCATCATCATACTGGTTTGTTCAATGGATTGGCTTTGAGGTCTGCATCATCCCACTGGTTTGTCACTGGATTGGCTGTGGGGTCTGCATCATCATCCTGGTTTGTTCACTGGATTGGTTTTGAGGTCTGCATCATCATCCTGGTTTGTTCAATGGATTGGCTTTGAGGTCTGCATCATCCCACTGGTTTGTTCACTGGATTGGCTGTGGGGTCTGCATCATCATCCTGGTTTGTTCACTGGATTGGCTTTGAGGTCTGCATCATCATACTGGTTTGTTCACTGGATTGGCTTTGAGGTCTGCATCATCCCACTGGTTTGTTCACTGGATTGGCTTTGAGGTCTGCATCAGCCTACTGGTTTGTTCACTGGATTGGCTATGAGGTCTGCATCATCATACTGTTTTGTTCACTGGATTGACTTTAAGGTCTGCATCATCCTACTGGTTTGTTCACTGTATCGGCTAAGAGGTCTGCATCATCATACTGGTTTGTTCACTGGATTGGCTGTAGGGTCTGCATCATCATCTTGGTTTGTTCACTGGATTGGCTACGAGGTCTGCATCATCCTACTGGTTTGTTCACTGGATTGGCTGTAGGGTCTGCATCATCATCCTGGTTTGTTCAATGGATTGGCTTTGAGGTCTGCATCATCCCACTGGTTTGTTCACTGGATTGGCTATGAGGTCTGAATCGTCATACTGTG
>NW_008706862.1:0-1352 GCF_000327385.1 Lottia gigantea
GTTTGATGGTTGATTTGAATCTCATATCATAATAAATTGAACATGGTTTGATGGTTGATTTGAATTTCATATTATAATAAATTGAACATGGTTTGATGGTTGATTTGAATTTCATAATGAATTGAACATGGTTTGATGGTTGATTTGAATCTCATATCATAATAAATTGAACATGGTTTGATGGTTGATTTGAATTTCATATTATAATAAATTGAACATGGTTTGATGGTTGATTTGAATTTCATATTATAATAAATTGAACATGGTTTGATGGTTGATTTGAATCTTATATTATAATAAATTGAACATGGTTTGATGGTTGATTTGAATCTTATATTATGATAAATTGAACATGGTTTGATGGTTGATTTGAATCTTATATTATAATAAATTGAACATGGTTTGATGGTTGATTTGAATCTTATATTATAATAAATTGAACATGGTTTGATGGTTGATTTGAATCTTATATTATGATAAATTGAACATGGTTTGATGAGTTGATTTGAATCTTATATTATAATAAATTGAACATGGTTTGATGGTTGATTTGAATCTTATATCATAATAAATTGAACATGGTTTGATGGTTGATTTGAATCTTATATTATAATAAATTGAACATGGTTTGATGGTTGATTTGAATCTTATATCATAACAAATTGAACATGGTTTGATGGTTGATTTGAATCTCATATTATAATAAATTGAACATGGTTTGATGGTTGATTTGAATCTCATATTATAATAAATTGAACATGGTTTGATGGTTGATTTGAATCTTATATCATAATAAATTGAACATGGTATTATGTGTTAATTTAAGTTGTTAAAACAGTTTTGATATATTCATTATTTCTCTAAAACTTGGCATTTCTAACTAAAGTTTGATTTAATCTTGGTCAATCTAGCAGACTGTAAAGTTAACTATTTTTCTGTCGCTTCTTGAAATATCTTTTGATCAGTAATCTTTGAGAATTTGTCATTCTTTCTATATATTTCACCAGAATACAATCTCGATTTGTCCAGAAAGTTGTTCACATCACGTAAAATATAGATGTTTTTTTTAATTACCTTACTGTACTCATGAAACGATCATCAGACGTGTGACCTGTTTATTTAAGAAAAAACACGAGTCTAAAGATGACGGGACCACAAGTCATAATTTGATAAAACATTAATGTAAATAAAAGGGTGTAGAAAGAACTGTAGGGAGGTACTGATAGAAGTCCTAACCTCTTGTCAATTTTTAATGAGTTAAACCAAGTTAAAGACTTGACCTATACATTTCTTATTGGAAAGGGTTCCCATGGGATTTTACCAGGAGGTCTTTATTTTTTCATGAAAGCGAC
>NW_008706863.1:0-1351 GCF_000327385.1 Lottia gigantea
GACTTTCTTTAGTTATCAAAATATCAACCTCAATAGGAATCTCTTTAGTTATCAAAATATTAACCTCCATAGGACTTTCTTTAGTTATCAAAATATCAACCTCAATAGGACTCTCTTTAGTTATCAAAATATTAACCTCCATAGGACTTTCTTTAGTTATCAAAATATTAACCTCACTAGGAATCTCTTTAGTTATCAAAATATTAACCTCCATAGGACTTTCTTTAGTTATAAAAATATCAACCTCAATAGGAATCTCTTTAGTTATCAAAATATTAACCTCCATAGGACTTTCTTTAGATATCAAAATATTAACCTCCATAGGACTTTCTTTAGTTTGGAAATATCAACCTCAATAGGAATCTCTTTAGTTATCAAAATATTAACCTCCATAGGACTTTCTTTAGTTATAAAAATATCAACCTCAATAGGAATCTCTTTAATTATCAAAATATTAACCTCCATAGGACTTTCTTTAGTTATAAAAATATCAACCTCAATAGGACTCTCTTTAGATATCAAAATATCAACCTCAAAAGGACTCTCTTTAGATATCAAAATATTAACATCCATAGGACTTCTTTAGTTATAAAAATATCAACCTCAATAGGACTCTCTTTAGATATCAAAATATCAACCTCAATAGGACTCTCTTTAGTTGTCAAAATATCAACCTCAATAGGAATCTCTTTAGTTATCAAAATATCAACCTCAATAGGACTCTCTTTAGTTATCAAAATATCAACCTAAATAGGACTCCCTTTAGTTATCAAAATATTAACCTCAATAGGACTCTCTTTAGTTATCAAAATATCAACCTCAATAGGACTCTCTTTAGTTATCAAAATATTAACCTCAATAGGACTCTCTTTCGTTATCAATATATTAACCTAAATGGGACTTTCTTTAGATATCAAAATATTAACCTCACTAGGACTCTCTTTAGATATCAAAATACTAAACCTCCATAGGACTCTCTTTAGTTATCAAAATATTAACCTCAATAGGACTCTCTTCAGTTATCAAAATATTAACCTCAATAGGACTCTCTTTAGATATCAAAATATTAACCTCAATAGGACTCTCTTTAGTTATCAAAATATTATCCTCAATAGGACTCTCTTTAGTTGTCAAAATATTATCCTCAATAGGACTCTCTTTAGTTATCAAAATATTAACCTCACTAGGACTCTCTTTAGTTATCAAAATATTAACCTCACTAGGACTCTCTTTAGATATCAAAATATTAACCTCAATAGGACTCTCTTTAGTTATCAAAATATTATCCTCCATAGGACTCTCTTTAGTTATCAAAATATTAACCTCACTAGGACTCTCTTTAGTTATCAAA
>NW_008706864.1:0-1351 GCF_000327385.1 Lottia gigantea
TGTTGAGCAATAGCTGGGATAGTGATGAAGGTGATGTTATCCAAGGGAATCCAACTGATAATTATGTTGTCTACAAACCAGAAGAAGTTGCTGAATCAAGGGAACAAGTAGATAAATCAATGGGTCGACAAGATGAAACAAAAGATAATGTTGTAGTTGAAGAAGTTGAAGCAAATAGCTGGGATAGTGATGAATGTGATGTTATCCAAGGGAATCTAACTGATAATTATGTTGTCTACAAACCAGAAGAAGTTGCAGATTCAAAGGAACAACATAATCTAGATAAATCAATAGATGGACAAGATGAAACAAAAGATAATGTTGTAGTTGAAGAAGTTGAAGCAAATAGCTGGGATAGTGATGAAAGTGATGTTATCCAAGGGAATCCAACTGATAATTATGTTGTCTACAAACCAGAAGAAGTTGCTGATTCAAAGGAACAAAATGATCTAGATAAATCAATGGATGGAAAAGATGAAACAAAAGATAATGTAGTTAAAGAAGTTGAAGCAAATAGCTGGGATAGTGATGAATGTGATGTTATCCACGTGAATCCAACTGATAATTATGTTGTCTACAAACCAGAAGAAGTTACTGATTCAAGGGAACAACATAATCTAGTTAAATCAATGGATGGACGAGATGAAACAAAAGATAATGTTGTAGTTAAAGAAGTTGAAGCAAATAGCTGGGATAGTGATGAAAGTGATGTTATCCAAGGGAATCCAACTGATAATTATGTTGTCTACAAACCAGAAGAAGTTACTGATTCAAGGGAACAACATAATCTAGTTAAATCAATGGATGGACGAGATGAAACAAAAGATAATGTTGTAGTTAAAGAAGTTGAAGCAAATAGCTGGGATAGTGATGAATGTGATGTTATCCAAGGGAATCCAACTGATAATTATGTTGTCTACGAACCAGAAAATATTGCTGATTCAAAGGAACAACAAGATCTGGATAAATCAGTGGATGGACAAGATGAAACTGAAGATAATGTTGTAGTTGAAGAAGTTGAGGAACAAAGTAGCTGGCATAGTGATGATGGTGATGTAATCCATGAAAATCGAACTCATGACCAAAAGAAAACAGCTGGACAAAACAAATCTAGGGATGATGTTAAAGTTGAAGAAGTTGGAGAACTTGAACAACATAGTTGGGATAGTGAGGAAGGTAATGTTGAGCAAGAAAATCAAACTGATAAATATATTGTCTTCAAACCAGATGAACGTGATGAAAATGTTGATACAAAGGCACAATATGACTTAGATAAAACAACAGATGCAGAAGATGAAACTCGATGTAATAGTAAAGTGGAGATTAATGAAAAAATTGGAGAAAATAGTGG
>NW_008706865.1:0-1243 GCF_000327385.1 Lottia gigantea
ATCCTTAATAGATCGTATAGTTTTGACAAAGTGAGAACAAGTTTTATCTTTATAGATTTTTAGTTTGACTAAGTGGGACCAAGTTTTATCTTAATAGATCTCTAGTTTTGACAAAGTGGGTCAAAGTTTTATCTATATGGATCTTTAGTTTTGACAAAGTGAGAACAAGTTATATCTTTATTGATCTCTAGTTTTGACAAAGTGAGAACAAGTTTTATCTATATGGATCTTTAGTTTTGACAAAGTGAGAACAAGTTTTATCTATATAGATCTCTAGTTTTGACAAAGTGAGAACAAGTTTTATCTATATGGATCTTTAGTTTTGACAAAGTGAGAACAAGTTTTATCTATATGGATCTTTAGTTTTGACAAAGTGAGAACAAGTTTTATCTATATGGATATTTAGTTTTGACAAAGTGGGACCAAGTTATATCTTTATAGATTTCTAGTTTGACTAAGTGGGACCAAGTTTTATCTTTATAGATCTATAGTTTTGACAAAGCGAGAACAAGTTTTATCTTTATAGATCTATAGTTTTGACAAAGCGAGAACAAGTTTTATCTGGGACCAAGTTATATCTTTATAGATTTCTAGTTTGACTAAGTGGGACCAAGTTTTATCTTTATAGATCTATAGTTTTGACAAAGCGAGAACAAGTTTTATCTTTATAGATTTCTAGTTTGACTAAGTGGGACCAAGTTTTATCTTTATAGATCTCTAGTTTTGACAAAATGAGAACAGGTTTTATCTTAATAGATCTATAGTTTTGACAAAGTGGGTCAAAGTTTTATCTATATGGATCTTTAGTTTTGACAAAGTGAGGACAAGTTATATCTTTACTGATCTCTAGTTTTGACAAAGTGAGAACAAGTTTTATCTATATGGATCTTTAGTTTTGACAAAGTGAGAACAAGTTTTATCTATATGGATCTCTAGTTTTGACAAAGTGAGAACAAGTTTTATCTATATGGATCTTTAGTTTTGACAAAGTGAGAACAAGTTTTATCTTTATAGATCTCTAGTTTTGACAAAGTGAGAACAAGTTTTATCTTTATAGATCTCTAGTTTTGACAAAGTGAGAACAAGTTTTATCTTAATGGATCACTAGTTTTTACCTCAAGTGAGAACAAGTTTTATCTATATGGATCTTTAGTTTTGACAAAGTGAGACCAAGTTATATCTTTATAGATCTCTAGTTTTGACAAAGTGAGAACAAGTTTTATCTTTATAGATCTTTAGTTTG
>NW_008706865.1:7327-11443 GCF_000327385.1 Lottia gigantea
GTTAATTGATGCCCAACCACTGGGTCATATTTGTTGTCATATATTATTTTGATGCAACTGGTATCTATTGAAATGAGACCCCCTCCCCAAGATATGTAGTTAGTTATCGATTTGACATCAGCAAATTTTGCTTTGTGCTATTTGACTAGTACACTGTGCATTCGGGCTTTTAATCTCATCCTAATAATGTCATGTGTCTTTACTAAACTTCAGAAAGAAAGTTTTACTGATAAACATTGTGAGATACTGTTTGGGGAGGTGATTTCAGCCGAGGAGGCGTTCGAGTCGCTGGATAAAGATGAGGATGGACAGGTACGTGTTATGCCCAGGGATTTGCCATGGTTTAGACTTTTTGTGTTTGGAACACATAGACTTAGACTAACGGTCAACATAGACTTAGACTAACGATCAACATAGACTTAGACTAACGATCAACATAGACTTAGACTAATGGTCAACATAGACTTAGACTAATGGTCAACATAGACTTAGACTAACCTTCAACATAGACTTAGACTAATGGTCAACATAGACTTAGACTAACGGTCAACACAGACTTAGACTAAAGGTCAACATAGACTTAGACTAACGGTCAACATAGACTAAGAATGATTGTCATCATGGACAGATTCATACTGACTGTAAACAAAGACCAAGACTGACTGTACACATGGACTAAGACTAACTGTAAACATATTAGCTATTTGGGCTCTCCAGAAGTATTTGATCGTTGATGAATGTATATTCCATTTTAATAGCAATGTGGATTAACCTGAAGTGTTTGGAATGCATATCTGAACGGTTATTCGGGCTCTCCCGTAGTGTTTAATAGTTGACAAATTCTTTTAGGCCTACCAAGTTATTTGTTATATCGATTCCCCTAAAGTGTTGCTGATTTGTGTATTCATTTTCGATATTTTGTGCATTATTTCAGGTAGATTTTGGCGAGCTTATGGAATTTATCCAGAGAACTGGAATTTGTATGTTGGATACCTTTCAAGGTTACAGTCGTCAAGAAATCTCCGGTTTTTCTTCCTTCGTTGAACGAGTTCAAAATACCATTTTACTCAATTTAAAACGTGTCCATACAAACGTAAGTAGATACTTGCTAGATTTGGTGGTTTAATCCATTAAGTCATCGAATCCATCAGTATATCAGACTATACATGACACCTGCAGTAGCAGAAAGAGTTGGTAAAAAAAAAGTTTGTAACAACAATGTACCGTACCTCATTTCATTTTTAAGATATTTCAAAATATGATTTCTCGACAATTTTTGCTCAGAAATATGTATCAGAAAGAACCAAATCAAGTGTTACATTTTCAAAATCTTTCGGGAGAACGTTTACGTTCAACAGTGCTTCCAAGTCTGTAATCTCAACAAATGTATCAAAACGCTTGGACATCTACTGCTAATGTATGTACTATACTATATTAAGACGCCAAGGATGCTACTGTTTGTGCTTCTTAGGGGGTCCCCTAATGAATGTTGTTTAATTTGTTTCAGAGGGGTTATAACGCCGTGAAAGCTTTCCTTCAATATCACGTGATCAATAAAGTGATGGTCCCGGAAGTAGAACCACGCAGAAACTAGGCTACAAACCGGACAAACCAGAACTTGAGAATTAACAGAGAATTAAAAACGGAAGTATAATAGACCTACCATAAAACCTGAAGTTGATATATACAGCACTCTTTTCCTTTTAACCATGTGTTATAACTATTTCAAAATGGACACGTCCTGTGACCATAATTATTATGTACGCATGTATTATATATTCAGACGTATAAAATTTTAAAGTGATACTACGTCTTAGAATGAACATAAAATTGAAGAATTTTAAACTTGGCCAATACTCCTTTCTCAAAACGTATGCATATCTCCGCCCACTTACTTCACAACGAGGCTAACGTATGCATATCTCCGCCCACTGACTTCAGAGCGAGGCTAAGTGGGCAACGTGTTCAGCTGTAAACAAACATGGCCGACGCCACGTTAACGAAGCTGTGAAAAGAAGAGCTTGATGACATTGCTTGGTCACTTTTATAATGGTTTTCGATGTTAACGACTAAAAAATGTCAGGACGAATGGTCAAGCTTCAACTAGTTAAGTTTCAGCCAGGTAAGTCAGTCTGTGAGTAGAGCCTACTCTGATTAAAAGTAAAAGATGACTGAGTTACTAGCCTTACCTATACTCTCCTACAGCTGCGATTTGTTAAATGATATTTCGTGATTGGAAGGTAAGTGTAATCCTCTGGATTCAGTACAGTAGCCTACAGTGTAGGTAGAGTAGATCGAAGTAGGCCTGGATGTATGAATATGTGGTATTATGTACTCGAAAATCGAATTCGTCCCTTTAAAATATACATCAAGTGCAAAATGGATTATGAAACTAGAGCTGTGAACAGCTCCGAGTGTGGCAACGAGACCTTATCCCACGGATTTCAAGCCTTTTGTAACTTCTAGTCTGTTAGCTTTCAACTCCGTTGCTTTTATGCCTACAATTTTTGAACAAGAATTTCAAACATTCGGGTTTCTGATAAATAAATCAATGATATTTGCTTTTGTTTTTGTCACCATTTCATTTTTCTTCAAATAATTAATTATATCATCTTAATCATCCTACTCTGAGTCACTAAAAGTAAAAGATGACTGAGTTACTAGCCTAACCTATACTCTCCTACAGCTGCGATTTTTTAAAGGATATTTCGTGATTGGAGGGTAAGTGTAATCTTATCTGAACCAGAGAATATGCCCCCTCTGGATTCAGTACAGTAGCCTACAGTGTAGGTAGAGTAGATAGAAGTAGGCCTGGATTATCAACAACAAATCATTTATCAGTCTTAGTAGGGTAGGTCTGTCTTACTTATCCTCTTGGGCTTGGTCACTTCTTTGTGTCTTTTCTTAGCCATGGCACAGGCCTATTGCAGCTATGTTAGTTCATTACTAGCCTAGACAACTTAATAGTTTTCTTTAATTATCTTCAATCTACATAAGTAATTTCCTAAATACAACATCACACAGCCCCACCCCTGTCCAACAGACAAGTGCCCTACTGCATTTGGGCCAATTTGTCATAATTTTATACTTAAATAGCACCAGCAGGCTGTTTACACATACTGACATAGGCCTACGTGTGCTCGTTTTAACATATTAATGATGGCACAATAGTTTGCTCACATGATTTCCAATTGATTGCAGTGATGGACCAAATTGAAAAGATCTATACAATCCAAAACTAACTGGGGTAACCCATTAATGTAAGAAGTTTGCCCAGAAGATGTACTGGAGAAGATAAATATGTAGATGAATCAACTGATGTTTGATGATATCAATAAGGAACAACTCCTAAGGTGAGCCTTATTTGTCTTTTGTTTATTGGTAACATCATTTCTTAGAGATAAACCAAATAAGCATAGAAGTATGCCCTGTAGCTGCTGTAGTATCCACCGATTCGAAGTCAACATTCACAGTGTGAATACGTGATTTTATTGCGATATCGAAGTATACATATTCGATTATTCCGTTTCCGGTTTTGATATTTTTCTTGAGTGCGCCAAAAGATTTGTTTGGGCTGCGAAATTTGCGTAATTACAAAGGCTCATGGAGGTATCATTAGTTTATTAATTGTATATCTGTTTCGTTTTCGGTGTAACTTTGTGTATTCATTCGATAAGCTTATTCAAAATGATTATTTTGTATTTTTCAGTTTTCACGGCTTATTCGGCTTATTCGTCTTATCCGACTAGTATATATGGCTTAGTTTGGTTTATTGGAAGCCAGTATATTTATTGAAGTTTAGTCAAGATAGATATGAATGTTATATTGTTTGAGTAAATGCGATGCGTCCTTTTTATACTTTTATAATAAACTGTTACATTGGTTATTTGTGTTCAACCTGATAAGCCCGTCGAGACCCATGTTGCTTTGCGTCATAATGCTCCGGAGGTAGACCGCCCAACTACTTAAAGAGACATTACAGTGAAACTCCTCTGTCGGAGTAATATAATTTGTGTTTGCTTAAAAGCTGTGTTCGTTTTAAAGTGACAAACTTTGTAATCTTGAGCTAAACTGAAATTATCATTCAAAATGTCTAGCATTTCTAGTGCGTCATCG
>NW_008706866.1:0-1352 GCF_000327385.1 Lottia gigantea
TCTCTTTCCAAATTATGACATTTCTTAGAAATTACCGCTCAAATATTTGGAAAATGTATATTTTTTTGAGTGGTTCAACTTGTTTGGATTTGATAAGAGTCTAAAATTTATAATTTTTCAAAACAGTTTTATTAAATTTTTTAATCAATAAACTGTCAGATCAGTTGAAAAATTTTATGCTTTTTTTCCAAATTTGAGACGATTAATTTTTAAATTTAATCCTTCAAAAAATAGTTGTTTTTTTCAATTTTTTTTTGCAATTTCTACGTCAATCTGATTAAACTTTTGCATTTTTTTTTTTCAGATTGATTTTTTTTTCGTTCAATCGGTTATTGCCCTATTGACTCTTTGTTTATTGTTGATAGTTTGCCATAACTGACGTCAAGACCTCGTCAAGATGAAAAAAGGAGAGTCTTACACAGGATGGACTCAGTGCACAATTTTACTCTGTTTATTAACAACTGTTAAACATATTATAAACAGGATGGGAAAAATATTGGGCTGAATTTATATCTGATCAAAACAATTGAGAAATAGATGTGATCTTTAATTATTGTTTTCAAATTCATTCATTCATTCATAACTTAGTTTAGTTGTTTATTCATTAATTCATTCATTCATAACTTAGATTTGTTGTTTATTCATTAATTCATTCATTCAGTATATTAGTCACTCATTCATAAGTTTGTTAATTCATTCATTCATTCATATTTTAGAAATTTTGCCCATGTTTTTCTTTCATTCATTAGATAAGTCATTCATTCAATTAATTATTCATTCATTCATTCATTCATTTATATAAGTAGCCTATTCCTGAATAAATAATTTCCTTAAACTAAGAATAAATAGAAGGATGGAGAGATAATTCTATGAAATTGAAATAATTTAAAAATAAACCACATCTTTCATTCAAACTAAAATTCAGAATAACTTCATTTTAATAGATTTTACATCCGTATGAGCTATTATATTTAATTGCTATTCATAAGTCCTTTTTCTACATAAATTGTGAATTAGATTTCAGGATAAGTTCAAATCTTATCTCATTCATTCACTCGCTAAGCTATCAACTTATTCATTGATTCATTCATTTATTCAGTCAATCCACACCAAATAGAAAGAGATCTGTTTCCTTTCAGGTGTTAAATTCTAAATTTGAACATTATTTACATAAACTTGCAATTTAATACAAGACCAAAATAGAATGAAAATCTGGTAAATATCTGGTAGAGTATTTATCAAAACATCAACTTTTTAAAAATCAGAATATAATAAAATAAATATTGAGGCAGATGGCTTTTAAATTTTTTTCATATAAATATCTTTACTTTAATGTTGTTGCACTACTACAT
>NW_008706867.1:0-4731 GCF_000327385.1 Lottia gigantea
TGGATAATGAAATGTATCTTGCACAATGCTTATCACAAATAGTTACCACCTCCTCCACCCCTCCAGTGAAGATTACAGTGTATTATAAAATCGATCCGAAAAAAGAAAAGAAAGTATATTAATCTATATTTTATTTTAAAATTAATTGCAATTGAGATCAGTATAGTAACAAACAGTTAAAGCATTTTACAATTATATATATATTTCATTTATATAAATCACATTAATTCAGTTTAAACAATAGTAAAATAAGTACAATTCATTAGGATTTCTAAATTCTACATTATCTTTGAGCAATTATTTCATCTATAATTACGATAGTTGATAACATAGAAATACATTCCACCTTGTAGAAGGTATATTTTATTCGTATAAGAATCCGAATAATCCATCGTACAATATTCATAACACACATTTCCTAAGCTAAAATGATTGTTCACCTTGTATACTACCAAACATACCAATAAATATCATTCATTCATAAATATTAGACAAATAAATGCATTGAATGCTATCAAATAATAATAAATAATATGAATTTATATACAATGAACAGAGTTTAAATATTTAATGCAATAAATTATATAAAATAATACTTTTAGTGTAAAAAAAAAGCGTAAGTTATTATGAGCATTTTGTGATGAAGTAATAAATAATATAATTAATTGATAAATTAAAATAAATTATCATGCAATGAATTAATAAATATGTGCATGCATTAATTATGAAATAATTACATAAATTTGGTCTTAAAACAGACCTACTAAAATCGTGCCGTGTATGAGACACACTAAAACAACTTGTTGGTAACGTTAGCAATCTAATATGAATAAATTTATCCAATATTAGCTTGTAACTTAGCACATGTGCATCCAACACTTACACTTATAGATCTTTGTTCGTATGTATAAAAGCCATTACTACAGCCTGTTTTCTTTAAAATGTTGATATTCTTGTAGATTCTGGAACACCCAGTCTCGAAATTATTCTTAGAATACAAGCAATCAACACATTTACAAGCAGCGTTAAAAACTTTACTTGGGTAATACTCAGCTCCGTAATTCCTTTCACTGTAGAACCATGGACACGTTGATCTTTGCCATATTTCACTATTACTGGTATCTTTTCCGGTATATTCCTTTGGACATTCAGTATCTGTCTGATCTCCAAATGCAGGTGGAATGAATCCCTGTGCATTCGGTTGATGTGTAGCATTTACTGCAATGAGGAACTCAACACGGTTCACATGAGAATTCAAATTAGTAAATAACTCATCTATATTATTAGGTACTGCACATTCATCAGATCTTCTTTCGCGTTCAAGTATGTGTTCAATATTCTTAATTAAAGTAAATGAGTATACCATGTTCACCAACAAAGCACAGATGAAGACTTTCATTAAAACCATCATGATTATGAATATAATTCATAAAACACCCGTAATCTATATTTCTTCAAAGTGAATCGAATTTTCTAATGACTTCTACTACAAGGAGGATTTTTTGTTGATCTTTTCACTGTAACAAGTTTAAGATTTATAATAATTGACTGTCGAGAGGATTTCAATATATAGCCCAAGAAATCCGGAATTGTCTCAACAATCTATTTTTAAATTAGCAGGAAGTTAAATTTTAAATTGGCTCTCCTTAAATATGGGTTTTCTTATTTTTATACGCCCACGTCCGTCCGTCCACAATTGCTCGTAAACACTCTACAAGACACAATTCTTGACCGATTTTGACAAAACTTTGTAGTAGTGTTTGTTATCACCCAAGGATGAACCCTATTGAAAATCAGAAGAATCGAAAAATATTTAGAATAAGTTATCGCACAATGTTCTTGAAATCGCGTTCAAATTTTAGCTTGTAAACACTCTTGAAGGGACAATTCTTGACGGATTTTGACGAAACTTGGCATGAGTATTTATTATCACCCAAGGATAAACCATATTGAAAATCAGAAAAATCAAAAATATTAAGTATAAATTATTGCCTTTGCTCTTGAAAACGCGTTCAATTTTTAGCTTGTAAACACTGTTGAAGGGACAATTCTTGACGGATTTTGACGAAACTTGGCATGAGTATTTATTATCACCCAAGGATAAACCATATTGAAAATCAGAAAAATCAAAAATATTAAGTATAAATTATTGCCTTTGCTCTTGAAAACGCGCTGAATTTTTAGCTTGTAAACACTGTTGAAGGGACAATTCTTGACGGATTTTGACGAAACTTGGCATGAGTATTTATTATCACCCAAGTATAAACCATATTGAAAATCAGAAAAATCAAAAATATTAAGTATAAATTATTGCCTTTGCTCTTGAAAACGCGTTCAATTTTTAGCCTGAAAACACTGTTGAAGGGACAATTCTTGACGGATTTTGACGAAACTTGGCATGAGTATTTATTATCACCCAAGGATAAACCATATTGAAAATCAGAAAAATCAAAAATATTAAGTATAAATTATAGCCTTTGCTCTTGAAAACGCGTTCAATTTTTAGCTCGTAAACACTCTAGAAGGCACAATTCTTGACGGATTTTGATGAAACTTGGTGTGAATCTTCAGAAGAATTGAAAAATATTTGGTATGAGTTACTGCCCTTGTTCTTGAAAACGTTTTCAAATTTAGCTATTACCTTGCCTGGCAATCTATCTTTTAGTGTCAAATCAAATAAACTATTTGATTAATTGGTGTTTCTAATGAATTAGCATGTATTCTTTATCATATCATTATTTTCTTATATTGCATATGATTTAAGTTTTAACGACTCATAAATGTCCATGTATGTACAGTCTGGATAAACAAAAAAAGTCTTTTTGACCTTTTTTGATTGGTCACTCATTGGAATTCTGCTGGTAATTCTCTTCTAATTTAGCTAATTCTGAATTAATGGAGGAGCTCATATTTCCGATGCATAAGGGATCAACAATGAATTAATATTTTTTGTATCATTAAACGTTGGCCTCATCTACCCACTCAGTGAAGAGTCTTGAAATTTAATCTCAAGTAAACGACGATTTTTTGCCACATGCATGCATAGATATTATGACAGAATATGTTGATTGATAGAAGAATCATTTTTTTCTTTTCTAATTAACTAATTATTGAATCAATTGGTGGGTTTTTCGTGGCTTGAAATTTTTTTCTCCCAAATTTAAGAAAGCTATACACCGAAATCTAGAAGAGAAAAGTTTTTCTTTAACTTAATTTAACGAAATAATAATCCTTTAGCGACATTTAGGGGTACAGATAACGGAACACAATTTCATGGTATACTACTCCTTAGTTTTATGACACACTACGTTTCTTTTTTTTTTTTTTTTTCGTTTCAACAATCTACCTTGTCATCTTCAGGTGAAGTGAGGAAATATGGTACAAGAAGTTATATATATACACAAAAAATATAACAATAGCAACAATTAATTAAGATTAGGAGTGGCTGTAAATAATAGGGTGACAATAAGCAATGATATAGAGACAATAAGCAACTGAAGTGGCGGATTATCTTGGTTGATTATGATGAATTAATAGTAATCACCATCAACATTGAACAGTGTCATCGATATCTAAATCTAATTTTATTGGCTTGATGAGATTGAACAGAGAAAAATCTATACATTCCATGTGGAATGTGGGCGACAAGCCGTAACTATACGCGAAATCTCTTCATTAAGGGAAAGGATTTTAGAGCCTGCATACAATGTTAGTTATTTTTTTGAACAGATAATTTGACAGAATTTTTACTTATCAACGTGATTGTTCCAATTTAACACCCCTATGTGGTCGCAAGGACTGAATAGGGTGTACAATTTTCTCCTTAGTATTTAGCAAAGCCAATTGACATGAACATTAGGGAAATCTCACTGCCTAGCCCAAATCGTGTAGTAAATGACCATAAACTGATAGCCTGGAAGCTACAAAGTTTTTAAAGTCGTGTTTTGGATGGGGATTATAAAGAAATATAGCTCTCACATCCATGGGCATTCGACAAGCTGCGTTATTTTATCTCTGACCACAAATAAATAATTATTCTAATTTAATAATAAAATCATATCAATTGATTGTTAGTATGAGTAAGAATACTAAAATGTAAGAAACATAGTTGTTGTGATTATAGAATATTTATAATATATAAACTTTTGTCTCCATTTTTATGCCTATTCTGACCCAATTCGAAGAGTTCGGGAATTCGGGATTTTACACCCACAGGGTTTACGTTAACTTTTCAAGTTCGTTATGCTTTTTGGTGTATTAAGAAAAATATAGGCCTAATTGTAGAGAATTCTAACGAATTCTAACGGTTTCATCTATAAAGCCTTTATGAGGCCGCAGTGCAAAACTTGTTAAAGCTGCCTACTTAACAACTTCTAAATAAACCGTTTTAAGGGATTGTAAAGAGGATTTCTAAATTTTGTAGGTGTATCTATCGGGGACACTGATAGCATAAATTTTAAATTTTAATTTTCGGAGAATTTTCTTTTTTGAAATCTTCCATGGAAATCGAATATAGATTAAAGTTAACATTTAATTTTGTTCGAAGTTCCAAAACAAAAAGTTATCGACAAAATTGTCGACAGTCTCCTCGGAATTTCTTTAAAAATTATACGTACAATAATTTGACGAAAATCGATCAAGTCTTGGCGAGGCTAAGGGAAATATTAAGTAAAATTCACAAATTTCATAAGCACTTCTTTAAGATCTTATATTTATTTCATCATCATTTAT
>NW_008706867.1:8012-9083 GCF_000327385.1 Lottia gigantea
AGTATTATTATCACCCAAGGATAAACCATATTGAAAATCAGAAAAATCAAAAATATTAAGTATAAATTATTGCCTTTGCTCTTGAAAACGCGTTCAATTTTTAGCTCGTAAACACTCTAGAAGGCACAATTCTTGACGGATTTTGACGAAACTTGGCATGAGTATTTATTATCACCCAAGGATAAACCATATTGAAAATCAGAAAAATCAAAAATATTAAGTATAAATTATTGCCTTTGCTCTCGAAAACGCGTTCAATTTTTAGCTTGTAAACACTGTTGAAGGGACAATTCTTGACGGATTTTGACGAAACTTGGCGTGAGTATTTATTATCACCCAAGGATAAACCATATTGAAAATCAGAAAAATCAAAAATATTAAGTATAAATTATTGCCTTTGCTCTTGAAAACGCGTTCAATTTTTAGCTTGTAAACACTGTTGAAGGGACAATTCTTGACGGATTTTGACGAAACTTGGCATGAGTATTTATTATCACCCAAGGATAAACCATATTGAAAATCAGAAAAATCAAAAATATTAAGTATAAATTATTGCCTTTGCTCTTGAAAACGCGTTCAATTTTTAGCCTGAAAACACTGTTGAAGGGACAATTCTTGACGGATTTTGACGAAACTTGGCATGAGTATTTATTATCACCCAAGGATAAACCATATTGAAAATCAGAAAAATCAAAAATATTAAGTATAAATTATAGCCTTTGCTCTTGAAAACGCGTTCAATTTTTAGCTCGTAAACACTCTAGAAGGCACAATTCTTGACGGATTTTGATGAAACTTGGTGTGAATCTTCAGAAGAATTGAAAAATATTTGGTATGAGTTACTGCCCTTGTTCTTGAAAACGTTTTCAAATTTAGCTATTACCTTGCCTGGCAATCTATCTTTTAGTGTCAAATCAAATAAACTATTTGATTAATTGGTGTTTCTAATGAATTAGCATGTATTCTTTATCATATCATTATTTTCTTATATTGCATATGATTTAAGTTTTAACGACTCATAAATGTCCATGTATGTACAGTCTGGATAAACAAAAAAAGTCTTTTTGACCT
>NW_008706867.1:10059-11350 GCF_000327385.1 Lottia gigantea
GTGTCATCGATATCTAAATCTAATTTTATTGGCTTGATGAGATTGAACAGAGAAAAATCTATACATTCCATGTGGAATGTGGGCGACAAGCCGTAACTATACGCGAAATCTCTTCATTAAGGGAAAGGATTTTAGAGCCTGCATACAATGTTAGTTATTTTTTTGAACAGATAATTTGACAGAATTTTTACTTATCAACGTGATTGTTCCAATTTAACACCCCTATGTGGTCGCAAGGACTGAATAGGGTGTACAATTTTCTCCTTAGTATTTAGCAAAGCCAATTGACATGAACATTAGGGAAATCTCACTGCCTAGCCCAAATCGTGTAGTAAATGACCATAAACTGATAGCCTGGAAGCTACAAAGTTTTTAAAGTCGTGTTTTGGATGGGGATTATAAAGAAATATAGCTCTCACATCCATGGGCATTCGACAAGCTGCGTTATTTTATCTCTGACCACAAATAAATAATTATTCTAATTTAATAATAAAATCATATCAATTGATTGTTAGTATGAGTAAGAATACTAAAATGTAAGAAACATAGTTGTTGTGATTATAGAATATTTATAATATATAAACTTTTGTCTCCATTTTTATGCCTATTCTGACCCAATTCGAAGAGTTCGGGAATTCGGGATTTTACACCCACAGGGTTTACGTTAACTTTTCAAGTTCGTTATGCTTTTTGGTGTATTAAGAAAAATATAGGCCTAATTGTAGAGAATTCTAACGAATTCTAACGGTTTCATCTATAAAGCCTTTATGAGACCGCAGTGCAAAACTTGTTAAAGCTGCCTACTTAACAACTTTTAAATTAACCCTTTTAAGGGATTGTAAAGAGGATTTCTAAATTTTGTAGGTGTATCTATCGGGGACACTGATAGCATAAATTTTAAATTTTAATTTTCGGAGAATTTTCTTTTTTGAAATCTTCCATGGAAATCGAATATAGATTAAAGTTAACATTTGATTTTGTTCGAAGTTCCAAAACAAAAAGTTATCGACAAAATTGTCGACAGTCTCCTCGGAATTTCTTTAAAAATTATACGTACAATAATTTGACGAAAATCGATCAAGTCTAGGCGAGGCTAAGGGAAATATTAAGTAAAATTCACAAATTTCATAAGCACTTCTTTAAGATCTTATATTTATTTCATCATCATTTTATTTCATAATTTCTTCAAACTGAGATCAGGGGTCTGGTTTTCGAAAGTATCCTGTAGATTTAGTTTAGGACAAATTTTATTACTTTCTAATGACTATCATACAACATGTTATTATTAAAT
>NW_008706868.1:0-1350 GCF_000327385.1 Lottia gigantea
CCTAATCTTACTGAAATAAAATGATAAAGTAGAAGTAATTTCCTGCTTTAATCAAAGATGGTCATCTCCTAACATTTCTTATCAGTTCTTATTATCTCTTATGACATTTACTACCATAGAACTACTGACTGATTCACAGTTACGCTAAAAGTGGCTAGGACTTTTTCATTCCAAGTTTTTACTACACTACTGATATCTCTAGTATATCTCTCTTTTCTAGTATTAGGGATATTACTTAGTTATAGGTATTGATTATAATTCAAAAGTATATAATTTTCACCTTATATTTAAAAAATTTGACGTTATTGATCATATTAGTCAATAAAAATACTCATTTCAAATTTTCACATTATTTTGAAAATAATTATTTTTAAAATATCACATTAGTGGTAATAAAGCTAAAAATACATGACCTAATATAAAAATGATAAATTTTTTGGGTTGGAAATGTGTCTTCATATAAACTGTATTATGATATTTTGCTATGGTTATTTTTCATTTTAACAATGAAAATATAAGACAATTTTAAAACCAGAACCCCCCCAACTCTTATTTTAAATTTCATTAGTAAAGGGAGATAACTCTATTCAAGTAACACATTGAGATTTTGTTATTTTTAGCAGAGCCTTATATAGAGAGAGTCTGGCCAACTTGTGATCTCGCCGCGCTGAACCATGATTGGCGCAGAGCGGTCACGTGATTGAAGGCCGCCATATTGTTACCCTTCCCGCGACGTTTAGGCGTAGGAGCCTGGGTATTCTTTACGTTGTTTAAGCCTAATTCCTGGTCTTGTCTGGCAACAGAATGCTTCGATGTGTGGCATAGAAATGCTCTGTCAAATCTGGAGAAGGTATAGTGATGCACAGGTTCCCTAAGGATAAAAGGAGACGCAGAGAATGGGAAGTAAAGGTCAAACGATCCGACTGGACTCCCCACGACAACTCTTTTCTATGCGATGTAAGTACATTCGATGATTTCAGGGGTTTTGCAAATCGTGTTATGTTCAGGTCTAAAAACTGGATATAATAGATATGAAAACTTTGTGAGAGGGTTTCTTTCCACGCACTGGCTATCTAAACCTAGGCCTAGACGAGGAGCATGCACCATGGCTTCTGAGACACTGTCAACAACATTTCTGATAGGCCTACACATAATCGATCGATTTATGTTTTTCTATAAATGTGAAATTCTAAGACTATTTACTTTTTTAGTATTCATTATTATTTACTTCCAATCACCAAAACAAACAGTATAATTTAAAGGTGTGCGCCATATTGGTGCTTGTACGGTGAGGCAAGGGGCCATGGCTCCTAATCCTAATATTTGTGCTGGTCCTGATTTTCAACCCCA
>NW_008706869.1:0-1350 GCF_000327385.1 Lottia gigantea
GGTGTATAGTTTTCATTATAATTATTAATTAGTAAATAAATTTCACGACCTACAAAAAGGGAAACGTAATGAAGGAAAACGAGGATAAAGTTTTCTTATCTTTACATCTTTTCATCTTACATAATATTGAAGTGAACTAAAAGTGATATAAAAGAAAAAGTAGGTATAGACATTACTAGTTGTAGTAAAACGTGAGGAAAACTAGAGAAAAAATCCCCAAGAAATTACAAACTTATAAACAGTCGACCTTACAGTGGGGTAACTTAACTAGAGTTTTGTAATGATTACAAAGTGGCCAATATCGGCTGACTTTAATTGGCGGAGCCTTCCTTGCACAACTGGCTGAAAAGAAATGGCGGCTCGGCTAATGGCGGCGGCTGGAGGGTCTAGTTGGTTGAAACGTCCTAGGAAACTTTTTCCACCAACATAAAACATAAAAACTACAACTGTAGTGTTATTAGTGTCTTTGTACCAGACCATCTTGTGAACCAACCTACCTACCAAAGCTTTTCACAGCGGATCAGAAAACTGTCTCCTGCCAATAAAATTTATGCCCATGATATTATATTCTAATTTGGCCCTTCAGGCTTCCCAAATTGAAAAAAAGAAAAAATCTAAATCTATTAATGAAGCCATTTTCTCTTACAATGACTATTTGTTGGGATCTCTACAGAAAAATATTTCCTTGATCTGCATCCAACCCAAGTAGCACTTGGCTTTTCCCGCATGCTTCCTGATTTGAAAAACCACATTAAACAATTGAATAGCTAAGATCATATGGTGCCATTTGTCACTATTCGAGAAAAGGGCGAAAAACCTAGAGTTAAGCCCATACTTTCAATGGAGATTTGAAATCATGAGGGAGTATATCACAGTAGTTTCTTTATTTAGCATCACAATGATTATAACAAAATGTTATTTTAAGGGTAATTACTCTATAAAGTGAAATCTGAAAAATTTCACATGTGGCACTTTGGCCCCTTTTTAATCTCAGCCGTTCAAAGCTAGTTTCTATTCGGGTCATTTCAAGTCAAAGTTATGGCTATATTCCGCTTTTCATTTGAGTGTTTCGTTATCACTGTCTTTGAATTAATTAAATTAGCAAATAAATTAACAAGCTATGATTCAACCTACCTGAACCACATGAAGCTGTAATAGGTTTGTTTAAATCAACACCAGAATCATTAAACAGTTTCTTTAGTTCTTCTTCTGGTAAAATATGTCTAGTTGTTTCATCAACAACCTTAGTGAACGGTAAATTAACAGAATTTAGTATATGACCAGGCTTGATATCTGAAACCAAAAACAGAGAATGACGGTTAAAGCATTACGAGATGTAGCTGGAAAAGC
>NW_008706870.1:0-1350 GCF_000327385.1 Lottia gigantea
TTACAAATTTGTAGATCAAGTGGACTTAGAATAGTTAACGGTAGGCATGCTGGTGATCCCTGGGTAGCTTCACATTTGACAATGATAAAGGTAAAAGCACTATTGACTATCTATTAATTTGATATAAACATTTTGAATATTGGAGTATTTAATAGATTCTCTGATCATTCTCCCCTTATATTTTGTTTAGATTTAGTTTTTAGTATATCTCATGAAAATAAGTCGATATGTATTAACAATGAATATGACTCAAAAAAACTATTTAAGTGGAACGAGGAAAATGTCGATGTTATTGTCAAAACTGTGAACAGGTTAGACTTCTAGATATTTGTTCAGCTCAAAACTCGAGTCAATCAAGTATTGATTCAAGTATTGAACTTTTTTCATCAACACTTAGTAGTCTGATTGAACCTTATTGTACCAAGGTCATAGGTCAGGGTAGACCATGTAAAAAGAATAAAATTCACAAACCATGGTTTAACGACACATGTAAAGAAAGGTATTCGGCTTACAAACACTCACTTTTCGTTTTCAATCGAAACAAAAACGAGAGAAATCACAAGTTATTAATCCAAAGTAAAAAACAATATAGAAATCTAGAACGCAAATTAAAACGAAATTATTTGGCTCAGAAGGGAAATAGGATAAACGAAATGAGAAAATATAACCCGAAAACCTTTTACAAATTATTTAGTAAACGTAAATCTGCAGATTGTACTACGATTCCTATCAAAGATTATCATGAACAGTTTAATAGAATTAATTCTATAAATCCCGATCAAGACAATTCAGTAGTAGAATATGATAGAAATTATGATATGCAAAATTCTCAATTCATTAACCCTGAACTTGATGGCATTATTACAAAGGATGAAATCTTGAACGCTGTTAAAAATCTTAAGTTACACAAAGCAACAGGGCATGATGATATCCCAAATGAAATTCTTATCAAGTGCAGTAATGAACTTATACCTAGCCTTTTGAAAATATATAACGACATTTTGGACTCTGGATATTACCCCTCTTCATCGAGTATTGGCACAATTATACCCGTGACGTCACTAATCCTGACAATTATAGAGGCATTACACTTGTTTGTTGTATAGCTCAATTGTTTACGGCTATTTTGAATAAAAGAATATTGGATTATGATAAAAAAAAAAAACACAATGTTATTTCAAATCCACAATTCGGATTTAGAAAAAAGTTATCAACAACAGATGCGATACTCGAACTTCAATCTTTAATTAATAGAACTCTGAATGCTAAGAAACGCTTATACTGCTGTCGATTAGTCCAAAGCTTTCAATTTAATCCAAAATGTAAATGTGTGGTATAAATTAAAGCTAA
>NW_008706871.1:0-1350 GCF_000327385.1 Lottia gigantea
ACAGTACATGTTGATATATTAAAATATAATCAAGTAAAGAACAGTACGTGTTGATATATTAAAATATTATCAAGTAAAGAACAGTACATGTTGATATATTAAAATATTATCAAGTAAAGAACAGGACATGTTGATATATTATAATATTATCAAGTAAAGAACAGTACATGTTGATATATTAAAATATTATCAAGTAAAGAACAGTACATGTTGATATATTATAATATTATCAAGTAAAGAACAGTACATGTTGATATATTATAATATTATCAAGTAAAGAACAGTACATGTTGATATATTATAA
This sequence comes from Lottia gigantea, assembly GCF_000327385.1. Lineage (NCBI taxonomy): Eukaryota > Metazoa > Mollusca > Gastropoda > Lottiidae > Lottia > Lottia gigantea. The sequence goes on from NW_008706871.1 coordinate 305, forward strand.
TATTATCAAGTAAGGAACAGTACATGTTGATATATTATAATATTATCAAGTAAAGAACAGTACATGTTGATATATTATAATATTATCAAGTAAAGAACAGTACATGTTGATATATTAAAATATTATCAAGTAAAGAACAGTACATGTTGATATATTAAAATATTATCAAGTAAAGAACAGTACATGTTGATATATTATAATATTATCAAGTAAAGAACAGTACATGTTGATATATTAAAATATTATCAAGTAAGGAACAGTACATGTTGATATATTATAATATTATCAAGTAAAGAACAGTACATGTTGATATATTATAATATTATCAAGTAAAGAACAGTACATGTTGATATATTAAAATATTATCAAGTAAGGAACAACGTATATTGATATATTAAAATATTAATGAAAATTGGTATCATGTGTCTAGAGGAGTAAACATACCCTGTCTGGCACCACACCCGTCATTGCTTCCCAATACACAAAATAAGTGTTTTTATATATTTCAAACTTAACTATTATTCATATAGAAACTGTCGGTTGTCCAGACTGAAAATTCAAGAACTATAAGGCTATTGGACCATCAATGTTCAATGTTGGTCAATGTTGCAGTGTTATTTTACTTCAGATATGTAGACTTCATGTTACTGATGACGTATAACTATCATGGTCAGTGGGAAAAGGTAACAGGACATCACGCAGGTCTGTGGAAACATAAAAACGACCCGCCTGGTGAGAAGAGTGAACTCCATCAGGTAAGGGCGATAACTCGTCGGGTTATTTGTACAGTACAGCATCATATTGACTTAACACGACAAGTAGCCTCTTTATATATGGTCCCGATATATGTAACTTTGACGCCACATTGTTTACCCAAAAATTGTCCACTGAATTAATTGGCCACCAAGCTGAGGCGTTTCTAATATATTTAATGATGAAAAATTTGATCGTTTAGAAACTCATTTCGGTAGACCAATCATGAAAATAATGATATGGATATCCCATACTTCACCATCCTGTTTCTTCCTATATCGCCCCTTCTTAAT
>NW_008706872.1:0-2283 GCF_000327385.1 Lottia gigantea
CTCACTTTTTTGTCATTGGTGAATTCATAATAAAGAAGTCTAGTTGTATTTCCAAATTTCTAGGTTTTACATCCAATAGGTCATAAGATATACATACACCAAGCTCAAATGAGACACAAATATTGTAAAAAGCACTCAAATTTGAAAAAAAAACACAAATTTCAATTTTGCTTTAAAAACAACTGTAATATATCACTTGAAAGAGCATGAGAAGCACATTTAAAATCCGAAAAAAATTAACCCTATAGGTTAATTAGGTCACGTGCTACAGCAATCTAAAGTTGCGAATTAGGCTGTTTTCAGACAGCTATAAAACCGGAAGTACAAGTCGGTGGTCAAATATGAAAGCATAAACTGATAGCCAAGGTCAATGACCTTTGACCCATTTAAGTTCAAGGTCATCAAAGGTCAACGTCATGAAATATGAAACCTACAAACTTTCAAAAATTTTAACAGAAAATAGCAAAAAAGCAAAAAAAGAAATAAAAATCGGGCTTCCAGAGGCTTCTTATTTTTTTATGTTCTTTCATTTGACACCAAAATAATATAAATTGGATAAACTGTTATCTCTGGATAGCTTTCCATAAAAAAATTCAGGTTAATCGGACAATAAACAAAAAACAAAATTTGGCCAAAAAGTGTGCAACAAATCTTTAAATTGCAATTTTTTTTTACTTCTATCATATCAGATATTACATGTAGATTCCCAATATAAAATTCCTAAGAAAGCTGATCCGAAAATGCGACCTCTTGAGCCAATTTTCTACTTTTTGCACATTTCGTAATATGCAAATACTGGCTTTGCAAAAATGTTCCAATTCATATTTGATAATAACGTTGCCACTACAGATGTAGAAATGTTGCTGCAACTACTGCAGTCTAAGCACAGGAAGGTGTGTTAAAAAAGAATTGACATTTCGATAACAAACTGGGACTTTGCAGAATGCTTCCGCAAAGTCCAACAAATAGAACCACATGTGGTAAAGAATGGAACTTTGCTAATGTGACATGTGGTTGCCTAGCAAGATACGCCCACTTTCCTGATACATTTTCAGTATATTAAGGGCAGTGACCAATCTGTGTCAAATCTTACCAAAAATATAATTTGTGCAAGATATTGTTGATTTAAACAAACACACAAATTTTGAAGCGTATTAACTAAGTCAAGGCACATATCTCAAACTCTATTGTGTTAACAAAAAAATGAATCAGGGGCAATGACGGATGGACAGGGGCAACGACAATATACTATCACATTAAAATGTGCCCATTAGAATGTGGGAATATAAAACCTACCTTCTAGGCTGATTAGAGGTTAATGATCTTTGACCTTGTTAAAGGAAAGGTCAATATAGGTCAAGGTCATGAGTCATAAAACTCTAAAAACTTGATATCTAACATCAAATATGTAAGTATTCTTGGATATCTCTTCATAAATGACCTTCATAAATGACCTTCATAAATCCTCATAAAATGCACAACCATTCTAAAGAAATCAGTTTTTCATATACAGTCAAGTAACCTAATTTCGTGCAAACCTATTATTTGTGGATTTCCGGAAATGTTTAATAATTTACATGAGCGACCTTGCGCGACCTCCGCTTTAGTTTGTTTTAATAAACATGGGTTTTCTGTACAATATCAGCTAGTAGAATGAATCCAGTAGTTTCTAGCAAGGTATAATGTATTAATGTATATTTTGACAAATACAAAATGGCGGATTTCAGTTATTACCAAACGTCACCATTTTTTATCGGCCGAATTTCCTTATAATCCCAAGCGGTAATCGGAATTCCAAGTGTCGTCTGCTAGAATGTATTCCTTCTTTGAAGAAATTGTCACTAGTTATAATGAATTGATATTAAAGATAAATACTAAGAGAAGTTAATTATACCACCCTGTATCCATACAACTTGTTTTTCTAGACTTAGTTATAGATCATACATTGTACACGAAAATAGGTGACGCATTCTGCCACCGTTGCCGAGTTGGTTGCTCATGAAATATGGGTCAAAATGAAGGATTCATAAAGAAAATCGAAATAAACCAATTTTAATTATTTTGTAAAATATCTGAGGAAACATCTAAGATATAAAATTTTTTTTTCGTTTTTTCAACTTTGACGAAATTCGATGTTGAATCCTTATATCCACGAAAATAGGTTACACCACTGTAATAATTCCATATTTTCATAACAGTAGATATAGATCAGTCAACGACTTTAACAACAACAGTTGTAACTTGCAATATGTCTCTCANATTGGTTTAGCTAACATTTCAAAG
>NW_008706872.1:6739-8270 GCF_000327385.1 Lottia gigantea
TGTTAAAACCCGTTCCTTTTTTGAAACTATAAAGCTGAAACAACTGAGCTGTTATACATACTGGCCAAAAGGATGAGGTAATTGTGTGCAAAGTCTCTTTTTGAACAAACGCATCCTATGCGAGTTATGCCCCAGCCCCAAAATGTAAACAATTAGTAATTTAACCCGGATGTGCCACGCCCACATAAGTTTTTTTGTCATAGGTGAATTCATATTCAAAGTGTCTAGTTATTTTCCAAATATCAAGGTTTTACATCAAATAGATCATAATATATACATATACCAAGCTCAAAAAGTCGCAAATATTGTAAAAAAAAAAAAAACTCAAATTTGAAAAAATCACGAATTTCAATTTTGCTTTAAAAAACGATTGTTATATATCTATGTAAAGTACACGAAAAGCACATTAGGAAACCGAAAAAATTTACTCTCTAGGTTAATTAGGTCACGTGCTAGAGCAGTCCAAAGTTGCGAATTTGAATGTTTTTGGACAGCTATAAAAGCGAAAGTAGACGTCAGAGGTCAAATATGAAAGCATAAACTAATAGACAACGTCAATGACCTTTGACCCAATAATGGTCAAGGTCATCAAAGGTCAAGGTCAAAAATTGAAAATTTTGAATATTTCCAAAACCTGTTCCCCTTTTTTTGAACTATGAAGCGGAAACAACCAAAATTCTAAGACAAAGTGGCTCAAAATATAAGGTAATTGTGTAAAAAGTTCCATTTTGAATAAATGTATACTTTGCGAGTTATGCCCCTGGCCAAAAATATCAATAAAGAGTAATTTAACCCGGAAGTGCCACGCCCAACTCAATTGTTTTTGAATAAGTTAATCAATATTCAAAATGTTACGTTATGTTCCAAATGTCAAGTTCCTACATAATAGAGGTCAAAAGATATAGGTCAACAAAAGTCAAAAAAGGTCAAAATCGAAAAATGAAAATATCCAAATGTTAAAACCCGTTCCTTTTTTGAAACTATAAAGCTGAAACAACTGAGCTGTTAATACATACTGGCCAAAAGGATGAGGTAATTGTGTGCAAAGTCTCTTTTTGAACAAACGCATCCTATGCGAGTTATGCCCCAGCCCCAAAATGTAAACAATTAGTAATTTAACCCGGATGTGCCACGCCCACATAAGTTTTTTTGTCATAGGTGAATTCATATTCAAAGTGTCTAGTTATTTTCCAAATATCAAGGTTTTACATCAAATAGATCATAATATATACATATACCAAGCTCAAAAAGTCGCAAATATTGTAAAAAAAAAAAAAACTCAAATTTGAAAAAATCACGAATTTCAATTTTGCTTTAAAAAACGATTGTTATATATCTATGTAAAGTACACGAAAAGCACATTAGGAAACCGAAAAAATTTACTCTCTAGGTTAATTAGGTCACGTGCTAGAGCAGTCCAAAGTTGCGAATTTGAATGTTTTTGGACAGCTATAAAAGCGAAAGTAGACGTCAGAGGTCAAATATGAAAGCATAAACTAATAGACAACGTCAATGACCTTTGACCCAATAA
>NW_008706872.1:9131-10451 GCF_000327385.1 Lottia gigantea
CCTGTTCCTTTTTTTGAACTATGAAGCGGAAACAACCAAAATTCTAAGACAAAGTGGCTCAAAATATAAGGTAATTGTGTAAAAAGTTCCATTTTGAACAAATGTATACTTTGCGAGTTATGCCCCTGGCCAAAAATATCAATAAAGAGTAATTTAACCCGGAAGTGCCACGCCCAACTCAATTGTTTTTGAATAAGTTAATCAATATTCAAAATGTTACGTTATGTTCCAAATGTCAAGTTCCTACATAATAGAGGTCAAAAGATATAGGTCAACAAAAGTCAAAAAAGGTCAAAATCGAAAAAATGAAAATATCCAAATGTTAAAACCCGTTCCTTTTTTGAAACTATAAAGCTGAAACAACTGAGCTGTTAATACATACTGGCCAAAAGGATGAGGTAATTGTGTGCAAAGTCTCTTTTTGAACAAACGCATCCTATGCGAGTTATGCCCCAGCCCCAAAATGTAAACAATTAGTAATTTAACCCGGATGTGCCACGCCCACATAAGTTTTTTTTGTCATAGGTGAATTCATAAAAAAAAAAAAAACTCAAATTTGAAAAAATCACGAATTTCAATTTTGCTTTAAAAAACGATTGTTATATATCTATTTAAAGTACACGAAAAGCACATTAGGAAACCGAAAAAATTTACTCTCTAGGTTAATTAGGTCACGTGCTAGAGCAGTCCAAAGTTGCGAATTTGAATGTTTTTGGACAGCTATAAAAGCGAAAGTAGACGTCAGAGGTCAAATATGAAAGCATAAACTAATAGACAACGTCAATGACCTTTGACCCAATAATGGTCAAGGTCATCAAAGGTCAAGGTCAAAAATTGAAACTTTTGAATTTCCAAAACATGTTCCTTTTTTTTTAACTAAGAAGCGGAAACAACCGAACTTCTAAGACAAAGTGGCTCAATTCATGAGATAATTGTATGCAAAGTTCCATTTTGAACAAACGTATACTTTGCGAGTTATGCTCCTGGCCAAAAATATCAATAATGAGTAATATTACCCGGATGTGCCACGCCCACCTTAATTTTTTTGCATAGGGTAATTGATATTCCAAATGTTACGTTGTGTTTTAAATTTCAAGCTTCTACATTATTCAGGTCAAAAGATATAGGTCAACAAATGTCAATAAAGGTCAAAATCGAAAAATGAAAATATCCAAATGTTAAAACCCGTTCCTTTTTTGGAACTATAAAGCTGAAACAACTGAGCTGTTAACACAAACTGGCCAAAAGGATGAGGTAATTGTGTGCAAAGTCCCTTTTTGAACAAACGCATCCTATGCGAGTTATGCCCCAGGCGCAATA
>NW_008706872.1:10501-11387 GCF_000327385.1 Lottia gigantea
CAATAAAGAGTAATTTAACCCGGAAGTGCCACGCCCAACTCAATTGTTTTTGAATAAGTTAATCAATATTCAAAATGTTACGTTATGTTCCAAATGTCAAGTTCCTACATAATAGAGGTCAAAAGATATAGGTCAACAAAAGTCAAAAAAGGTCAAAATCGAAAAAATGAAAATATCCAAATGTTAAAACCCGTTCCTTTTTTGAAACTATAAAGCTGAAACAACTGAGCTGTTAATACATACTGGCCAAAAGGATGAGGTAATTGTGTGCAAAGTCTCTTTTTGAACAAACGCATCCTATGCGAGTTATGCCCCAGGCGCAAAATGTAAACAATTAGTAATTCAACCCGGATGTGCCACGCCCACCCCAATTTTTTTGTCATAGGTGAAATCATATTCAAAGTGTCTAGTTGTATTCCAAATATCAAGGTTCTACATAGAATAGGTCATAAGATATACATACACGAAGATCAAAAGACACAAATATGGTAAAACTAAACTCAAATTTGAAAAAATCACGAATTTCAATTTTGCTTTAAAAAAGCAATTGTTCTATATCTATGTAAAGTGCATGAGAAGCACATTAGAAAACCGAAAAAATTAACCCTCTAGGTTAATTAGGTCACGTGCTAGAGCAGTCCAAAGTTGCGAATTTGGCTTTTTACGGATAGCTATAAAACCGGAAGTACATGTCGGAGGTCAAAGTATCAAATGATAGCCAAGGTCAATGACCTTTGACCCTATAAAGGTCAAGGTCATCAAAGGTCAAGGTCACGAGATATACGCCATCAAATATTGAAAAAATTCAATCGCAAATTGCAAAAAAGCAAAATCGAAATTCAAAAATCGGCTTCCTGCGATCTCTCTTAATTTTTATGTTCTTTCA
>NW_008706873.1:0-1351 GCF_000327385.1 Lottia gigantea
CTAAAAGACGTGAATTTAAAGGCTCAAACTTCGACGGTGCTCTGTGAACACTATTACTGATAAGCTTACCTAATAAATTCTAGTTTCTGAGACTATGGTACGATTGGTCACACGGGTGTCGAACCTGACCTCTAAAAGAGATTGTACACAAGTTGTTTCAACGATTTAGGTGTATTGGGGACATCGAAAGCATAAATTTGTACCACTAAAATTTTCATTCAAACATCCTTTGGGTCTTGCAATTCCAAAAACGTCGCTAATGCAAAAGCGTTACAGTTTTTTTCGATATTAAGCTTTTAGCGACAGATATTATTGACTGTGGACGTTTCAGTTTAGAACAGTGGGATGTAAAACTTCATTCATCTGTTTCATTTTAATAGTCTAATAAGATACAGAACAGTAGGATATAAAACTACATTTCATTTCATTAGATCCATAAGATATAGAACAGTAGGATTTAAAACTACATTTCATTTCATTAGATCAATAAGATACAGAACAGTAGGATATAAAACTCTATTTCATTTCATTAGTCCAATAAGATACAGAACAGTAGGATATAAAACTCTATTTCATTTCATTAGTCCAATAAGATACAGAACAGTAGGATATAAAACTGTGTTTCATTTCATTAGTCCAATAAGATACAGAACAGTAGGATATAAAACTACATTTCATTTCATTAGATCAATAAGATACAGAACAGTAGGATATAAAACTCTGTTTCATTTCATTAGTCCAATAAGATAGAGAACAGTAGGATATAAAACTACATTTCATTTCATTAGTCCAATAAGATACAGAACAGTAGGATATAAAACTACATTTCATTTCATTAGATCAATAATATACAGAATAGTAGGATATGAAACTACATTTCATTTTTCATTAGTCCAATAAGATACAGAACAGTATGATATAAAACTACATTTCATTTCATTAGTCCAATAAGATACAGAACAGTAGGATATAAAACTACATTTCATTTCATTAGTCCAATAAGATACAGAACAGTAGGATATAAAACTACATTTCATTTCATTAGTACAATAAGATACAGAACAGTAGGATATAAAACTACATTTCATTTCATTAGATCAATAAGATACAGAACAGTAGGATATAACACTACATTTCATTTCATTAGTCCAATAAGATACAGAACAGTAGGACGAAAAACTCAATTTCATTTCAATAGTCCAATAAGATACAGAACAGTAGGATATAAAACTCTATTTCATTTCATTAGTCCAATAAGATACAGAACAGTAGGATATAAAACTCTATTTCATTTCATTAGTCCAATAAGATATAGAACAGTAGGATATAAAACTCTATTTTATTTCATTAG
>NW_008706874.1:0-1349 GCF_000327385.1 Lottia gigantea
TCCTAAAACAAATGACACAGAAATATAATCATGTATTTCTTTTATACTTCAATATACATGTATTACATAATTTGCTAGCAAAGTGACATTGACGATAATTAACATACAAGGGTATTGTATCTTTGTGGGTTCAGAATGTGAACACCCAATAACCTTGGATAACAATTCCTCATTCTTCCAATCAACCTGTATACAGTTGCTGATAATCCTGCCAAGATGTAGAAAAATTTCCTACATGAACATAAATATCCTAAAACAAATGACACAGAAATATAATCATGTATTTCTTTTATACTTCAATATACATGTATTACATAATTTGCTAGCAAAGTGACATTGACGATAATTAACATACAAGGGTATTGTATCTTTGTGGGTTCAGAATGTGAACACCCAATAACCTTGGATAACAATTCCTCATTCTTCCAATCAACCTGTATACAGTTGCTGATAATCCTGCCAAGATGTAGAAAAATTTCCTACATGAACATAAATATCCTAAAACAAATGACACAGAAATATAATCATGTATTTCTTTTATACTTCAATATACATGTATTACATAATTTGCTAGCAAAGTGACATTGACGATAATTAACATACAAGGGTATTGTATCTTTGTGGGTTCAGAATGTGAACACCCAATAACCTTGGATAACAATTCCTCATTCTTCCAATCAACCTGTATACAGTTGCTGATAATCCTGCCAAGATGTAGAACCAGATGGTAGAAAAAAATGAGACAAAAAAAAGATACCAAAATTTTGAGGTTAAATCAGGTTTAATGGAAAAGTTGACATGACCACTCTACTTCTATGAACATTTCTATTTATTCAGAGTAAATGATGAATCTAAATGACAAATAAATTATACTAGCTTCAACAATGAAACAATTATCGTTTTCCACAGAATTTGAATATTTTCTATAAATTAGATCCTTGATTAGGCTTGAGTAAATAAGCCCTGCTTCTACAATAATATTGACTTTAAAGTTTGTAAAGAATGTACAAGTGAAATATATCTACAATAATATAATGGAAAATAAGCAAATATGAAGTTTACTCAGTGTTACAGGAATTATAGTTTTCAGATTGTTATAACAAACATCTCCGAAGCTAATAATCCGAAATTTTTTTTTTTTAATCCCAAATCCGAATGAGTACTATTTTTTAGATGTTAGAAATGAATCTACCTAAGAAATAAATTACAATTAACTAGAGAATTAAACATCGAAGGTCTCCTCAGCATTGGGACATTTACTGGATTGAAATTTCTTAAATCTATTAATAATTTCAGTTATACTATGTTCTCCGTGGACTTTACTATCTCTCGTTCTTACGTTCGCTGTT
>NW_008706875.1:0-1348 GCF_000327385.1 Lottia gigantea
TGTATTATTATGAATTTGATTTTAATTGAAATTATCCCATATATTTATGGATCCATCTCATTTTATTATGAAGCTTTCTCATACCTTATGAATTATCCCATACCATTATAGATTTATCTGAATCCATTATGGATTGATCTGAATCCATTATGGATTTATCTAAATCCATTATGAATTTATCTGCAACCATTATGGATTTATCTGAAACCATTACGCTGATATCTTTGTTATTATAAACTCCTCTGAATTTATCCCATACCATTATAGATTTATCTGAAACCATCATGGATTTATCTGAATTCATTATGGATTTATCTGAAACCATCATGGATTTATCTGAAACCATTATGGATTTATCTGAAACCATTATGGTGATATCTTTGTTATTATAAACTCCTCTGAATTTATCCCATACCATTATAGATTTATCTGAAACCATCATGGATTTATCTGAATTCATTATGGATTTATCTGAAACCATCATGGATTTATCTGAAACCATTATTGTGATATCTTTGTTATTATAAACTCCTCTGAATTTATCCCATACCATTATAGATTTATCTGAAACCATCATGGATTTATCTGAATTCATTATGGATTTATCTGAAACCATCATGGATTTATCTGAAACCATTATGGATTTATCTAAAATTATTATGGTGATATCTTTGTTATTATAAACTCCTCTGAATTTATCCCATACCATCATAGATTTATCTGAAACCATCATGGATTTATCTGAAACCATTATGGATTTATCTGAAACCATTATGGTGATATCTTTGTTATTATAAACTCCTTTGAATTTACCTCATACCATTATTATGGTTTTCTCATGGTTGCTATTAATATTTATTTATCTCATACCATTATAAGATTTATCTTTATTGTTACAGGATAGAATACTGTTCAGATCTAAGAAGAGAAATCATATATCCTGTTTAGATTATAATTCAGTTATGTCTGTAAAAGTATCTGATCATAAACCAGTGTATGGTATTTACCAAATGGCGCTGAAACCAAGCAAAGAAATGTAAGTATATTATCTGTAATAGTTATCTTAATGACTATATATATCCTGGTCAATTCTGAGCTGCTTTGAAAAGGACCTTTATTTATTTGTCATGTTTTTTTAAACAAAATTATCCTGCTCTAAATGAATATATTTCATAAAAAACATTTGCATTACCAGTAAATAGAGCTTTTTCTTAGCTATCTGTAGTACCTTTCAAAAGGAAAATCTGACATGTGGTTTATCTAAGTTAAATTTACTAGTTGAAGTGTAGAGAGTGATAACTTTCAAGGCCGTTTTGAAAATTATATACAGTTAAACCAGGGTGTCATG
>NW_008706876.1:0-707 GCF_000327385.1 Lottia gigantea
CGATTTTGAAGTTGCACCCTTAATTTCAAGTGGAAACTGGCTTATGTTTTGGAGTGGAGAAAAAGTCTGAGACCAAAAGTGCTGCAACTGGCAGAGTTTTCACGGTAGGAACTTGAAATTTGCAACAGTACAACTTCAGATGGGTCCGGACCTGCAGTGCAAATTTCAGCTTTCCATCTCTGATAGTTTTCGAACGGCAGCCTGTCAAAGATTTGGTCTTCACTTGGACCGCTGCCACTAAATTGCATAGAGACTGTATAGGCTGCCTGCCGCCCCCCACCCCCGCGCTAAAATGGCCATAACTCAGCCAATTTTGACCCTAGAGGTATGATTTTTGTTGCAAACGGTAGTTTAACATGTCTTCTATCTGTTTCAGTCGAAAACACAAATTCGCATTTTTTGAAATCTGTGGAGAAAATCGATTTTGAAGTTGCACCCTTAATTTCAAGTGGAAACTGGCTTATGTTTTGGTTTGGAGAAAAAGTCTGAGACCAAAAGTGCTGCAACTGGCAGAGTTTTCACGGTAGGAACTTGAAATTTGCAACAGTACAACTTCAGATGGGTCCGGACCTGCAGTGCAAATTTCAGCTTTCCATCTCTGATAGTTTTCGAACGGCAGCCTGTCAAAGATTTGGTCTTCACTTGGACCGCTGCCACTAAATTGCATAGAGACTGTATAGGCTGCCTGCCGCCCCCCCCCACCCCCG
>NW_008706876.1:6463-7794 GCF_000327385.1 Lottia gigantea
AATTGCATAGAGGACTGTATAGGCTGCCTGCCGCCCCCCACCCCCGCGCTAAAATGGCCATAACTCAGCCAATTTTGACCCTAGAGGTATGATTTTTGTTGCAAACGGTAGTTTAACATGTCTTCTATCTGTTTCAGTCGAAAACACAAATTCGCATTTTTTGAAATCTGTGGAGAAAATCGATTTTGAAGTTGCACCCTTAATTTCAAGTGGAAACTGGCTTATGTTTTGGTTTGGAGAAAAAGTCTGAGACCAAAAGTGCTGCAACTGGCAGAGTTTTCACGGTAGGAACTTGAAATTTGCAACAGTACAACTTCAGATGGGTCCGGACCTGCAGTGCAAATTTCAGCTTTCCATCTCTGATAGTTTTCGAACGGCAGCCTGTCAAAGATTTGGTCTTCACTTGGACCGCTGCCACTAAATTGCATAGAGACTGTATAGGCTGCCTGCCGCCCCCCACCCCCGCGCTAAAATGGCCATAACTCAGCCAATTTTGACCCTAGAGGTATGATTTTTGTTGCAAACGGTAGTTTAACATGTCTTCTATCTGTTTCAGTCGAAAATACAAATTCGCATTTTTTGAAATCTGTGGAGAAAATCGATTTTGACGTTGCACCCTTAATTTCAAGTGGAAACTGGCTTATGTTTTGGTTTGGAGAAAAAGTCTGAGACCAAAAGTGCTGCAACTGGCAGAGTTTTCACGGTAGGAACTTGAAATTTGCAACAGTACAACTTCAGATGGGTCCGGACCTGCAGTGCAAATTTCAGCTTTCCATCTCTGATAGTTTTCGAACGGCAGCCTGTCAAAGATTTGGTCTTCACTTGGACCGCTGCCACTAAATTGCATAGAGACTGTATAGGCTGCCTGCCGCCCCCCACCCCCGCGCTAAAATGGCCATAACTCAGCCAATTTTGACCCTAGAGGTATGATTTTTGTTGCAAACGGTAGTTTAACATGTCTTCTATCTGTTTCAGTCGAAAACACAAATTCGCATTTTTTGAAATCTGTGGAGAAAATCGATTTTGAAGTTGCACCCTTAATTTCAAGTGGAAACTGGCTTATGTTTTGGTTTGGAGAAAAAGTCTGAGACCAAAAGTGCTGCAACTGGCAGAGTTTTCACGGTAGGAACTTGAAATTTGCAACAGTACAACTTCAGATGGGTCCGGACCTGCAGTGCAAATTTCAGCTTTCCATCTCTGATAGTTTTCGAACGGCAGCCTGTCAAAGATTTGGTCTTCACTTGGACCGCTGCCACTAAATTGCATAGAGACTGTATAGGCTGCCTGCCGCCCCCCACCCCCGCGCTAAAATGGCCATAACTCAGCCAATA
>NW_008706876.1:23668-26867 GCF_000327385.1 Lottia gigantea
AATTCGCATTTTTTTAAATCTTTGGAGAAGTCGATTTTGAAGTTGCACCCTTAATTTCAAGTGGAAACTGGCTTATGTTTTGGTTTGGAGAAAAAGTCTGAGACCAAAAGTTCTGCAACTGGCAGAGTTTTCACGGTAGGAACTTGAAATTTGCAACAGTACAACTTCAGATGGGTCCGGACCTGCAGTGCAAATTTCAGCTTTCCATCTCTGATAGTTTTCGAACGGCAGCCTGTCAAAGATTTGGTCTTCACTTGGACCGCTGCCACTAGATTGCATAGAGACTGTATAGGCTGCCTGCCGCCCCCCACCCCCGCGCTAAAATGGCCATAACTCAGCCAATTTTGACCCTAGAGGTATGATTTTTGTTGCAAACGGTAGTTTAACATGTCTTCTATCTGTTTCAGTCGAAAACACAAATTCGCATTTTTTGAAATCTTTGGAGAAAATCGATTTTGAAGTTGCACCCTTAATTTCAAGTGGAAACTGGCTTATGTTTTGGTTTGGAGAAAAAGTCTGAGACCAAAAGTGCTGCAACTGGCAGAGTTTTCACGGTAGGAACTTGAAATTTGCAACAGTACAACTTCAGATGGGTCCGGACCTGCAGTGCAAATTTCAGCTTTCGATCTCTGATAGTTTTCGAACGGCAGCCTGTCAAAGATTTGGTCTTCACTTGGACCGCTGCCACTAGATTGCATAGAGACTGTATAGGCTGCCTGCCGCCCCCACCCCCGCGCTAAAATGGCCATAACTCAGCCAATTTTGACCCTAGAGGTATGATTTTTGTTGCAAACGGTAGTTTAACATGTCTTCTATCTGTTTCAGTCGAAAACACAAATTCGCATTTTTTGAAATCTTTGGAGAAAATCGATTTTGAAGTTGCACCCTTAATTTCAAGTGGAAACTGGCTTATGTTTTGGTTTGGAGAAAAAGTCTGAGACCAAAAGTGCTGCAACTGGCAGAGTTTTCACGGTAGGAACTTGAAATTTGCAACAGTACAACTTCAGATGGGTCCGGACCTGCAGTGCAAATTTCAGCTTTCCATCTCTGATAGTTTTCGAACGGCAGCCTGTCAAAGATTTGGTCTTCACTTGGACCGCTGCCACTAGATTGCATAGAGACTGTATAGGCTGCCTGCCGCCCCCCACCCCCGCGCTAAAATGGCCATAACTCAGCCAATTTTGACCCTAGAGGTATGATTTTTGTTGCAAACGGTAGTTTAACATGTCTTCTATCTGTTTCAGTCGAAAACACAAATTCGCATTTTTTGAAATCTTTGGAGAAAATCGATTTTGAAGTTGCACCCTTAATTTCAAGTGGAAACTGGCTTATGTTTTGGTTTAGAGAAAAAGTCTGAGACCAAAAGTGCTGCAACTGGCAGAGTTTTCACGGTAGGAACTTGAAATTTGCAACAGTACAACTTCAGATGGGTCCGGACCTGCAGTGCAAATTTCAGCTTTTCTCATTTTGAAGTTGCACCCTTAATTTCAAGTGGAAACTGGCTTATGTTTTGGTTTGGAGAAAAAGTCTGAGACCAAAAGTGCTGCAACTGGCAGAGTTTTCACGGTAGGAACTTGAAATATGCAACAGTACAACTTCAGATGGGTCCGGACCTGCAGTGCAAATTTCAGCTTTCCACTAGATTGCATAGAGACTGTAGAGGCTGCCTGCCGCCCCCCACCCCCGCGCTAAAATGGCCATAACCCAGCCAATTTTGACCCTAGAGGTATGATTTTTGTTGCAAACGGTAGTTTAACATGTCTTCTATCTGTTTCAGTCGAAAACACAAATTCGCATTTTTTGAAATCTTTGGAGAAAATCGATTTTGAAGTTGCACCCTTAATTTCAAGTGGAAACTGGCTTATGTTTTGGTTTGGAGAAAAAGTCTGAGACCAAAAGTGCTGCAACTGGCAGAGTTTTCACGGTAGGAACTTGAAATTTGCAACAGTACAACTTCAGATGGGTCCGGACCTGCAGTGCAAATTTCAGCTTTCCATCTCTGATAGTTTTCGAACGGCAGCCTGTCAAAGATTTGGTCTTCACTTGGACCGCTGCCACTAAATTGCATAGAGACTGTATAGGCTGCCTGCCGCCCCCCACCCCCGCGCTAAAATGGCCATAACTCAGCCAATTTTGACCCTAGAGGTATGATTTTTGTTGCAAACGGTAGTTTAACATGTCTTCTATCTGTTTCAGTCGAAAACACAAATTCGCATTTTTTGAAATCTGTGGAGAAAATCGATTTTGAAGTTGCACCCTTAATTTCAAGTGGAAACTGGCTTATGTTTTGGTTTGGAGAAAAAGTCTGAGACCAAAAGTGCTGCAACTGGCAGAGTTTTCACGGTAGGAACTTGAAATTTGCAACAGTACAACTTCAGATGGGTCCGGACCTGCAGTGCAAATTTCAGCTTTCCATCTCTGATAGTTTTCGAACGGCAGCCTGTCAAAGATTTGGTCTTCACGTGGACCGCTGCCTCTAAATTGCATAGAGACTGTATAGGCTGCCTGCCGCCCCCCACCCCCGCGCTAAAATGGCCATAACTCAGCCAATTTTGACCCTAGAGGTATGATTTTTGTTGCAAACGGTAGTTTAACATGTCTTCTATCTGTTTCAGTCGAAAACACAAATTCGCATTTTTTGAAATCTGTGGAGAAAATCGATTTTGAAGTTGCACCCTTAATTTCAAGTGGAAACTGGCTTATGTTTTGGTTTGGAGAAAAAGTCTGAGACCAAAAGTGATGCAACTGGCAGAGTTTTCACGGTAGGAACTTGAAATTTGCAACAGTACAACTTCAGATGGGTCCGGACCTGCAGTGCAAATTTCAGCTTTCCATCTCTGATAGTTTTCGAACGGCAGCCTGTCAAATATTTGGTCTTCACTTGGACCGCTGCCACTAAATTGCATAGAGACTGTATAGGCTGCCTGCCGCCCCCCACCCCCGCGCTAAAATGGCCATAACTCAGCCAATTTTGACCCTAGAGGTATGATTTTTGTTGCAAACGGTAGTTTAACATGTCTTCTATCTGTTTCAGTCGAAAACACAAATTCGCATTTTTTGAAATCTGTGGAGAAAATCGATTTTGAAGTTGCACCCTTAATTTCAAGTGGAAACTGGCTTATGTTTTGGTTTGGAGAAAAAGTCTGAGACCAAAAGTGCTGCAACTGGCAGAGTTTTCACGGTAGGAACTTGAAATTGC
>NW_008706876.1:28219-31075 GCF_000327385.1 Lottia gigantea
AGAAAATCGATTTTGAAGTTGCACCCTTAATTTCAAGTGGAAACTGGCTTATGTTTTGGTTTGGAGAAAAAGTCTGAGACCAAAAGTGCTGCAACTGGCAGAGTTTTCACGGTAGGAACTTGAAATTTGCAACAGTACAACTTCAGATGGGTCCGGACCTGCAGTGCAAATTTCAGCTTTCCATCTCTGATAGTTTTCGAACGGCAGCCTGTCAAAGATTTGGTCTTCACTTGGACCGCTGCCACTAAATTGCATAGGGACTGTATAGGCTGCCTGCCGCCCCCCACCCCCGCGCTAAAATGGCCATAACTCAGCCAATTTTGACCCTAGAGGTATGATTTTTGTTGCAAACGGTAGTTTAACATGTCTTCTATCTGTTTCAGTCGAAAACACAAATTCGCATTTTTTGAAATCTGTGGAGAAAATCGATTTTGAAGTTGCACCCTTAATTTCAAGTGGAAACTGGCTTATGTTTTGGTTTGGAGAAAAAGTCTGAGACCAAAAGTGCTGCAACTGGCAGAGTTTTCACGGTAGGAACTTGAAATTTGCAACAGTACAACTTCAGATGGGTCCGGACCTGCAGTGCAAATTTCAGCTTTCCATCTCTGATAGTTTTCGAACGGCAGCCTGTCAAAGATTTGGTCTTCACTTGGACCGCTGCCACTAAATTGCATAGAGACTGTATAGGCTGCCTGCCGCCCCCCACCCCCGCGCTAAAATGGCCATAACTCAGCCAATTTTGACCCTAGAGGTATGATTTTTGTTGCAAACGGTAGTTTAACATGTCTTCTATCTGTTTCAGTCGAAAACACAAATTCGCATTTTTTGAAATCTGTGGAGAAAATCGATTTTGAAGTTGCACCCTTAATTTCAAGTGGAAACTGGCTTATGTTTTGGTTTGGAGAAAAAGTCTGAGACCAAAAGTGCTGCAACTGGCAGAGTTTTCACGGTAGGAACTTGAAATTTGCAACAGTACAACTTCAGATGGGTCCGGACCTGCAGTGCAAATTTCAGCTTTCCATCTCTGATAGTTTTCGAACGGCAGCCTGTCAAAGATTTGGTCTTCACTTGGACCGCTGCCACTAAATTGCATAGAGACTGTATAGGCTGCCTGCCGCCCCCCACCCCCGCGCTAAAATGGCCATAACTCAGCCAATTTTGACCCTAGAGGTATGATTTTTGTTGCAAACGGTAGTTTAACATGTCTTCTATCTGTTTCAGTCGAAAACACAAATTCGCATTTTTTGAAATCTGTGGAGAAAATCGATTTTGAAGTTGCACCCTTAATTTCAAGTGGAAACTGGCTTATGTTTTGGTTTGGAGAAAAAGTCTGAGACCAAAAGTGCTGCAACTGGCAGAGTTTTCACGGTAGGAACTTGAAATTTGCAACAGTACAACTTCAGATGGGTCCGGACCTGCAGTGCAAATTTCAGCTTTCCATCTCTGATAGTTTTCGAACGGCAGCCTGTCAAAGATTTGGTCTTCACTTGGACCGCTGCCACTAAATTGCATAGAGACTGTATAGGCTGCCTGCCGCCCCCCACCCCCGCGCTAAAATGGCCATAACTCAGCCAATTTTGACCCTAGAGGTATGATTTTTGTTGCAAACGGTAGTTTAACATGTCTTCTATCTGTTTCAGTCGAAAACACAAATTCGCATTTTTTGAAATCTGTGGAGAAAATCGATTTTGAAGTTGCACCCTTAATTTCAAGTGGAAACTGGCTTATGTTTTGGTTTGGAGAAAAAGTCTGAGACCAAAAGTGCTGCAACTGGCAGAGTTTTCACGGTAGGAACTTGAAATTTGCAACAGTACAACTTCAGATGGGTCCGGACCTGCAGTGCANATTTCAGCTTTCCATCTCTGATAGTTTTCGAACGGCAGCCTGTCAAAGATTTGGTCTTCACTTGGACCGCTGCCACTAAATTGCATAGAGACTGTATAGGCTGCCTGCCGCCCCCCACCCCCGCGCTAAAATGGCCATAACTCAGCCAATTTTGACCCTAGAGGTATGATTTTTGTTGCAAACGGTAGTTTAACATGTCTTCTATCTGTTTCAGTCGAAAACACAAATTCGCATTTTTTGAAATCTGTGGAGAAAATCGATTTTGAAGTTGCACCCTTAATTTCAAGTGGAAACTGGCTTATGTTTTGGTTTGGAGAAAAAGTCTGAGACCAAAAGTGCTGCAACTGGCAGAGTTTTCACGGTAGGAACTTGAAATTTGCAACAGTACCACTTCAGATGGGTCCAGACCTGCAGTGCAAATTTCAGCTTTCCATCTCTGATAGTTTTCGAACGGCAGCCTGTCAAAGATTTGGTCTTCACTTGGACCGCTGCCACTAAATTGCATAGAGACTGTATAGGCTGCCTGCCGCCCCCCACCCCCGCGCTAAAATGGCCATAACTCAGCCAATTTTGACCCTAGAGGTATGATTTTTGTTGCAAACGGTAGTTTAACATGTCTTCTATCTGTTTCAGTCGAAAACACAAATTCGCATTATTTGAAATCTGTGGAGAAAATCGATTTTGAAGTTGCACCCTTAATTTCAAGTGGAAACTGGCTTATGTTTTGGTTTGGAGAAAAAGTCTGAGACCAAAAGTGCTGCAACTGGCAGAGTTTTCACGGTAGGAACTTGAAATTTGCAACAGTACAACTTCAGATGGGTCCGGACCTGCAGTGCAAATTTCAGCTTTCCATCTCTGATAGTTTTCGAACGGCAGCCTGTCAAAGATTTGGTCTTCACTTGGACCGCTGCCACTAAATTGCATAGAGACTGTATAGGCTGCCTGCCGCCCCCCACCCCCGCGCTAAAATGGCCATAACTCAGCCAATTTTGACCCTAGAGGTATGATTTA
>NW_008706876.1:32981-35625 GCF_000327385.1 Lottia gigantea
CTGGACCGCTGCCACTAGATTGCATAGAGACTGTATAGGCTGCCTGCCGGGCCCCACCCCCTGCGCTAAAATGGCCACAACTCAGCCAATTTTGACCCTAGAGGTATGATTTTTGTTGCAAACGGTAGTTTAACATGTCTTCTATCTGTTTCAGTCGAAAACACAAATTCGCATTTTTTGAAATCTTTGGAGAAAATCGATTTTGAAGTTGCACCCTCAATTTCAAGTGGAAACTGGCTTATGTTTTGGTTTGGAGAAAAAGTCTGAGACCAAAAGTGCTGCAACTGGCAGAGTTTTCACGGTAGGAACTTGAAATTTGCAACAGTACAACTTCAGATGGGTCCGGACCTGCAGTGCAAATTTCAGCTTTCCATCTTTGATAGTTTTCGAACGGCAGCCTGTCAAAGATTTGGTCTTCACTTGGACCGCTGCCACTAGATTGCATAGAGACTGTATAGGCTGCCTGCCGCCCCCCACCCCCGCGCTAAAATGGCCATAACTCAGCCAATTTTGACCCTAGAGGTATGATTTTTGTTGCAAACGGTAGTTTAACATGTCTTCTATCTGTTTCAGTCGAAAACACAAATTCGCATTTTTTGAAATCTTTGGAGAAAATCGATTTTGAAGTTGCACCCTCAATTTCAAGTGGAAACTGGCTTATGTTTTGGTTTGGAGAAAAAGTCTGAGACCAAAAGTGCTGCAACTGGCAGAGTTTTCACGGTAGGAACTTGAAATTGCAACAGTACAACTTCAGATGGGTCCGGACCTGCAGTGCAAATTTCAGCTTTCCATCTCTGATAGTTTTCAAACGGCAGCCTGTCAAAGATTTGGTCTTCACTTGGACCGCTGCCACTAGATTGCATAGAGACTGTATAGGCTGCCTGCCGCCCCCCACCCCCGCGCTAAAATGGCCATAACTCAGCCAATTTTGACCCTAGAGGTATGATTTTTGTTGCAAACGGTAGTTTAACATGTCTTCTATCTGTTTCAGTCGAAAACACAAATTCGCATTTTTTGAAATCTTTGGAGAAAATCGATTTTGAAGTTGCACCCTTAATTTCAAGTGGAAACTGGCTTATGTTTTGGTTTGGAGAAAAAGTCTGAGACCAAAGTGCTGCAACTGGCAGAGTTTTCACGGTAGGAACTTGAAATTTGCAACAGTACAACTTCAGATGGGTCCGGACCTGCAGTGCAAATTTCAGCTTTCCATCTCTGATAGTTTTCGAACGGCAGCCTGTCAAAGATTTGGTCTTCATTTGGACCGCTGCCACTAGATTGCATAGAGACTGTATATGCTGCCTGCCGCCCCCCACCCCCGCGCTAAAATGGCCATAACTCAGCCAATTTTGACCCTAGAGGTATGATTTTTGTTGCAAACGGTAGTTTAACATGTCTTCTATCTGTTTCAGTCGAAAGCAC
Organism: Lottia gigantea; assembly: GCF_000327385.1. Lineage (NCBI taxonomy): Eukaryota > Metazoa > Mollusca > Gastropoda > Lottiidae > Lottia > Lottia gigantea. The sequence continues at coordinate 34,401 of NW_008706876.1, forward strand.
AAATTCGCATTTTTTGAAATCTTTGGAGAAAATCGATTTTGAAGTTGCACCCTCAATTTCAAGTGGAAAATGGCTTATGTTTTGGTTTGGAGAAAAAGTCTGAGACCAAAAGTGCTGCAACTGGCAGAGTTTTCACGGTAGGAACTTGAAATTTGCAACAGTACTACTTCAGATGGGTCCGGACATGCAGTGCAAATTTCAGCTTTCCATCTCTGATAGTTTTCGAACGGCAGCCTGTCAAAGATTTGGTCTTCACTTGGACCGCTGCCACTAGATTGCATAGAGACTGTATAGGCTGCCTGCCGCCCCCCACCCCCGCGCTAAAATGGCCATAACTCAGCCAATTTTGACCCTAGAGGTATGATTTTTGTTGCAAACGGTAGTTTAACATGTCTTCTATCTGTTTCAGTTGAAAACACAAATTCGCATTTTTTGAAATCTTTGGAGAAAATCGATTTTGAAGTTGCACCCTTAATTTCAAGTGGAAACTGGCTTATGTTTTGGTTTGGAGAAAAAGTCTGAGACCAAAAGTGCTGCAACTGGCAGAGTTTTCACGGTAGGAACTTGAAATTTGCAACAGTACAACTTCAGATGGGTCCGGACCTGCAGTGCAAATTTCAGCTTTCCATCTCTGATAGTTTTCGAACGGCAGCCTGTCAAAGATTTGGTCTTCACTTGGACCGCTGCCACTAGATTGCATAGAGACTGTATAGGCTGCCTGCCGCCCCCCACCCCCGCGCTAAAATGGCCATAACTCAGCCAATTTTGACCCTAGAGGTATGATTTTTGTTGCAAACGGTAGCTTAACATGTCTTCTATCTGTTTCAGTCGAAAACACAAATTCGCATTTTTTGAAATCTGTGGAGAAAATCGATTTTGAAGTTGCACCCTTAATTTCAAGTGGAAACTGGCTTATGTTTTGGTTTGGAGAAAAAGTCTGAGACCAAAAGTGCTGCAACTGGCAGAGTTTTCACGGTAGGAACTTGAAATATGCAACAGTACAACTTCAGATGGGTCCGGACCTGCAGTGCAAATTTCAGCTTTCCACTAGATTGCATAGAGACTGTAGAGGCTGCCTGTCGCCCCCCACCCCCGCGCTAAAATGGCCATAACCCAGCCAATTTTGACCCTAGAGGTATGATTTTTGTTGCAAACGGTAGTTTAACATGTCTTCTATCTGTTTCAGTCGAAAACACAAATTCGCATTTTTTTAAATCTTTGGAGA
>NW_008706876.1:35675-43344 GCF_000327385.1 Lottia gigantea
TGCCACTAGATTGCATAGAGCCTGTATAGGCTGCCTGCCGCCCCCCACCCCCGCGAAAAAATGGCCACAACTCAGCCAATTTTGACCCTAGAGGTATGATTTTTGTTGCAAACGGTAGTTTTACATGTCTTCTATCTGTTTCAGTCGAAAACACAAATTCGCATTTTTTGAAATCTTTGGAGAAAATCGATTTTGAAGTTGCACCCTTAATTTCAAGTGGAAACTGGCTTATGTTTTGGTTTGGAGAAAAAGTCTGAGACCAAAAGTGCTGCAACTGGCAGAGTTTTTACGGAAGGAACTTGAAATTTGCAACAGTACAACTTCAGATGGGTCCGGACCTGCAGTGCAAATTTCAGCTTTCCATCTCTGATAGTTTTCGAACGGCAGCCTGTCAAAGATTTGGTCTTCACTTGGACCGCTGCCACTAGATTGCATAGAGACTGTATAGGCTGCCTGCCGCCCCCCACCCCCGCGCTAAAATGGCCATAACTCCTCAGCCAATTTTGACCCTAGAGGTATGATTTTTGTTGCAAACGGTAGTTTAACATGTCTTCTATCTCTTTCAGTCGAAAACACAAATTCGCATTTTTTGAAATCTTTGGAGAAAATCGATTTTGAAGTTGCACCCTCAATTTCAAGTGGAAACTGGCTTATGTTTTTGTTTGGGGAAAAAGTCTGAGACCAAAAGTGCTGCAACTGGCAGAGTTTTCACGGTAGGAACTTGAAATTTGCAAAATTACAACTTCAGATGGGTCCGGACCTGCAGTGCAAATTTCAGCTTTCCATCTCTGATAGTTTTCGAACGGCAGCCTGTCAAAGATTTGGTCTTCACCGGTAGTTTAACATGTCTTCTATCTGTTTCAGTTGAAAACACAAATTCGCATTTTTTGAAATCTTTGGAGATAATCGATTTTGAAGTTGCACCCTCAATTTCAAGTGGAAACTGGCTTATGTTTTGGTTTGGAGAAAAAGTCTGAGACCAAAAGTGCTGCAACTGGCAGAGTTTTCACGGTAGGAACTTGAAATTTGCAACAGTACAACTTCAGATGGGTCCGGACCTGCAGTGCAAATTTCAGCTTTCCACCTCTGATAGTTTTCGACCGGTAGGAACTTGAAATTTGCAACAGTACAACTTCAGATGGGTCCGGACCTGCAGTGCAAATTTCAGCTTTCCATCTCTGATAGTTTTTGAACGGCAGCCTGTCAAAGATTTGGTCTCCACCGGTAGTTTAACATGTCTTCTATCTGTTTCAGTCGAAAACACAAATTCGCATTTTTTTAAATCTTTGGAGAAAATCGATTTTGAAGTTGCACCCTCAATTTCAAGTGGAAACTGGCTTATGTTTTAGTTTGGAGAAAAAGTGTGAGACCAAAAGTGCTGCAACTGGCAGAGTTTTCACGGTAGGAACTTGAAATTTGCAACAGTACAACTTCAGATGGGTCCGGACCTGCAGTGCAAATTTCAGCTTTCCACCTCTGATAGTTTTCGAACGGCAGTCTGTCAAATATTTGGTCTTCACCTGGACTGCTGCCACTAGATTGCATAGAGACTGTATAGGCTGCCTGCCGCCCCCCACCCCCGAGCTAAAATGGCCATAACTCAGCCAATTTTGACCCTAGAGATATGATTTTTGTTGCAAACGGTAGTTTATCATGTCTTCTATCTCTTTCAGTCGAAAACACAAATTCGCATTTTTTGAAATCTTTGGAGAAAATCGATTTTGAAGTTACACCCTCAATTTCAAGTGGAAACTGGCTTATGTTTTGGTTTGGAGAAAAAGTCTGAGACCAAAAGTGCTGCAACTGGCAGAGTTTTCACGGTAGGAACTTGAAATTTGCAACAGTACAACTTCAGATGGGTCCGGACCTGCAGGGCAAATTTCAGCTTTCCATCTCTGATAGTTTTCGAACGGCAGCCTGTCAAAGATTTGGTCATCACCTGGACCGCTGCCACTAGATTGCATAGAGACTGTATAGGCTGCCTGCCGCCCCCCCACCCCCGCGCTAAAATGGCCATAACTCAGCCAATTTTGACCCTAGAGGTATGATTTTTGTTGCAAACGGTAGTAGTATATGTGTTTTCGGATATGACGCATTTCACTTCTGCGCATTCGCAGCTTTTTCATGCGTCATATCCGAAAACACACAACTGTTAAAATGTATTATAACAGACTCCCCAAACTGTTAAAATATATTATAACAGACTCCCCAAACTGTTAAAAAAATATATCATAACAGACTCCTCCAAACTGTATTATACATTACCCAAAACCACAGACAAGATTCACTAAAATAATACAGTATAAAATAAGCGCATTAAAAAAAAATAAAAATGTCTTTAATTTTAAAACACGAAAATAAAAATTCGAAGGAGACGGTTTCTTCTCTGTGCTAACATCTCTCATCCCCAAAGTGGCCAACTTTGTCTCAAACCACAAATCCCTTATTTCCTCTGAAGCGCGAGCTCTTGGATTGGTGGCAAAAGCAGGAGTAAATATAAGCGATGCAGTGAAAAAATCTGACGAACTTAAAGAACTGCAACTAATAAGAGAACTAAGAAACAAGAGACTAGAACGACAAGCTCTAGAAAAACAAGGGAAAGGGTTTAAAATCATTGGATAAAAATGGCAAGCAAAAATTACAGATTGGATCCAATCTTTCAATTGTATGATCCGATTCAATATTCGTTAAACAAGAAGAAAGAGGATTACGTAATCATCTTACCATCGGTAGCGACAAAGACCCAAATAAACGACGGAGGAAGGGTTACCTTTGAAATTAATTCGTTGTCCAATTGGTTGCTGCTTTCCGATGCCCATTTCCGATGCGATTTCAAAATCAAAGACGCCACTTAGAATCGAATTCCACAAACCAACACGACTTTAGAAAACAACTTCATTCCGTCTTTATTCAGCGAAATGGTTTTGGAAGCTGCCCGATAGAGACCATAAAACACACCGGCGAGTTTGACACAATGTTGAAAACGGTTCTGTATCCCAAAAACTACGATTCAGTTTCTGGATGGATTCCCGATGTCGGTGACGGAGAAGTTTTAAAAGAACCGGTCAGAACTGTAGCAAATGACGCAGACCTTGCTAGGATAAGGGTAGTTGCTAGAAACACACTGGAAAGAGTGATTCACGGATTTGAAAAACGAGCGCTTCAATAAAACAATGTTCTCGAGAACAACAGATGGGGTAATTACGTAAATTGGAAGTTGTATCCTTTATTTGGTCTCTTGGAACACATAGGTTTGCCGTATAAAATTCATTTGCAAAGAGAAATCAACGACAACAAGATATTCTTTGGTGAAAACAACTCTGACGCAAAATTGGAAATAACGAATATCCAACTTTACATACCGGTAATCACTCCTTCCGTAAAAGTGGAAACGAGAATATTCAACTCTTTAACCAAAGACATCGAAATTGCTTTTCTTCGTCGTAACACGGTAGGTAGCATGACTTTAACGGGAGAATCCACCACGTGGCCAATCACCAACACCGTCAAACCAGCGAGATATCTAATGGTCGGTTTCAAAAACTTGCCAGACTCTCAGACAAACAACTACAACATTTTCAGAGTGGCATTGAACCATACTCAAGATCCCATCATTCGCAAAGTTCAAGTCAGATTGAACAACGATAATTATCCCAATCAACCTTTGACAATTGATCCTTTCAAAAAAGATTACAACGAATTGTACAGAAACTATAAAAACATGTGCGAATTGTTTGGAAACACACCTCAGTTTGAATACACAGATTTTTCACTCAATCATCCAATCTTTTGTTTCGATCTGTCAGCTCATCAAGAAGATCTTTTCAAAACAGGGGTAAACATAAATATTCACATCGATAAAACACAAGGAGATGTGACCGGCTACTGTTTATTGCTGGAAGAAGCAAAACATTTGATTAGAATATCAGATAGAAGAATGATAAGAATTGAATAAAAAAACACCCTTTAAAAATGAAACCAGAAACTTTAGTTCTGAAAATAATAGAAGCTATCGAAATGAATTCGCCGACTCTAATAACTTACAACGGTAGAAAAGTGAACATAACCCAAAAGATTATCGATAAATACAAACCTTGCAAAGTCAGAGAGACTTGGAGAGAATTGATGAGAATTTAACTAAAAAAGGTGGATTTTTACCTTTCTTACCTTTAATCTTTGCTGGTTTAGCTGCAGCTGGTGCAACTGCTGGTGGAGCTGCTGGGATAGCCTAAGCTGTCAACGCAAAGAAAGCTGAAGCCGCTGCAAACGCCGAAGCACGTAGACACAATTTGGCAATGGAAAGAGAAGCACGAGGAGGTTCGGGAGTAGGAGATATATTAGGGACGGTCAAAGAATTCGTACGAAGATTTAGCGAAAAAACCAAGAAAACCGTTAAAGAGGGATTAAGCAAATTAATAGATAATATTGACACCGGAGAAATAAAAGTCAAACACAAGGACAACGCCATATTTTCTAAAAACATACGTTCGGGCGAAGGAATCTTTCTTTCAAAGTATAAAGGCAACGGTGTGATTTTTGGTACGAAAATGTAATAATTGAAAATGGGCAAGAAAATCAAACATTCGGACATATTTCCTAGCAACCCCATGCTCATGTGCATTTGCGGATCTTCGGGTTGTGGAAAGACTTATCTCACTTTTAACATGTTGACAACACCGAACCTTTTAGATTTCGAGTCTCTGTATATTTACACGACTACTCCCGAACAATCCTATTATCAGTTTCTCAAAGCTTTGGAATACATCTCGAAAGAAGAAGTTCAAGACATTTTTCACTACTACGAAAGCAACGAAGACTTGCAAGAGAACACGGAAATAAAAGACATTTTAGACGGGTTTATCAAAGAAAAAAATCCTTCTCTGAAACCGACCGACGTAAAAGTGTTTCTGACTAAAAACGTCAACGATTAAGACTTGTCTAAAATCGACAACCACCAAAAGAACTTGATTGTCTTTGACGACTGCGTGGCACAAAAAAGTCAAACCGTTCAACAAGAATTCTTCACAAAAGGAAGACATCACAACTGTCACTGCATATACCAATCCCAATCTTTCTACGGAATGGACGCCATGTTTATCAGAGAGAACGCAAATTGTTTTTTATTATTCGAATTAAACGACAAAGATTTATCTCAAATTATTCAGTCAATAAATCACGGAATGGACAGAGACACGTTTAAAAAGGTTTGTAAAGCTCAATGGAGAAACCCGGATGATCATGGATATGTATTTGTAAATACTAGAAAACCTGCGGGTGAAAGAGTTATGATCGATATATGTTAATTTTATTTTTTTAAAAATGACGGATTGGAATAATATTTTAAAAAGAAATAGAGAATATATCAAAGCTAAGAATAAAATAAAGACCCAAGTTGAAAATAACAGATTACAACAACTGGGATTAACGGAAAATCTACAGACACTATTTCAACCCATATTAAAAACGCAAGAGGATATTAAAAAGGAATTAGCTTTAGAACCTACGCCTCGTATAGAACCCACACCTCATCACCCCAAAGCGATTGAATATAGTGGTGTTATAATTAGGACAGTAGATGATGTAAAACATTATTTTTCAAACCCTGACCCAGATTTACCAAAGAGCATTTCACCAATCATTGATGAAGCGGGTTTGTTGTTCAATGGTTTTAGAATAAGATTTAGTGGAAATTCACCACAATTCAAAATCGATACAAAAGATTACATATACACATTAACGAGAGGGTTAATAGATTTAATGAATGGCCAGGACGTTGAAATTGCCGATTACAAGGATTTAGTAGCATACTCAAAATTTCTAGATGCAATAAGAAAGTCGGGACCCGAAACAAGAAGATCGAAAGAAGTTAAATTATATAAAAGAGTAATTGAACATGATGAAGAGGATGTAGATGATTATGCAGAAGATTATCCAATCATACAAGAAATAGACGAATTTGATGATATGGTGGCATCTGGACAAGGTATAACTTTTTTATCCGACAACAATAAAGAATTGCTTAATAGATTAGAAATAATATTAGCGGCCATATCAGAAGGTCATCGATCGGACAGACAATAAGACGAAGTCAATGGCATATTAAAACGGCTTTTGGAGAAAAAAATCATCACTAAAAAAGACTATATAAACGTCATTAAAAATGTCCAATAAAGAACAATTGTTCGTTATCACCTCGAATAAATCAGACATCAAATTGTCTCTAGACTACGAGTATGAACTCGATCGCAATAAACAGTACGAACTGGGATTAAAGTATTTCTCCGTTTACAATTCCATTAGAAACATCAACGAAAAAAACAATCAACTAAAAATATCGACGGATAACGGAGTTACGTTCAAAATCATAAGCTTACTAGCGGGAAGCTACGAATACGTAGCCATCAACGATTACCTATCCGAATACGCAGGAAGCGTGAACGGTAAAAACAATATCGAATTCGAAGGTAATTTGAATCTGAAGAAAATAAAACTGATCTTGAGAAATAACAGTCAAGTCGATTTCAACGTAGAAAATTCGTTGAATGCGTTACTAGGGTTCGATAAACAAATATACGCGCAATCGACATTGGCGCCGCACAAGGCCAACATCGAGAACGACATCGACGTGATCAACATTCACTGTAATTTGATCAACGGTGGATTTTTCAACAAGCACAAACGCCAAATCATATACAGCATACCGACTTTTACGGTGCCGATCGGATACAGAATTATAGAGAAACCGTTTCAAACGACCTATTTACCAGTCAATTCTTTCATGATCAAAGATATAAATCTGGAAATCAAAGACGGTAAAAACAGGTTCATAGACTTTGGCTACGAAGAAATTGTCATTCAACTTCATTTAAAACAATCTTCATTCTCGTCTTGAATAGTAAGATAGTCGAAATCATCAAATTCATAGTTTTCATCAAAACTATACTCATCTTTGTCGTTGTAAGGATACATAATTCCTTCACTGTTTGGTGGTTTTCTTTTAACATTATTCAAATAACTTCTAAAAACTTTAGTTTGTTTATCATTTGGAATAACTACTCCATTGGTGAAACTTTTTTCCCATGGTTTCTTAAATTCGTTCGACACATCATGTCCGCTTGCTAACTGAACGTAATCTTCCACACTTATCTTATCATTAGAATAACCTTTAAACGTTTTCTTTTCTTTTAAAACACCATCAGAAGTCAAAACGATGTTGTATTTGACTTTTGGTGCTAAATATAAACCGAATATAATTCCACCGTCACCGTAATCGTTTTTACCTTTGCAATAGTCTTTTTCGGAGACCAAACCAGCTCTGTTTAGTTTTTTCCAATTTTTTGATGAAATGTACAAACTATCGGTGTCGGTATAGTATATTTCGGGTTTATAAAATCCATTTATGACGTGAATGAAATTGTTCATTATTTTTTTACTGTGAGATAAAACGAATGATCCCAAATGACTAGGTGTTAGTCGTGTAGATTTACTATCTTCGGTAGTAATCTCTTTTTCTTCAATTTCTGTTTCAACAATATATTGAGTATCATTAATTTTCTCATAGGTTTTAACACGTGAATCAACGTTGGCCTGTAAAGTTGCTTCATTCCATAAATGCCTAGTTGTGAATATATCTTTCTGAATTGATTTACCATACAAGGAATAACCTAGA
>NW_008706876.1:43394-175614 GCF_000327385.1 Lottia gigantea
TTGCATTGTATTCTTTGAATAAATCAATTATGTTATTACTTTCTGTGTCACTTTGTGAAATATATTCCTTTAATACGTTACAAATTTCATCCATTTTGTTCGTTTCAAATGATTTTCTATTTGCCGAAACTCTTCCTCCTTTAATAGATCGTCTGATAAAATTTCTTATAAAAGGATTAGTGTGCGAATAATCTTTTTCTATATTTTCTTTTTCCGGTATGTTTCGCAACCATTCTAGTAGTTTAATACCATTCTTCTTCCACCATTTCTTTATCGTAATGATATAAATAATACCAACCCTTTAAAGATAAAGATGGAGCCGCTAGATTATTTTACATATTCTGGTTTACAACTTCTTTCGTGACTTGGTTGTATTTTATCAAACAAGCTCCCAAACAGAGAGTGTCTCTCTTGGCGTAAGCTTCCCATTCGTGTCTCAATTCCTCTCAGTTGTCTTGCGTGTATTTAGCGATATCTACGTAGGCAATCTTTCTCAAATTCGCCGGGAGATTGGAAGAATTTCCCCATGCAGCCAAACTAGAGGATTCGTGTTGATAGGAACACGTGAAATTAATATGTTGTAAATAGTTACCCTTTATTTCTTTCTGTGTTTTCCATTTTTTCTGTAAATCTTCATCTGTGTATGGATTAGATAAAGGAAAAGATAGAATTCCTCTGGGTGTTTTTAAAGGGCAATGCGTTAGTTTTTTTGTATTTTTAAGCACGATCCAGTTATCGAAACCACTGCCGTTATGAGAAATTAATATTAATCTCTTTCTATCATATTGACCTAAATATTTCAACATTTGATCTATACAATCTGTACCTACAAATATTTCTACTACATTCATTAGTTTATCATAAAATTCTTCTGGAACTTTATCAGTAGGATTTAAATCTTTTATCGTTTCTAACTTTTTTCTTAGTTTTTCTAAATTAATTAAAGTGCAACAATACGGAATTGCTCTTCGCGTGTCTTTTTCTGAATACGTTTCGCAATCCCAAGCGAATAACGCATCATCACTCATACTTAGTTTGAGGGGTGAAACCTGTGTTACTGCGGTATCGTCTCTACACGTTTTCCACACCTGTTCGTAATTGTCTTCTATTTCTTGAATTCCAAAACTTTTTTGGCTTCTTCTAATCAGACAGAAATGCGAGTTGTGTAAGTAAAAAACCCAATCTAATTCATCATGTACGTCTCTGGGGTGAAAATGTCTGTTTTTGGGATTATAAATTTGAAACGAAGTGTTAAATTTCTTGTTGAATTCATTCATTCTAGCACAAGTCATCACTCCTTTTCTATTTGCTTTTGAAAACCCGTTGATGTATTCTTGAAATTTACATGTTAAATCTTTGTTCAAAACACGATTGACGCATTTGATAAAACAGTGACCATCTGTAGGTATGTAACAATTTTCGCCTTCGTATTCATTTATCTTTTTAAGTAGATCAGTTCCTCCTCTACCATCTCTCGATCATTTTATTTCTTGGAAATTGTCTTTCATTAAAATTATTTTTCCTGTAAAATACCAATCGGAAGCATCGGTGTTTTTGTCCATATTTGAAAAGATATTGTGAAAAGTTTTGGCATTGAAACCGAGGAGTGACATGTATTGTCTGTGATTCCCTTCCTCGACTATCTCTCCATCTATTTTAATTTGTCCTTTGAATGTTTTAAATTTATCAGAGATAACCTTGATAACATCGGAAAATAGAGCGTTTTCTATCAATCTTTCATCGTCTGCAAGTTTTTTCGTATTTATTTAAGTATATATTTTTGATTATTTCTTTATTTTGACCGCTGATATTTCTGTATGGAATTTGTCCAAAATTTCATTGAATTCTTTTAATTCTTCAACTGTTATGTTCTTGTCTTCTCTCGATCTTTCGAAAAAGATGTACAATTGATTAAGATACATATTCAAGATATCCGTTTTCTTTTTATAATGAGCTTTCTTTTTGCTCGTGAAACCTAAAGTGATGAGACCGCAAGAGGTCGTTTGAACGGCTGTTAATGCAGCCAATACGGTTGGGACGATGACCGGAAGCATTAATCCACCAGTCACGGCCGTTGCCACCGTTACTCCTACCGTTAGAACTGTGCTCGCTGTTTTGAAAAAAGAATCGATTCTACTCCATGTTTTCCTGCATGTATTGTACTGTCTCAACTTTATTTTCAACTCTTCTTGTTTGTCTATCATGTATTGTTGTCTGCTTTCAAGTTCCATTTTTTTAAGTCGTTAAATGAAGTGAATTTCCGATAAATAGAACCACGGAATATCGTATAGAGCGCGCTTGTTTGGCCTAGCATTATTATATTTGAGGGTATTAAAAGTAAAAACATTTACGCGTACTAACAAAATTTATTTTTTCGTATGGTCCTCTTTAAGATGATAGGAATATTATATTTTTTCTTTTTCGATGTTTATCTTGGCTCTAAAAATATAACCACCACCTTCAAGGATGGAGTCTTCGGCAAACGATAAATGTACTATAAACTCTCTTTCTTGTTGACTTTTATGAACATCGATCGAGGTGTATTTTTCACCTAAAGCGAAATACAGATTTACGTATTCAAAGTCTGTTGTTCATAAAAACTCGTGACTGCTCGATTCTATTGATCCGTGTACGTGTAAGCCTCGTGGAATTTTGATGTCTACATATTTACCATTTTTCGTTTCAATTTCCTGATCCCTTTTATCAATCAAACGTATATTCTCTTCAAAATTACCATCATTGAATAATGAAATATGTTTGACGGCATTACCGGTTTGTTTGAAGACTACTTTATTGACTTTAACCTTCATGGGAAACTCTATTTGAATCAGACAATTACCTCGAAAAGTAAACGCTTCCGTTTCGCCGATATCGAATACGTTTGTTTTTAGGTTCTCCGTCTGCGAGAGAACCCACTTTTATTTCTGCTTTGAATCCGTATTTGTTTGACTTATAAATTTGGTCTTTTTCATCGAAGACAGTGTCACTTTCGAATGGAAGATTGAAAATACGACTTGTCCGTGACAATAGCTTCTAATTTGGTCAACTTTTTCTCTTGTCTCAAAAAATCGTCATGAATTCTAGATACTAAAAGATTGACCTGTTCTTTAATATAATTTTTCATATCATCTCAAATTTATTTTGAAGAAAGTTTTTAATCACACCCACTTCTTTTTCTAATTCGTCCGTGATTTTAGTATCCAAAGCAGTCAATTGTCGTTTCAACGTATCTTTGTCAATGGGAAGTGTGTTAATTATATCTCGAACATCTGATTTTTGCTTCGCGATCTTTTCGTTCAAATTGGATATCGAATTTTGTAACTCGGTTTTTTCCGCGGTCTTGTCTAGTTCTGCTAGCAATTCGTTTTTAGTTTCAACTTATCCTCGTTTACATTTGGGTTATCTATTAAACGTTGGACGTCTATTTTTACCTTCGTAATCTTATCGTCTAAGTTAGATATTAAATTTTGCAACTGACTTGTTTTATCCACTTGAATAAGACGTTTCAAACTCGTTAACTCTTGTTGTAGTTTGGGTTCGTCCACAAGATTTTTAATATTTCGTCTGAGGTATCTTTTCACGTCAGTTATTCTATTTTCAACATGGTCCTTATCTATTTGAATTTGATCCAGTAAATATTTCTTGTTCACGGCATCGTTATCGTTTCCTGGAAACTTTAAATTAGTTATTTTGAAATTGTTCATATCGATATCCCCTTGTAAGGTGTCTCCGATTTGATCCACGAAAAAAGGTTTCGCTTTGTGTATAAACGTCGTCATGGGATTTTTAGATTCTAGAGGTAAAGACCCTAATCCAAACTTGTTTGCCATTTTTATTGAGTTAAATTTATTATAATTTCTTCAAACTTTTCTCCCAAACTCAACCGATATAAAACCCAAAGCGACAGCTGTCCACACAGCTTTTGTCCGGGCATTTGAATTTGAAACGTAGAACATTTGATTGGTTTGCTAGTTAATTTCGTTATCTCTTCTGTCGGTTCTAGACCGAAGAATCAAAGAAATAAAAGTTATTCAAAGAATCTTTGTGTAGAGCAGAGTGATGAACTCCTTTTTGATCCGACGTGTGAATGTGATGGCGTAAAATTTACCTTTCTTGTATTTCAGTTCATCAATTTCATCTCGCATGCAATAATAAAACGGCGAGACGTTCAATTCCTTGGCCCATTTCACAAGTTGAAAGTTTGTGGTCGTATCTTTTCCGTATTCATCGAGAAATGCATTCATTTTTTAAGTTGATTTTTTTAGGTGTTTTTCGAAGTAGGCGGTAAGTATTGCTGAAGACCCAATTGACGAAATATATACTTAGTTTGTGTTTGAAAAAACTTGTATAACATTCTGATAAAACACATTCAATAATATTTTGAAGATAAATTTACATTTAAATTTAAAAAATTTTAATTTAAGAGAGTGTAAATGCTTGTCGACATCTAAATTTCTTAACCTTTCATCTAAATCTTCATTTTCGAGATTCATTTTTAAAAGTCAGTTTTTTGTAGTTCATTTTGATAAAACCTTCCTATGATTTGTTCTTTGTCTTGATCGATTAATTCATACGTGGGAGGTGATGTGGTGTTTATTTTATCAACGATGAATATCTCGTTAGTCTAATACCCGACGTAACCTTTCTGAAACTATGATTTATATTTAAAAATACGAACTCGATCTCCAACTTTGAATTTTGGTTTAATATTCAAATTGCTAATCTCGTTTTCAAAGTTGTTTCGAGTGTTGACGGACTTTATGATATACGGGTTATTCGAAGCTTGCGTTGGCGTCACACCTATAGACGAATGTATTTTGTTATTGTATTCGTCGACAACAACTGGTAATATTTTAAACCATTTTTGAGATTTCATTTCCGTGAATTTCTTGAATAATTTGCTTTTAAGAGTCCTGTTGAATCTTTCTATCACTACTGCCTTGCCTTCGTTATGCGTGCTGTAAATTTCAAACCCCAGAGATTTCACATTTCTGTTGTAGAATTCGCTTCCTTTATCAACCCACAACTTTAGGGGTCGCCTGTCGGATTGTTTCATTATGGTTTCGAATGCTTGTTTGACAGTCAGCCCCGATTTGTTTTTCAAGGGAAAGACCCAAGCGTATCTCGTGTATATGTCGATCACCGTCAAACAATACTTGTACCCTCTCTCGACTGGCATGTTGATTAAATCGGCTGACCAAATTTCATCTTTATCAAAAACTTTGACTTTGACGTAATGTTTGTTTTTTCGAAATTCTTTGTGAATCTCGTCTGCTATGCCCATACCCAATTTCAATTTTGCCTTCAAGAGTTTTATGATAAGAGCCCTTTGTAATTTCTCTTTGAAAGTGGGATTGGGGATATTTTCAAGTTCGTCTATCATTTGTTTGTCTGCTTGGTGTCTGATTGTTATGTCTTTGTTTCTGTACAGTATGTCGTGTTTGAGCGCTGCTGCGTCAACTCTATTAACGGGTTCTTCCCCTGGTTTGGGATTATCATTTTCGTCTAAACGCAGATCTAACCTAGTGCCTGGACCTGTATAATTGTGCCCTGGGAGATGTTTTTCTCCGGGATATTTTGCCCATGGGAATCCAGGAAGAGAACCCAATGACTTTTGAATGTCTCCCGCACCGAAATACGTTTTAGGAGGATGGACATTTATTAAAGACATATTTGTCCAATAATCAAATAAACACCATATATTTTTAATACGACAGATTTAATACAAGGAGAAAACTATTCAAGCGATAGAAATGAATCATTAGATCTTTTCACTGCATCTTCTCCTGAGGAAATTTGTTGTTTGAGACAAAGTTGGCCACTTTGGGGATGAGAGATGTTAGAGCAGAGAAGAAACCGTCTCCTTCGAATTTTTTTTTCGTGTTTTAAAATTAAAGACATTTTTATTTTTTTTTAATGCGCTTATTTTATACTGTATTATTTTAGTGAATCTTGTCTGTGGTTTTGGGTAATTTATAATACAGTTTGGAGGAGTCTGTTATGATATATTTTTTAACAGTTTGGAGAGTCTGTTATAATACATTTTTAACAGTTAGGGGAGTCTGTTATAATGTATTTTAACAGTTTGGGGAGTCTGTTATAATAAATTTTAACAGTTGTGTGTTTTCGGATATGACGCATGAAAAAGCTGCGCATCCGCAGATGTCAAATGCGTCATATCCGAAAACACATATACTACTAACGGTAGTTTAACATGTCTTCTATCTCTTTCAGTCGAAAACATAAATTCGCATTTTTTGAAATCTTTGGAGAAAATCGATTTTGAAGTTGCACCCTCAATTTCAAGTGGAAACTGGCTTATGTTTTGGTTTGGTGAAAAAGTCTGAGACCAAAAGTGCTGCAACTGATAGAGTTTTCACGGTAGGAACTTGAAATTTGCAACAGTACAACTTCAGATGGGTCCGGACCTGCAGTGCAAATTTCAGCTTTCCGTCTCTGATAGTTTTCGAACGGCAGCCTGTCAAAGATTTGGTCTTCACCTGGACCGCTGCCACTAGATTGCATAGAGACTGTATAGGCTGCCTGCCGCCCCCCACCCCGCGCTAAAATGGCCATAACTCAGCCAATTTTGATCCTAGAGGTATGATTTTTGTTGCAAACGGTAGTTTAACATGTCTTCTATCTCTTTCAGTCGAAAACACAAATTCGCATTTTTGAAAACTTTGGAGAAAATCGATTTTGAAGTTGCACCCTCAATTTTAAGTGGAAACTGGCTTATGTTTTGATTTGGAGAAAAAGTCTGAGACCAAAAGTGCTGCAACTGGCAGAGTTTTCACGGTAGGAACTTGAAATTTGCAACATTACAACTTCAGATGGGTCCGGACCTGCAGTGCAAATTTCAGCTTTCCATCTCTGATAGTTTTCGAACGGCAGCCTGTCAAAGATTTGGTCTTCACCTGGACCGCTGCCACTAGATTGCATAGAGACTGTATAGGCTGCCTGCCGCCCCCCACCCCGCGCTAAAATGGCCATAACTCAGCCAATTTTGACCCTAGAGGTATGATTTTTGTTGCGAACGGTAGTTTAACATGTCTTCTATCTCTTTCAGTCGAAAACACAAATTCGCATTTTTGAAATCTTTGGAGAAAATCGATTTCGAAGTTGCACCCTCCATTTCAAGTGGAAACTGGCTTATGTTTTGGTTTGGTGAAAAAGTCTGAGACCAAAAGTGCTGCAACTGATAGAGTTTTCACGGTAGGAACTTGAAATTTGCAACAGTACAACTTCAGATGGGTCCGGACCTGCAGTGCAAATTTCAGCTTTCCGTCTCTGATAGTTTTCGAACGGCAGCCTGTCAAAGATTTGGTCTTCACCTGGACCGCTGCCACTAGATTGCATAGAGACTGTATAGGCTGCCTGCCGCCCCCCACCCCGCGCTAAAATGGCCATAACTCAGCCAATTTTGATCCTAGAGGTATGATTTTTGTTGCAAACGGTAGTTTAACATGTCTTCTATCTCTTTCAGTCGAAAACACAAATTCGCATTTTTGAAAACTTTGGAGAAAATCGATTTTGAAGTTGCACCCTCAATTTTAAGTGGAAACTGGCTTATGTTTTGATTTGGAGAAAAAGTCTGAGACCAAAAGTGCTGCAACTGGCAAAGTTTTCACGGTAGGAACTTGAAATTTGCAACATTACAACTTCAGATGGGTCCGGACCTGCAGTGCAAATTTCAGCTTTCCATCTTTGATAGTTTTCGAACGGCAGCCTGTCAAAGATTTGGTCTTCACCTGGACCGCTGCCACTAGATTGTATAGAGACTGTATAGGCTGCCTGCCGCCCCCCACCCCTGCGCTAAAATGGCCATAACTCAGCCAATTTTGACCCTAGAGGTATGATTGTTGTTGCGAACGGTAGTTTAACATGTCTTCTATCTCTTTCAGTCGAAAACACAAATTCGCATTTTTGAAATCTTTGGAGAAAATCGATTTCGAAGTTGCACCCTCCATTTCAAGTGGAAACTGGCTTATGTTTTGGTTTGGTGAAAAAGTCTGAGACCAAAAGTGCTGCAACTGATAGAGTTTTCACGGTAGGAACTTGAAATTTGCAACAGTACAACTTCAGATGGGTCCGGACCTGCAGTGCAAATTTCAGCTTTCCGTCTCTGATAGTTTTCGAACGGCAGCCTGTCAAAGATTTGGTCTTCACCTGGACCGCTGCCACTAAATTGCATAGAGACTGTATAGGCTGCCTGCCGCCCCCCACCCCCGCGCTAAAATGGCCATAACTCAGCCAATTTTGATCCTAGAGGTATGATTTTTGTTGCAAACGGTAGTTTAACATGTCTTCTATCTCTTTCAGTCCAAAACACAAATTCGCATTTTTGAAAACTTTGGAGAAAATCGATTTTGAAGTTGCACCCTCAATTTTAAGTGGAAACTGGCTTATGTTTTGATTTGGAGAAAAAGTCTGAGACCAAAAGTGCTGCAACTGGCAGAGTTTTCACGGTAGGAACTTGAAATTTGCAACATTACAACTTCAGATGGGTCCGGACCTGCAGTGCAAATTTCAGCTTTCCATCTCTGATAGTTTTCGAACGGCAGCCTGTCAAAGATTTGGTCTTGACCTGGACCGCTGTCAATAGATTGCATAGAGACTGTATAGGCTGCCTGCCGCCCCCCACCCCCGCGCTAAAATGGCCATAACTCAGCCAATTTTGACCCTAGAGGTATGATTTTTGTTGCGAACGGTAGTTTAACATGTCTTCTATCTCTTTCAGTCGAAAACACAAATTCGCATTTTTGAAATCTTTGGAGAAAATCGATTTCGAAGTTGCACCCTCCATTTCAAGTGGAAACTGGCTTATGTTTTGGTTTGGTGAAAAAGTCTGAGACCAAAAGTGCTGCAACTGATAGAGTTTTCACGGTAGGAACTTGAAATTTGCAACAGTACAACTTCAGATGGGTCCGGACCTGCAGTGCAAATTTCAGCTTTCCGTCTCTGATAGTTTTCGAACGGCAGCCTGTCAAAGATTTGGTCTTCACCTGGACCGCTGCCACTAGATTGCATAGAGACTGTATAGGCTGCCTGCCGCCCCCCATCCCGCGCTAAAATGGCCATAACTCAGCCAATTTTGATCCTAGAGGTATGATTTTTGTTGCAAACGGTAGTTTAACATGTCTTCTATCTCTTTCAGTCCAAAACACAAATTCGCATTTTTGAAATCTTTGGAGAAAATCGATTTTGAAGTTGCACCCTCAATTTCAAGTGGAAACTGGCTTATGTTTTGGTTTGGAGAAAAAGTCTGAGACCAAAAGTGCTGCAACTGGCAGAGTTTTCACGGTAGGAACTTGAAATTTGCAACATTACAACTTCAGATGGGTCCGGACCTGCAGTGCAAATTTCAGCTTTCCATCTCTGATAGTTTTCGAACGGCAGCCTGTCAAAGATTTGGTCTTCACCTGGACCGCTGTCAATAGATTGCATAGAGACTGTATAGGCTGCCTGCCGCCCCCCACCCCGCGCTAAAATGGCCATAACTCAGCCAATTTTGATCCTAGAGGTATGATTTTTGTTGCAAACGGTAGTTTAACATGTCTTCTATCTCTTTCAGTCGAAAACACAAATTCGCATTTTTGAAAACTTTGGAGAAAATCGATTTTGAAGTTGCACCCTCAATTTCAAGTGGAAACTGGCTTATGTTTTGGTTTGGAGAAAAAGTCTGAGACCAAAAGTGTTGCAACTGGCAGAGTTTTCACGGTAGGAACTTGAAATTTGCAACAGTACAACTTCAGATGGGTCCGGACCTGCAGTGCAAATTTCAGCTTTCCATCTCTGATAGTTGTCGAACGGCAGCCTGTCAAAGATTTGGTCTTCACCTGGACCGCTGCCACTAGATTGCATAGAGACTGTATAGGTTGCCTGCCGCCCCCCACCCCCGCGCTAAAATGGCCATAACTCAGCCAATTTTGACAACTGGCTTATGTTTTGGTTTGTTGAAAAAGCTAAAGAGAAGACAGAGAAGGGATGAAAGAAGAAAAGGAAATACTACCAACGAGAGAAGAATTGCCAAGAGGAGATTTTGGGTTAGATCTTGGCTAGTGATCTGGGGCTATATGAGCAATTACTGAATTGGAGCGAGAATATCAACCTCACTACAGGAACCTCCTGAGATTTGAGCCTGAAATGTTTACAGAGATGCTGGTAAAAGTTGGGCCCAAGATACACAAAGAAGACACATTCTGGAGGAAGGCTTTGGACCCTGGATTGAAGCTCGCCATCACCCTTAGATATCTGGCCACTGGGAACAGCTACAAGTCTCTCATGTATGACTTTAGGGTGGCAAGCAATACCATCTGCAGAATAGTTCCTGAAGTCTGTGAGGCCATCATTGAAGCATATGCAGAAGATGCCATCAGCTGCCAAACAACACCTGAAGAGTGTAGAAAAGTTGCTGACCTGTTTGAGACCAGATGGAATTTTCCGCATGCACTTGGTGCCATTGATGGCAGGCATGTGGCCATCAAATGTCCTGCCAAAGGTGGATCTGTTTATTATAATTACAAAGGCTTTCACTCCATAGTTTTGATGGCTCTGGTTGATGCAGACTACAAGTTCCTGTATGTCGAGTGTGGTGCAAGTGGTGCTGGCTCTGATGGTCTGCCTCCTCCTGAACCTCTGCCTGGTCAAGACACACCAATATCTTTCTTTATACTGGGAGATGATGTTTTCCCCTTAAGAAGCTGGCTCATGAAACATCTGTCCCTGAGGAACATGACGAGAGAGCAGAGACTTTATAACTACAGGTTGTTAAGAACCAGAAGAGTGGTGGAAAATGCTTTTGGCATCCTGGCAGTAAGGTTCAGATGTTTATTTACTACTATGCCACAGAAGGCAAAGACAGTGGAATCCATAGTCATTGTCTGTTGCTGCCTTCACAATATGATGAGACTGGTGTATCCTGCAGCCCAGACTATATTGGTAGACCAGGAAGATCGAGATACCCACCAGATGATACCAGGACTTTGGAGGGACAATGGGGAACTGCCAGACATACCATGTGTGAACAGAGGGAACTATGCTACCTAGAATACAAAGCTGCACCTGGTAGACTACATCAACTCAGAAGCTGGAGGCGTGCATTGGCAAGACGACATGATCTGAAGAATTGATAACTTGATCCTGCAGCTGTCGCACATTTGCCTAAGTCTTCAAAATTGTCAACTGTAATATTTCATAAATTGTATTGTATTACTGTTAAATACTGCCAGGTTTTGTAAATTAAGAAATTAAAATGAAAACAAGTCAAGTTTCATAGCTTTAATTATTAAAGCAAACCAAAACCTTCAACAGGTGTCAATAACAACAAAATAGTGCAACAACAATAGGCCACTATAACAATATAAAATGGCAACAAAAATTGGCTTCATTAATAACATTACAATTGGAAAAAATGGCCACAATTAAAACAGCAAATGTCCAAAACAATGGGCCAAGATAACAATTAAGGTTCATCATTTACTTTGCACAAACAAAATGTTCGGGCTGGCGAGTGATGACAAGTAGGTACTCATCTTAAAGGGCGTTGAAGGGTGCATCGTGTCTGGGTCGGAGATGCTGGAGGCGACCGACGGTGGTTGATGATGCTGCAGTTGCAGATTAGGTACAGACTGTGGGTACAATGTGGAAGGCCCTGGACTTGGTTGTCCCTGGTAACTTGCAGCTGGAGGAGGCGGACGCACATTCGCAATTGTGACAGTCGCTGCAGGAGGAGGCGGAGGCTGCTGCTGTGAATAGCAACCGTACTGCTGCTGTTGTTGTATTTGTGCCCTTGCCTTTGCCTTCACCTGGTGCAGAAGCGTTATGACCTGAAAATCCTCTTAGCTGTTGTGGTCCAGCTGCAGAGTACATATACTCGACCCAGTTCCGAACTCTAACTGTGTGAGGGTCTGCTGTCTGTTGCAGGCTTTTCAATTTGTCCTCCAATTCTGCTACTAGTTGCTAATCCGTCTGAGGCAGGTGCAGTTTCCCAGCCTTTCTCGGTCTCTTCTTCCCAGACGCCGCATCAGGACCAGTAGCAGCGGGTGTGTCTTCTCGGACAGCGGGAGATGTATATGGTGTTGATGTTGGCCTGGACTGGGACTTGCAGACGTTGGATGCTGTGGACGGTCACTAGTACTTGGTCTGGAACCTCCAACTTCAGCAGCAGTAGCAGCAAGTGAGACCCCATCATCTTCTGACGAACTTGCAGGCCTGCTCTGTGGATTGACATCTTCACCAGGTACAATTGCTGCAAATTCTAGGCGATGTTTCTGTGTACTGGTGATTACACAAGACTGACTAGAATGTAGGACTTCACGTTGTGTTTGAAATAATTTATTTTACATCTATAAACATGGAAGTGAAGATGGTTACAGTATCCTGCAACGTTGTTGACTGTACGACGGCATGTTCGGAAGTGTCGAAAGCGTGCAGTTGGAACCAGTTCGTTTACAGTAGTCTGCTTTGGGGACACCTTCGTGTAGCTTACAACACAAAAAACATAGTCCGAGGCACCGAACTTTAATTGTCACTTTAATTGTCACAGTTTCTTCGTAGGCTGTCAAATCGTTAATAAATTGTACCAATAACAATTCCTTTTATAATAACCACTCAACCGCACTAACATGACCCCTAGCCCTGTCCAACACGTCACGCTCACGCAAGCATACGCCGTTCATCCGTGACATACGGCTCAAATATGTCGCAGCCATGCTATATTAGCTATTACGGAGAACACGTGGACTCTAACGAAACCATCCATGCATTTGTACTTCGCTTCCGTGAATGATCTGATGACTGTTTGGGAAGCACGGATACGAAGTATTATCGAGGTAAGTGTTACGTATGGCAAGTATGCTTTCACGTATGCCAAGTATGCTTCTCCGGCAATCAGGATTTATCTACGTATGACGTCTATACTGGAAGAATTGACGGATGTTTTAAACATGTTTGAAATTTCCGCCAAAATCGACGTATCAGTACGGATCACATGCGTATCCCACGTATGTCGAGGGACGTTGTGGGGATTCTCTCGGATACAACACGGATAGTCTCATTTGGACATCCGCGCTTCATACGGCCTTGAATACGCCTATGTGCGATCGCGGCTATAGACCGAGATGAAATTTAAATTGTGCTCCTTTTATAGTTGCACAAAACACCCGCAGGACACCCTTTCCTTTACCTTGCTTCCTACCCAGTAAGTCCCTCAATACCATGCACAACTCGCCAATTTGTACCCCATTACCATAGCTGCTTTGTATTTTACCTGCTCCATACATATTGCATACCTCGCAGCCTCTGAGTCAACCTTCATTACCGTGGAGACCTATCCGTTGCGCAGCCCTGTGAGATCCTGCGAATATACTATACGTACTGTACGGCTAAGCCATCGGACGTCCGTAATTAATACCCCGTCCTCGGCCACCCATCCGTCAACTTGCATTTCACCCAATTTTGTACCATTTCTCCGTGTCCAATCCGTCAAATTCTAGTCGGCTCCTGCCGACCCCAACCCCCGCACTAAAATGGCCATAACAATTTTGGTCTGAGAGGTATAATTTTTATTGCAAACGGTAGTTTAACATGTCCTCTATCTATTTCAGTCCTTTATAGGTCAGAACATGGATATTTCTCCATAGACTTAGTATTGAAATAGGTCATCCGGCCCCATCAGCTGATCACTTTTTACGTTAGTTTCTTAAGCGCCCTGTAAAATGGATATTCAATGGGAAATATTTCATCTATGAATAACGATAACAGAAATTTACACTATGTTGAACATTGTTGAAATGAGGCCGTTTCGGTTCGTATTTTACTCTTATGATAATGACCAACACACCAGTTTGTTCACAAGTTAAGAATTCTAGAAATTGCAATTATTGACAGATTTAGTAGTAATCTAATTTTAGATGACTTGTCCTTCACCTTAACAGTAGTGCAGTGTGCAACTAAAGCTTCACACTTTCTTACATTTGGTATTGTCTCTTAAAAACTCGAGAGGAATTTTTCAAATGTTTAAACTCGACGAAGTACAGCAAGTGGGAATATCAAAGACGTTTTCGATCCAATTATTAATGAAATGGTTCCTTTGGAGATGGAGAAACGATGATTTAAAACAGTGACCCCATTACAAGGAAGACAATGACAAAGGCCTCGACGTTAAAGCCACAGACGCCGATGTCAACCGGTGGGTTCGTTTTGCCGCATTGCCCAACTTGCCGCATTTTTTTTTTATATGAAACGAAATATTTTAATCTGTTGTCTCGCATCTTTTTTTTATTAAGTATAATTTGGACCTGTTAGGAAATCGAAACTATAGTTTTATGGTAAAATCTGGAATAAAATAAATACCAAGTACAAACGATCAGAACCGTAATACAAAATACATAAATCCATAAAACGAAACAAGACAAGTGCAATAAATAAATTTGGTAATAACTTGCAAGAGTTATATCCCTCTACTATATGCCAATAACGTCACCCTTGTGTTAGAAAAATGGCAACTGAAATGCCTGAAAGTGAAAATCTTTTGAATAGTGAAAATCTTCTGAATAGTAAATCAGAATTATCAAGCGAGGAGAAGTTTAAAATTCTCGCATTCGATGTGCTCCATAATTCGGCAGTGGCTCAGCCACCACTGGTTCCAGATAAGTCCCAGAATGTCCTGGTGGACAAGGTAGAAGCTGGGGTTGATTGTCTTCACACTACTAACTACACAAATCGACGAACCTGCGATTGTTTAGAAAAAATAAAAATTAGATAGTGGACCACAGACATATACCCCCACCGCGGCATGGGGATGGTACATATTCAAGATTTTGGGGCAAGGGCAATAACTCTGCTTCTAAGAGTCGAAAATAGCTCAAATTCGAACTTGATCTTCGTTTTATCAATATGTATACACATACCGAATTTCATTTGATTCCATCAAAAAATCTAAAGATTTTTAGAGCGTTTATAAGCAAATGTTGACGGACGGACGGACGACGGGCGGACGGAAGGACCGACGGACCTTCGTTTAATGAATATGTATGCACATACCGAATTTTATTTGATTCTTTCAAACACTCTAGTTTTTAGAGTGTTTACAAGCAATTGATGTTGATAGAAGCACTTACTGTATAGAGGTTAAAGGGTGATAACTCCTCAAAACTGACGTAAGAGGCCTACATCTTGAAAAAGTCTTAAATTTAATAAGAAGTTAACTAAACTTTCTCAAACCTTTCGATTTAGGTCCAATAACATCCATTTTAAGTTTCATCAAAATCGGTTGAAAACTAAGAGAGGAAGGGCAAGGGCAATAACTCTGCTTTTAACGGTCGAAAACAGCTCAAATTCAAACTTGATCTTCGTTTCATGAATATTCCATCAAAAAATCTAGTTTTACAAGTCGTTTTTGTGCAGTTGGGCACGATGCGGCAAGTTGGGCAATGCGGCAAAACGAACCCACCGGATGTCAACGAATACCGTAATATTGGGTCAGCAACATTGTTCTACAGCTCGTGTCTAAATGACCTGTTGATGATCAAATGTTGTCGAATAAATTCAAAGTGAATTAATCGTTTATCCGTCAGCAGATTGCTGAAAAAAGAACCAGGATTGAGATACTCAATTTAATTGTTGTTTTCTTACTCAAAGAATTTTGTCATATTTAAATAATTGAACGGATGACACATCGTTTTGTGTCAACAGTTAACACGGTACTGCCATCTCTTCCATACGGTGGGGAATATTGTGAATTGTGCAATAACAAGCCATGGGTGTTTCTAATAGTCCTACAAATACGAAGGTTGCAAAAGTATCTAGGCGTCTAAATTTTTGTATGATTAACACGCGTTAAGGTGAGATTAGACGTAGCGTACGGTGTGGGGTTATCGATACAGTTGAAAAAAATAAAAAGTGAACGCACGATGTTCGGCTCGGAACACGATTCGCTTCTACAATTTTTTCTGTCTAGATAATCCCGCACTGGACACCGTACCTCGTCTATTCCCGCTTTTAGATAGAGTAAAAGCCAAAGATGTCTTGCACATCATTATTGAAGCAATTATGGACAACTGGCCTGATGATGTTATCATGTTATCAGCTTTTAGGTAGCTTGAGCTGGGCTGTTGTGAATAAAAACCAAATTATTCCCATTTTCTCATTGTTGACTTCTGGCTCTTGTACGAACAGTTTGCTGACTTGTTATATTGGACAATTACTAGAACACGTTTATGCATCACAAAATAGGCCTTTTAAAATTCGTAGTATAGAAGAATCATAATTGAGTTATTTGAAATCCCGATTCCTATCCAACGCTACACTTTCATTTTCTTTTTCTTATTTTTGGTTCTGCTAATGGAAGGTGCAGGGTTATCAAGAGATTTTTTTGTAGGCTTTTTTTTACAGTTAACTGGAGTGACTACAAAAATTTTAAAAAATTTTAATAAATGTTATTGACATTGAACGGATAACATAATAAAATATATTTGGATATGTTTTGTTCACTAACTGATTGTCCTGCAGTTCAATACATAAGATGTTGATCATGACTTAAGTTCAGTAAAAGAAGTTTGATTGGGTGCTTTGAAGCAATAACGTTTAAGTAGTCTGTTACATTCCTTACACGTGGAAGTTATCTCCCTTGGAATATTCTTTTTTAGAGTATTGACTAGCTCAGGCGGTCAAGAAACGAATGGAAGAAACCTCTCATTCTAATTAAATATGCAGATACACATACTTTAACAAGAAATATTTGTAAATAACAAACTACAAGACTGGTCGATTGAGCAAAAATTTAAGTTTTAAAAAGCTGGCAAACTATGATGTATTCAAAGGACTTGACTACAGTGGCTCAACAAGACGAGTGTGAGACCATGGACTAAAGTGGTTTTTATTTTTTAACATAAAATTCTCTCCTGCAGTTTGTAGAGCTTTGATGTGTAGGACTAACCGTAACTGAATTGTTGAATACGATAGAGGCAACTCTCAGCCCTAATTCTAAATCTTCATATGTTCTTCGTTAGGATAAATTCTTCACTTTATTTCCGGATTCAGAAACAAAGAAGAATCACTCTGTTCAAATTAGGAATTTATGTCACGTTCCAGGGTTCAAACAGATCAAGTAATCGTACTGGAAGCATTCTTTTTCTTTTTCAAGGTCGAAATTTGATATCTGTGACGAAAGTTGGGCGCATTGTCAATAAATAGTTTAATAAATTGTTAATTCGTGTACATGAGCTGTTCAATAGATCTGTTCACAGTGTAATTTCCTAAACATAGAAATATTTGATAGCTTTAAATAAAATCGTTTATAGTATTATATAATTTATATCTGGTGCTAAAGTCCTCGGACTAAAGATCGTTTCTCCCTAAATTTCTCCTGATGTTGGTAACTATCCAAAAGTCAGGCAAACACTGGCGTTCATCGCATTTCTTAACCTATGATTGATGTTGATAACTATCCAAATTTCAGGCGGATACTAGCGTTCATCGTCTTGCTTAACCAATGATTGTTGTTGATAACAATCCAAATTGCGAACACTAGCGTTCATCGCCTTTTATTAACCTAAGATTGATGTTGATAACTATCCAAATTTTCATCGTTTTTCTTAACATCTGGTGATGGTAACTATCCAAATTTTCATCGTTTTTCTTAACATCTGGTGATGGTAACTATCCAAATTTCAGGCGGATACTAACATTCATCGTCTTTCTTATCTCTGACGATGGTGTCTATCCAAATGTCAGGCGGATACTAGTGCTCATCGTCTTTCTTAAGTTCTTATGATGATAACTATCAAAATTTCAGACTGACACTAGTGTTCACAACTCTTCTTAAAGCTAGAGCAATAGAGCGAAAAACTCCATTTAATTTTATTTCTCAATAAATGGCAATATTCAATCGGTTTGCCATATTATTGAGAACTATTTTAGGTGAAGGTAGAATTAAAAGTAAATTTGTTACATTAATAAATTTCCCTGGTGAGTAATAAACTACTAGATATTAGAATCCTAATATAGTGCTTTTAATATTAAAAACCTAATCACTGCTGCTATTAGTCGCAGTCTACTACTTATTCTATTCTGGAATTTACGTGTTGTTTTTCAGAATAATATTATCGATTATGGCAAAAAGGTTAAACGATATGACATTGTTAGCCAGATAAAAGGAATTTGCACATGTAACGCCAGAGAAAGTAAGATCTTCCCTTGTTTTCACATGAACTTACGTTGATCCAAATGGACCATTCCTCGGTGGAAAGCTAGCTGAGCGATGTTACACAGTCTGCGGTTCCTGTAATTTTATACATACATGGCCAGGTTATGATGTCAAGGTGTCATTTTCGTAAATTTCATTTGTACTATTTGCTGGAGTGACGTCTTGATTGAAAAAAAAAACATAAAATAACAGCTACAAGTGTCCTTAAAACACATATGTCCATAAAATATTCATGAATTCTCTTGAGTGCTTCACAAAATAATTTGCTACCTTCTCGTCAAGTCTTTAAAAGTATTTATGGCTTCTAAATAGATCTGTGGGGGAAGATCCAAACGTGACCTTCACTTTGAAAGTGTACTCAAAATGATTCTAATTTGGTTTGGTTTACACTAATCATCCTAATGGTTTACTACACATTCATTTGACACCTGATGTCAGTTTAATTGGCATGAGAATTGACATATTGTGACATGGTATCTGTATCCCACTAACTATACTGTCAGTTTAAGTGGTTGGTTGGAGTAGATGGTAGTGAATGGTTTCAAGTCTTGTCACGGTATTCCACTTCCTGCCATCCGCTTTTCTTTATTAACAATGTTGCAAGAGAAGTTCAATGGATGTAAACGGATTTGCCGACAGACCAAGGCAAACGGTCCACCGTTTCGCTGCGCTGTAGGTTCAACTGCCCAAAGTATGAGAGTGAAAAGAAAACACACTAAAGGATTTTGTTTTATAATATCATGCAAAATGGATTCTGTGAGCTTTCCGATATTCTGATTAAAATGACAGTTGCGTCTCCCCTTATTCTGTGGTTGTCTGAAAAAATTATTATTATTCCTGTTCTGGGTTATTTAATATCCACCACTCATATGCTGTTATAGCGACTTAGATAGAATGTCCTCACTTCTGATGGAACAATTTTATTTAAATGCAGAAGAACCAGTCAGTTTTTCATTGTGGGCGGTCAATATGTTTTTAAGCAAATGAAGTGAAAATACGGCGAGACAATGGAAATATTTCAGTGTGAAAGAACATAACATATATTTCTGAACTTTAACGTCCACTAAGCAAATTATAGGTTGTCTTCTGAATCCCTTTAATCAACCGTAAATCAGCATCCGCTTAGTAGAAGGATTTTCTCGACATTTCGCCAGCCTTTAATCATTACCATCTAATCTCTACCCACATAAAATTTCAAAGCAGGTCTGTAATTTACCATTCTTAGAGATATGTTAAGTAAAGATTACAGGGATGTCATTGCATTTCGTCATCTATATAATAGATGAGTTATATGCCTGAAAGGGTTTTCCATAAATCACCAGCTTAATTAACGGATAAGAAGGGACAAATGATCTCGAAAGAAATGATAGCTGATCCGATCCTTCGTCTTCGTTCTTGACGTGGTTTGACCTGATAAAACAATAGGACACAAAGATGTTTTCTACGTGTATGTCCAATACGAATTGTATAGTACGTACAACTTATTATGGAGGCTAAACACTTTACCTAGCTGTATTCTTTCAGGTGATATTTTTTTGTTCTCGTTGACCCTTGATAAAACAGTGATCTCGTGTGGTTCTGACAAACAAAACTCAGCTCAGATGCCAGTACCGGTAATCCAAATACGTACATATTGGAGGGGGGGGGGGGCTTCTAATATTCTGTTGGTGGTGGTAAAAAGATAGAATATTATCATCTGTGTTTCAGTGTTGCAAATAAAATCTTCTTGTATGCCTATGCTTCCTGAAGTTTCAATGTTGGTTTATGCAGTAAATGCGTACGTCGCAAATTACTGAAAAATATACCGAAAATAGATCTGTTGTCGTGTTAGCCGCAACATATTTATGAATAAATGTCAGATGCTACAACGTCAACCCTTTAACCTGTTCTTAACATAAAAATAACCTTGGAAGGATAAATATTTAGTAAAACCTCTGTTTTAATATAGTAATATTGCACAGTTCATCACCTTACAGTCATTTTATAAAATAACAAATTTCCTTCAATATACCATCTTGTTACTCCTTTCGTCTAAATAACATTTTATAATTATACTTAGTCCGTGATATTCTGGTAATTACGACACTGTATATTATGTACAGTAATATATAGTGGATCGTGGTAATTTATAGGCTTTATTAACCCAGTCCCTTTACAAGGGAATATGAGGGGAAAGAATTATCTATGCAGCTAGATAAATTATGCCACTTCGCCTTGTGATAAAAGCTAGGCTGCACATTTTTATTCCATCCATAATTGTTTAGTCCACAAATTAGAACTTCCCTGTATGGACAATTGGCAAGAAAACCTTGCTAAAAGCCCTTGACTTTCATTTCGTTTACAATATCGTAACTTATATATACGCCACATTTCTTTACAAAATTGGTAGATATATCCTTGTGCAAAGCGGAATTTAATATTTTTACTACATCGGATTACAATGCTTTGTTTATATCTGTATAAATCACACCCTCAAATACCCTTCAAACTTAATATAAACTAATTTACTTTTACAACAATCACAAAACGTTATTTTCTATAATATAAACTCATTATATCAAGATGCAGGTCTGTGTATCTTTATACCATGTAAGCAGACCCTGAACGTGGGCACAAATTAGAGGAATAATGATGAATGATAGAGGTGACTTGTAGGCAATGACGGCATACGATGTCGCAATGTAATGTAGTATTACTTAAATTGTAACTTATAATGTCTTAGTGGAAATTAGTTTGAAAATAAGCAATAATGGAGTTGCAAATATAATGTAAGTATATGATTTGTAATTGAAGGGTAACAATTGGCGTGTTGCAAGCGTGATGTGTGGTTATATTAAAGGTTAATAAATGATTTTTTAGATGGAATTTACAATTTGATCTGTTCTTAAATTATAAGATCACCAATACGTTTTAGATGTAAGTTATAATGTGATGTGTTGTAAAGTTAAAGGATCACCAATTATGTTTTAGATGTAAGTTATAAATAGATGGGTTATAATGTGATGTGTTGTAAGGTTAAAGGATCACCAATTACGTTTAGATGTAAGTTATAAATTGATGTGTAATAATGTGATGTGTTTTTAGATTAAAGGATAATAAATGACGTAATGGGTGTGATGTATTAGATTAAATGATAACCAATGGCGTTTTATATGGAAGATAAAATTGTGGTGTTATGTGATTGGTGAATAACTAATGACGTTTTAGATTTATGTTACAATGTGATGTGTTATGTGATTGGTGAATAACTAATAACGTTTTAGATTTATCTTACAGTGTGATGTGTTATGTGATTGATGAATAATGACGTTTTAGATTTATGTTACAATTTGATGTGTTATGTGATTGATGAATAACTTATAACGTTTTAGATTTATGTTACAGTGTGATGTGTTATGTGATTGGTGACTAACTAATGACGTTTTAGATTTATGTTACAATGTGATGTGTTATGTGATTGATGAATAACTAATAACGTTTTAGATTTATGTTACAATGTGATGTGTTATGTGATTGATGAATAACTAATGATGTTTTAGATTTATGTTACAATGTGATGTGTTATGTGATTGGTGAATAACTAATGATGTTTTAGATTTATGTTACAATGTGATGTGTTATGTGATTGGTGAATAACTAATGACGTTTTAGATTTATGTTACAATGTGATGTGTTATGTGATTGATGAATAACTAATGACGTTTTAGATTTATGTTACAGTGTGATGTGTTATGGGAATGATGAATAACTAATAACGTTTTAGATTTATGTTACAGTGTGATGTGTTATGTGATTGGTGACTAACTAATGACGTTTCAGATTTATGTTACAATGTGATGTGTTATGTGATTGGTGAATAACTAATGATGTTTTAGATTTATGTTACAATGTGATGTGTTATGTGATTGGTGAATAACTAATGACGTTTTAGATTTATGTTACATCGTGATGTGTTATGTGATTGAAGAATAACTAATAACGTTTTAGATTTATGTTACAATGTGATGTGTTATGTGATTGATGAATAACTAATGATGTTTTAGATTTATGTTACAATGTGATGTGTTATGTGATTTGTGAATAACTAATGACGTTTTAGATTTATGTTACAATGTGATGTGTTATGTGATTGATGAATAACTAATAACGTTTTAGATTTATGTTACAATGTGATGTGTTATGTGATTGAAGAATAACTAATAACGTTTTAGATTTATGTTACAATGTGATGTGTTATGTGATTGATGAATAACTAATGACGTTTTAGATTTATGTTACAATGTGATGTGATTTGTGAATAACTGACGTTTTAGATGTATGTAACAATATGATTTGTTATTAGATTTAACGGTAATTTATAACGGATTATGTGTTATTACAGATAAAAGGATAACTAACGACGTGATGTGCTATTGGAGTAAATGAGGACCAATAAAAAAAGAATGAAATAAATCGGCAAGCATAAAATATGTCGAAATATGTCTTCAGATTTTAGTAATACTTACTCAGATGTCATAACTCACTCAGATGTCAGAACTCACAGAGTGCAATCTACATGATTGTATTGTGGATATGCATTCGTACTTTTCGTCGACATAATGTATACATAGTATTTTAATTTTAAATCCCTTATAAACAAAGATTAGTAATAATATATAGTATGTTATCAGTAGAATTTACTTCCATAGAAAAAAAAACTTGATATCAATATTTAAAAAGTAAGTTAATAAAAATGACAGTTAACTGTGACCTATTTAAACTAATTTTAACTTGTCACTTTATAAATAAGACAATGTCTGAAAACCAGACAACTGGAAAATTTCAATTAATATTTTTTAATGATAACTCAAGAGAAGTAATTGAAAGACTGAAATGAAACGAATGGAAGTTTTGCTTATATGTTGGCTCTCCATCGGTTCCTCAAAGGGACAGATGCGCCGTTTTTTTTACCAATCATACTCTAGTCTTAGAAACGGGAATTTTTGTGCTAAGCCAATCTGTAATAGTGTTCACAGCTCTAAATTTGAGTCTTAAAATCCATGTGTGTTCAGAATTATCCAATGTTTCAATGTTAACTCGTCATTTTAATATATTATGTGATATATAAAAGTAGAACGTTAGATTCCTCCTTTGATGTATTTTGAAGGAATTTTCCGATTTTAATATATTTCTAGTAGGCTATTTACATATATTCAAGATTTAAATAAATCCCTGGCGCATCTGCCAATTTAAGTACAAATTAGTTGCCTCGGACTAGACAACAGTCTTCAGAAGTCAAACAGTTTTGGTTAACAACGGTCAGACTGGATGTCTTCTGTCTGTCTTTCTTTCAAAAATCTTTCTTAAAAGATTGGTATGGACCAAATTCGTGTTTTTGTGGTTCTCTGTCTAATTATCTAGTGTCTTTCATTGAAGAGCTTTTTGTTGCAATTTGGGTGTTCGGGAACAAAAAAATTAAATAAATCTTTGAATATATGTTCTTTAGTCGTTGGGTTCTCATGTAACGGTCACGAGTTTTTAGCTCCTTATTATTCATTTCTTTTATATAAAAAAAATATATTTTCAATTATAACTTGATTTTTTTGTTATAAGAGATATTCCTTTTGATTAATTCCACACTACCCTAATCTCTTTATCAAGTTTTTAATTATGAATCTAGTAGCATGTTGTCATAAACAAAATTAATCGAATCTTTAAAAAGGGATGCAGAACACAATCTCTTACGACATAATCATTTATTACTATTTCATGTTGTTCAATGGACTAAATTGTATCCTCTTAGCGTTTTTCAAAGCAAAATAACAGTACTGTGGTTATTCTACGCTTTAAAATCATCATGTCCTGTTGGTCTTCCGTGACCCTGTTGATAACCTTTTCTAAGCATTGATTTATTGATCTTGGGTTGAGAATGTACCAAAATGTTCCAAAACAAAGTGTAATGTGCTCTACGTTGCAGTGTTTCCATTTAAAATTCCAAGATATAGATCACATATTATTGTGTATTAAATTGCTTGCCTTTGTATAATAGATACTGTAGATCTATTGAAGTAATTATTACGCATTACAAGGGTAGTGTGTACAATTTTCATTATTAAAAACATTGTAAATTATACTTGAAAATAATTCTAACCTGTACTATTGTTTTGAAGGCGATTAAAACAACCATGTGTACTATTTGTTAAGTTACTCGTGTAAATTTGTTTTTGGTGTAAACTGTACAATTTGGCGTTTATCCATTTCTCTCAGCGCTCATAAACATAGCGTCCTTAAAATATCAACGTAAATCTTAAAAAATAATGACAACTTTTAAGATGAAGTAAAGAACACATTTCTCTAGATAGTTTTCATTAATTTGAGCACCGAACTTTCTCAACGTTGTTTGCAAAAACCAGAGAAAATCATCTTTGTAGAAATATGTAATTTCTTAGGCTATTATAGACAGTATCTTATAGTAAAGAAATGTACTATTATAACTAGGGTTTGGTTTTGGTCATTTAAATCTATTAAACCTTATCTGGCCGCTAACTTTTAACATAATAATTACATTGAGAACAGCAGCTGGTCTCTAGCAATAACTCACCTTGTGGCAGGTTAAACACTCAATTTCTAAACATATCAATATTGAAATAACTTATTATAAAAGAACACGAAGCAGCCATGGAAACTGTTTATAATTGAGTTTTAACGAGCGTGTCGAAGTTCATGTTATTGGACATGCGTATGTCTTGCGTACCTAGACTTTTTGCCTTTGCATGAGAGAAAATTT
Source organism: Lottia gigantea (assembly GCF_000327385.1). Taxonomy (NCBI): domain Eukaryota; kingdom Metazoa; phylum Mollusca; class Gastropoda; family Lottiidae; genus Lottia; species Lottia gigantea. The sequence goes on from NW_008706876.1 coordinate 68,369, forward strand.
CTTTCAGAGCCAAATCTGAAGCCTTACTTGCATTATCGACAAAGAGTAGGTAAATGCCTCTGTTGGTACAATTTTCCTTATTGTACACTGCATGACGTTGCCCGTCTTCATTAACCCAATAGGGAGTAGAACGTTTCACTCCATTCATCCATTTCATTTTGAATTCTAACACGTAAATACTCTTTGGATTCCAAAACTCTCCCAGTTCCGATGTCCATATACTATGCATAATTACCTCCCTTGAACCTGTAACAATGCAGATTTTATCTTTCGTCATCCGTTTTCCGCCAATGATTACAGCCCCATAGTTTAATTTTCGCATTGTTCGCATCAATATTTGTATTGTCATTGAAAATGAATCAATATCTATATTTCAGTGTTAAACAATGTGTTGTAATATGTGCAGTTAACATAATAACTGTGTGATGAGGTTATCCCTGCCACAATCCTTCCTCGTATAATATCTTCCTTCATTTACTTGTCGGATATATAACTTGCCATGGGTAGAAATAAAGACACCCCCCCCCCCCCCCCGCCCCCCCAGATAAATACACATTCACTTTGTCGGCTATAGAACTTACCTAGATCTAAGTCAATCAATTTCTTGTGAATTAATGTCAAGGATTGAGAAATATTATCTCAATCAGTGGTTTTCAACCTGTTTTTGAATGTGTCCCCAAATCGAATCAGCATGAAAATGATGTCCCCAAATATCGAAAGCGTATCTATGATTGGATACAAGCACTTTCTCACATAGTTTGATGGTAATAATTTTAACAATATTAATTTAGGATTTGTATAGTGTAGTCATCATATGAAATGTTGTATTTATTGTAGTTGACAAGTTGTGACTGGCTGTGACACATAAAATTTCTCCAAAGAAAAGTGCAAATGTCCCTATCTTGGTTGAAAATGATTTAAATGATCACCATTTTGAGAATTTAACCATTTCAAATATACACTGTTCTAGTATTATAAGTATATACCAGTACCGTTCTCCCATTCCATTTTATTTGACTCTAATATGGCATTACAGTAAATAAAATTCATCCATAACGTTATCAACAGTAGCATTCATTTTTTTTCTTGCAAAATTTATGACTAAAACGTTATCAGCAGCGATTAAGAAGAACTCATCTATCCATCTATTATAGTCCTATATTATTATACAAGTGACGTTATAAACTAAAGCTAACGTATGTTATTATATTCATATATTCATGAAATACTATAATTACCAAGTCAAGATTATGGTATATTAGCATTTATATCTTAGTAGTCGTCTTAAAATACATTCGTCTTAGAATACTGTAATATGGCGAGACAATAGAAATTCCAAAGGTTGACAAAAGCGCTAGACGCGTAGGGAGTTCTATTGTCTTTCTCTGTTGCAAGGATATAGGCTGAAGCCAGAGAGGTCGTGCAGTTTCACTTGCGAGAGATCTTGTGAAACGAGCAAAGCCATTAACTTATTTGTCGGTTATCTACCATCGACATTTTTAAATAGATACAGCCTGGTGATATGGGAGCTCACATCATATGACAACTGAATGTTCTAAATTATGAAGTCGGAACGATAAAATTTAATATTCCCGATTATGTTTTTTACTTCAATTACATGATAGCTGTTTATGTTACAGATTCCGTTTCTCAAAAATTATAAGTAATCCTTCGCCATAGGACAATAAAAAAGACTAAAAAATTAGAAACAAAAGATTTTATTATCGTTAAAGTCAGGGTTTGTCGCTTTGTTTTCAATGTGAAAAATGTCAAAATTCATCAGGAATTATCGAAATGACCACGAAACATTCCTGTTCCCAATGTCCTTATCCCGAGCCCTTATTTTGACGACCATTAAAATTATTTTCGCGTCTATAAACAGATAGATCAAATCAGATTGTCTTCTCAACCCATATGGCACAGTTCTTAAAAATTAAATCTACATTCATGAATGTTGAGTTCCTGGTCGTTCACATGGGAGCTTTAATTCCTTCTGATACCAACATTTCTAATGACGTTTCAAGGATAATGGTCTGACGCTGACTTGTCAATTAGCTGATTGATAGATGACAATGTAAGGTGTTACCGTCAAACTGTTACCATGTCAGACCAAAAAGATTAGTAGTTTACCAATGTATAAAATCCTCTCATTACTGACTTATCCACATGCAGAACGTTTCAAATTAAAATCAGAGTTTGAAAGGATCTGCACTTCTAATGGCAATTCCAATATACATCATATTTGCACCCCCAATTGTACCCCACTTTATTTTTTATGTAATCTAAAAATATGATTTTTACACGTTTTTCGCACCAAAATATGTGCCTCGACAGTTGTCCCCCTATTGAGTTAGTCTGTCCTCTATTTGTACCTCCAGTTTGGGAGAGTTGGTGTCGAGACTGACCCGACAGTGTAAATTGCAAAGGGTTATGGCTCTTTAATAATTAACCGCGGTAACGAAGAGATCTTCATTTTGACCAGCCACGGTATTTAAACTGAACACAAAAATTTGCGATACTGACTTAATAAAATATTAAAAATACATGAAAACGTTAAAATAAGAATTAAAATTACTCTGTGTAGAACGTTCATTTTAGCATTGCCACCACTTTGCAATAGCCAACGGTCTTTCAGCTTTGACTATTTATGTCATGTTGTGTGACCAGCTAGCGTGCAGAATGTTATTACTCTTGATTGTAATGATATGCAAATGAGCTCCACAATTCCATCTGTTACAAGTTTGTATTTAGCGATAATATGACAATAAATTCTTCTTTTAGTGTCTTTCAAGTCAACGTTCAGCACGATACCGGACAACAGAGCCGAAGTCTGGCCGAATTCATCCGAAGATTTCATCGTATTTGTTCAAAACCTAATCGCATGAGCTTACACATCTTTCCGAGATTTCATCGACCGCTTTTCTTTCTCTCCACGTGTGTGAGTGTGTGTCAAATATTACTATATACGACCTGACGTCTAAATACAAGCAGTCAGCGATCGAAACATTTTGTCACTAGCTTTCACGTTGAAAGCGGGAATTATTGGAAAACAACACGAGTCGTCTAAGCAAGTGTGGCGTTGAGTTGGACTTGCTTTCTAATTTTAAAGGACATTGGACAAAATGTGTTATTAGTAATGTTACCACGTGCAGTGCTTCATAATATCAGTGCATTTAAAGATTAGTGTAAATTCATCACGCGCTTTTCCTAAAATTCTGGAAATTTTCCTTATTTAAAATGTTCATTTGGATATGAAATAATTGCAACGTATAAACGCATATGGATGAAAAAATGGATACGAGAAATTCAATTTGGAATATATATTGAAATATTTGAATTTCAAATGTAGTTTTTATCGATTGGTATTTTTTTCAATATTCGCGTCGTGAATACTTTAAGATTCAATTTAAATAAAGCCATTTTTCAATTTGTCGACGGTGTTAAAAATGAAATGAGTTATTTAGGGTTAACGTCGATGTAATTACCGCATGGCGTTAACATTTATTCCACCATGTCGACAGTGCTTTCGAGGAGAAAAGCCAGTGACACTGGCATCGTTGTCAAATACTCTCCTTGTGCCAAAAATGAGCATACTGACGACGAAGAATTGGATGAGATAGCTATAGTTGATAGTATTGACAAAGATGAGGGGCAAAGTTCCAAGGATTTGGAAATCGTGGAAGACGGTGCTGAGCCTGCTACCACGGCCAACGGACCTCGACATTTACCGGGTCTGGGAATCTACCAGTCTCCGACAGATCGCACGAAACTTATAGGAGAACGACTTAGTTCTAGTGACAAAATCAGTGTCTCATCTCCAATATATTCCAATAAGGTTGTGGAACAGAAATCTAAATCTTCGTCTAAACAGAGCTTATTAGATCTCATGAGTCATAAATTCGACAGGGTGAAAAGTGGCAAAAAGAGGTTCTCCCTTGCCACTTCGTCACTTATGAAAGCCTCCAGACCCAGCGTTGCCAATGTGGTCACGTCGAGGGAAATTCGACGACAGCGAAAAAAAGATATTGAGGAAAAATTCGGTAAAAAGAGCGTTCGTAACGAAAAAATAGAAACCTCTACGACAACTTCGGATAATGACGGGTGTAACTGGACCTTTGTGTTTGACCCTTCAGGACGGTTGTGCTATTGGTGGACCTCCGTTGTTAGTGTGGCTTTTCTGTATAATTTCTGGGTGATCATTTACCGATTTGCATTTCAAGAAATTAATTCGGATAACATAGGTTTGTGGTTCACTTTGGATTATTCCGCTGATTTTCTGTATATATTGGATATTGCTTTCCGTTTCCGTACCGGGTATTTAGAGGAAGGTGTGTTACAGACCGATCCGGTAAAGTTACGGATCCATTACATGAATACGACCATATTTTACATCGATTGTTTGTGTCTTCTTCCTTTAGACTTCTTATATTTATCTATAGGCTTTTGTTCCATTTTACGGTTCTTCCGTTTAGTGAAAGTGTACCGTTATTGGACGTTCTTAGATCGCACTGAGCGTCACACGAACTACCCTAACGTCATTCGGACGCTAACGCTCATGCATTACCTATTGGCACTCTTTCATTGGAATTCGTGTTTCTTCTATGTAGTGGCAACTCGATTCGAACACGATCCCGAGTATTGGAAATTTCCTAAAAATACGAATGACACCCATTTACAGTATTTGCATGCCTTATATTGGAGTACCATGACGTTGACGACAGTGGGCAATCCACCCAACCCGCGTACAACTGGCGAATATTTTTTCACAATATTTGAAATGATATTTGCCCTGCTGTTATTTGCTACTGTTCTGGGACATATAGCTAACATTGTGACCAGTATCAGTGCTGCTAGAAAAGAATTCCAAGGTAAGCTGTTTTGTTCAAACAATTCATGCACATGTTTTCAGACTACAATCTTTCCTATTTCAAAAGTTTCACTTTCCAACATGACCTACATTACTAACCAATGACCAATTCGATTGTAAAGACTACAAGCAAATACCCGTGTAAATATCATTAACAGTCCAAAACTCCACTGTCATTGAAATCAAATTTTATCCATCACTAAGCATTTCATACCAAGCCCGAATGGTTAATTCTTCTTATAACATACTTAAAGAGCATTCCAACATTCTCAAACACTATGCTTTACATAATAAACAATACCAAACATTCACCACCATTATAAATTTATATTTTGAATTTAAATGCATTTTGCCTAGTGGACCATGTGATTTGGTTTTTAAATGTCTATATTGATCGTCAGTTGTGTAGAAATTTAAGGCACAATGGCTAATAAATAGACCAATTACTATACAAACTGTTACACATGACAAGATATCACTTTCCTACATAAAGCAATATGAATTGTATAATATATTATTGATGCGTTCCTCATCAATGAACAGTGCCTTACGTTAATTAGCTTACGATTTATAATGGCCGCAGAGTACTTCCAAGCTTTATCAAAGAAACAAATCAATCAATCCAATGAAAAATTCAATTAACATTGACATAACATAAGGCTATCAGTAAAGTCAGAAGGTTATACCATGCAAATTTTTGCGTAGGCATTCAATGAAACCAAATGTTACCCAACGTTTATCATGATCAAAGCCCAAAACATCAATAAGAGACAACGTGCTACCGTTTGAAATGCTTATGAGAGCAAGTCGCAACTCATTATACGTCCTCGTCTTTGTGAGGCGATCTAGTATGGTGGAATCAAATCTTTGTCAGTCTCATATACATGAGAAGAAGTGACAAACAGTGCTTTAGGCTCGTCCTCAACATCTTGCTGTTGAAAAATCCCCAACAACCATCGATTCTAGAAAACATTGCCAGAAGCACTCCAAGTATATATGCCTAATGACCCATATCTTATTTTTCTGATAACAGTCTAAGACCTAGTAATTATTTCCCTTTACGCTACGTGCCATCATCTTGACAAGGAAAGGGCATGAGTTGTCAACCGGAAGTGGGTTATCTGCTGACCATTTCCTGTTGACTGGAAATCTCTCGTCCTCTACGAAGAAGATCAAGGTCAAGGTAAATGGAATAATAGCTGTATACTCGAGACGACAAATAATTTAGGGTTTATAAGTGATATTCCTAAAGGCGGCTTCTTAAGCGACAGCTAATGATTACCTTGGTCCAGAGACCTATCATTCGTGCTTTTAGCAGAGTTTGTAGCTCTAGGTCGATAAAGTCATTAACATTGTATGTTTTGCCTGAGATATTTTTTGTGCAAGAGTATAATTCAGCAGTGATTCAAGATGTTTTATTGAAACGGCGAAAATATTAATTTGGGCACGTCTTTTAACGATAATCGACCGGGTCTTACTGAACATTCTAGAGCAAAATCCACGATGCCGTCTGTTTAACCAATTCAGGTCGCTGAAATTTGAAAAGTGATTAACGTAGAAGCACAATCCCTCGAGAACCTTAATTCATTAAACCAATGACCTTAAAGTGCTCTTCTTCCGATCATTCAGACCGAGTTTAAATTTAATATAAGAAACCAATCACATTAATGCATTTCCTGAAATCTGGATTTTTTTGCAAAATTTTTTGAATAGGTTCGCAGTTGAACATTTCGATGTTCATAACTTAATTTAGCAGATGATGAAGATATACCACAGAGTAAGATAAAAGCTCGGTTGGTCAGATACCAGATAAAGCCGAATAATTGTTATAACCTATCCATATCTCGTGAAGTGTAGAGCCATATGTCATGTTAACCCATATTTTTGATTTGTAGACTGGAATAAAATGTCTCGTGTAAACAAGAATATAAAGAAGCGCTGATAAGAATTTATGCCAAACAGTTCGAGACATTACAAATTTTTACAAGACGTTGACATTTAAACAGAATATCATGGCAGTTGCGCCCTTGAACGATTGGAGTTAGCCATTGGCTGTTTCTATGTTACTAATATGTGTTGGCGTATTAACAAACTTATCAGTATGACAGAATTTGTTCGTAAGAACAAGAATATATGCGCCAATATATGCGCCAACTCATTATTCTCAATTATTCTAGCCATAGATTTCTATTTGAGGTTGTCGTCAGAAGTTGAGTCAATTGATTAGGAAGACGGGCAAGCAATTTCTATTTTTCCCATTGACCATCAAACTACATCTAAATTTACAGTGGAGAAATTCTAGATTGCAAGAGGACATCCTATAACATAATAATCAATCTATCAATAATTTGATTTTTAACATTAAATTTCAACTGCTAACTTTCAGAGTCTATTGTAACTGTATATCATTTACGATATAAGACCCAAAAGCGGCCCACATCACCAATATTTGCCACCACATTCTTACAAAATATCTAGGCATTGGTGTATGACTATTATTTGAATACCTTATAGAGTTTACATACATGACATTCTCCGAATTCGTATTATCAATTTATAAACATGTCTGAAGAATGACATATCTATAAAGTGGCATAGCGATCTAGAGTTGCGTGAGGTCATAAATTTCGAGCGCAACTCTCATGCTCCTGAGTTGCTAGTTGCTTTAGGAACTAATGGCCACATTATTCGCAACAATAAGCAACTGGTAATCATTTTGGTGTGGGCGCGCTTTAAGGGAAAATGTCTTTAGTAGCATTAACATTAATGATAAAAAAAAGTAAAATGCAAAGCATTAGTATCAACAATATATGGTATAATACGACAGGAAATTAAAAATCCACAGGTCAAATTGGTCTCCTTCATTTTACAAGCTTTGTAATCTCCATAATTTCATACTAATACTCAGGTTTGTAGACATTGACAAATGACATTTGTGTAAGAAAATGGAAATATTTCATGATTTGAAAATAAAACTGATTATTCGTGTCCCACTTGGCATCGATAATGATTTTGAAATCAGATTTCTTGACATACTGAGTCATTAAAATTGGATTGTCTTTTTAACATCAATGCTGATTTTAAATACATTGTACTACTTAAATTGTTTCAGTTGCAGAAAGACAAGATGGGTCAATAGATGTGTTCAGCACTCGGTGTTCTCAGTTGGTCACCCATCCATGTACGTCACTTAAGTTCAATGATCGGACGAGAACATGTGTTTTAAACGTAGTATGGACGTAGCCACTATATAAGAAAGTGGGTCTTTTTCACAAAACAAGGGAAAGTGTCTTCAAAAAAGAGTCTTTGTTGTTCCCAGGCGGTCACCATGTTGTTTTACTTCAGTGATCGGACGAGAATTGGTGCTTTCAATGTGGTATGGCGGTAGACATTTTTCTTGAGTCATATAATATGTACATGCATTTGTATCTCGACTTTTTAATCATGATTTTAATATTGAATAATTAGTTCATGACCAGCTGATCACAAGGATTATTCCTCATTATATATTTTGTGTTTTGTCATCAATACAAAATAAATATGCCACATCTTAATAAAAAAAAAGCTTGCCTTAAGATGAGTTTCAAAAAAATCGCTAAGAACAAGTTGATTTAAGTCTCGAAAATATGTAAAAGGTCTTTCGAAGTACTGATTGACTAATCCAAAAATTCCCGTTTTAAAAAATAGGTACTTCGAATCGAACGAATTTTGACATTTGGTCATAATGTAGCTATCAGGTGGCAATAATTTGCATCTGTTCTTGTTGCTTAAGTCTTTAGAACATTGACAAATGCAAATATCAAGTGAATACATATTTTATATATGCCACGAATAAAAGCAAATGGAAGAGTATTTGTGTGAAAAAAATATTCACGATTCTGTTGCTCTTATGTATTCTTAATCATATCATTATGTTCTTATTGCATACAATTAATAGTTTTAACCAATCATAAATGTCCATGTGTGTACAGTCTGGATAAACAAAACAAGAGACTTTTTTACTACCTTTTTTGAGCGGTCACTCATTGTAATTCTGTTGGTAATTCTCTTCAAATTTAGCTACTTATGAATTAATTATGGACATGTGAGACAAACTGGTATTTATCCAAGTCATTAGAACACGTCTACTTTCTATTCATATAAGTATTAGCATTTTCATTATCATAAATGAGAATAAGGGAACCTATCTCTAGTATTGATTACTTTTTTGTAGCTTTTTAGTCGAAATCCAAAATTATATTCTTCATATTGAAATTTCTTTCCGGATTTTTGTCCATCAAATGACATATTAGTTTGGCTTCCAATATACACTGATAATATTAAGAAATATAACTCTAATAGATTTCAAAGAAGTTTTTCCTGAGTTAACTCTGACAAAATAAAGTGATTAATGTGACATTTAGGAATAAAGTAATTGACACTGGTATTATGAAAATTGTGCTTTGTGGAAACATATTCACTGTATAATGCAATTTACTTTGATGTACTGGTAAAGCCAAACAATTCATTACATAAAATTCAGTTAAACGCCTTACTTTTCTGCACTGATTGGTGTAAAGAAGACCAAGTAAGGGCAATAACCTTCTATTTGAAATTTTACTTGTAGAGATCTTCAACATGCACAGCATGTATTCAACCAGACCATGTCAGTCCGCCTGACCTTGTATCACCAACGTGTTGAAATGATCAAGTTGAAAAATGCAAAGCTGTGATCTTAACCCTTGTCCAAAGCTTGTTTACAGTTTACACATATAACAGATTAACGGATAACCATTTAATAGTATTGTATTATGAAGATTTAAGTTGACCTTGTTTTCGCAGTTAGATATTGAAAGACTAGCAAGCTTTAAGTCAACAAAATCATAGAAATGTATAGACAATGGTAACCTTTAACATTATACCTTATTAAGTGCATTTTTTAAAGAAAACTTTTATGGCTCTTTGACTTTCAGAGTGGAGTATGAAGGGTTGAATTAAAGAGTTAAGAAATATTACGTGATATCTGGAAGATAACGTCTCAGTTTGATCACCTACAAAAGTAAAAGATTTTAAAAAGTGGTCCTTGAATTTGAAATCCTAAATTGACATTGGAATTAAGAGAATGACATGATACACTCTGACATTTTGAGATCATTAAGTTGGAGAAAGTATTGTTGAAAGGAAAAGGTAAAAAATCAGACACTGGCGATAAACCTTCGGATTTTGATGTATTAAAGTATTTATAAAGCTTAACAATTTCACTGTCTTTCTTCTTTTAAGTAACTTTCAGGGGGTGGACATGAAATTGACTTGATTTGCGGCATTTCATCGGATCTGCGCCGCAGTCGATGTGAATACCAACAGCGATCGACGCGAAGATCGCATATTCTTATCACTGGAAAACAAATTTGCTGTAACTGCAATATTTCAGTCGTCTGTGCGCTCAGATTAAATAAAATCGATCAGATTATACTAAATGCAACCAGTTGCAAGAAGATGTTGATAATACAGTTACCCGCAGATTCTATCCGGAAGTGATCCAAAGAAACCTCATCAGAATGCATTTTTCTACTCCACGCGAATTGTGACATCCTTATCTGAAAATTAATATGATCAAAATAACTCAACAAGAAATCTTGAGAATGACGAAACTACCTATTGCGTACAGATCTTAGGATAAATGTTATCTTTTGGCCACCTCAATGTGTTAATTTCAACGTGCAGCTTAACTGAAAAATTAAACTTGAGAATTGAAACAAATTGGTCTGCGACAATGTTGCTCATTTGGTAAACGTAGCAATCTATTGCGTACAGATGTGAGCATAACCAGGATATGACCTGCTCAATGTGTTAATTTATAGAAATTGTTCAGTCCTCTGCATTGTGTCAATGAATAACAAAGGCAACCTTATTAACTGTGTGATATCGACTTGAGAGGGGTTCGATTATCCAAATACACGTTCGCCCTTGGTTAGGTTGACTGATCCGTTTGCCCTTGTATATCATATGAGGTATTAGAAATTTAATAACTAGATAATGTTTCTAATGCTAAGGATTCCAACCAAACTCACTCAGTGGCATAAGGAAAGGTTATCTAGGACAGTTCAAATATCTTTGGATTTCGCCATAAAACTAACATCTTCGAATCCTCCATGACATATTTGCTGTTACCTTGTTAAATCCTAGTGTGATTTCATGTTTATTTTTGTACATTGATAATGACAGTTGTTTGTTGATCTAGGGATTAATTAAAATGATAATTACTTGGCTAGAAGCTAACGTTAATCCCACCCTAGTGAATTACTAATGATTACACAGGATGAAATGTCTTCTGTCATCGGATTTAAACGGATTGAGCTGCTGTTATCATTAGAGAATTTATTCCTTAATATATATTTCTAGGGTTAATTACAGTTCTCTGTAGTCTGTGATATCAGCTTCTGCTGGTATCGGTCTTTAACCGGTCATCCATCAGAGATGCGGCTTAGAGTAGATACTACAAAGAAACCGTATAGAGGTTCGGTTGGGAAAATAAACCGAAGTCTTGTGAGCATCTTCTCCTACATTCAACATCCAAATTGGCCCGATTCCCGAGATCGAACCCAGGCCTGAAGTTTCGAGAGCAAAAAAGAACATTTAATTTGAAAATCCTGCAGCACCTATCTGGAGGACATTTGCTTTTCAAAAGTGATCCGCTTCCCAGAGATTTCGCATTGTATTTGTATCAAGGTTTAAATTAAATCACACGATTAGAATGGAATAATTAGCCATGGTGTTGATTTAATGAAAGATATGAATGTAAATGAGAATCAAAAATAATAATTCAATGAATATGAAACAAGGATGAAATCAAAAATCAAAATCTGCACCAAATTTTATATCGAATTTTGTTATAAAAATATTGAATAAACTTTTTGTTTGTTTGGTATTCATTGTTTGAAACTAGTGTATATAAAAATAATCGATAAGAAAATTACAATGAACTTGTTGGTATTTCTACAACCTGTTACTCAGGTTGAAATAAAAACCCTTAAAAATACAACCTTATAATATGTATACACTCAGCTTACATCAAGTGAATATAACATTATTACGTTTTAATCCTTTAAGTCTTTGACCCGGACTGTTGCCAAAGCTACTATATGGTCCCATCGGCATATTGTTCTTACTGCGTCAGAAAATTGACTCGTGTTAAGGCTCCGGTTCCAAACCTGGGGTATTTTCACCCCTTGGGGGTGTGGGACTAGAGTGTCCGGGTTTGGCCAAATGGTGTAGGAGAAGAATTTATTTTGAATTGAGAGAGAACCTCACATCATTACACGCTGGAAATGTGGATGAAACAAATTTTTAGGGGTGTGATGGCCCAGGTGATTGCTCCAGGGATGTGAAGGCTGAAAATGGTGGGAACAACTGTCTTAAGGTCACCCATAAACCTATAATAGCCGACGCGCAGAATCAAGGTGTTTGTTTTAGAAATGGTCAAAACAAACGTCAAGATTCGGCGATCTGTTCTGGAACACTTTAAGAGCGCTATGCGACCGAGAAGGTCGCCAGGCAACACCAACCTCCTTGAGCGGTATAAAAGAACAGTACACGCGTATCAATAACGCTGCAAAAACCATGGAATGCAATTTTGTCGCATAATTCGTGATATGGGGTCGACTGTTTTTAAGTTTGTATTTTTAAGGACTTTTTCTCACGTTTAACCACAACCTAGTACATTCCCATTCGCCGTAAGATCGCAAATGGTCATAAACCTGTGTGACGGGACTTTAACTGCTCGGTAGATAGAACCATGTGAACGAGGACGTTCGGTTTCGGTACATGTATATGATTGCTTCTTATAAACTTTTACAGTTGATTTTTGGGGGAGGATCCAAAATGTATATGTCTAGATTGGAACAGGATCAGCTTCAAGTCTAACGATCTTTTTTCTTTCATTTGGATCTGGAAGCCGATAAATAATAACTCACTCGATTTAAGATGATTTTGTATTGTTTTGCTCTGTTTTTTTTTCGAATATGATACTGACATGGCGGAATTTCTAACTAGAATGTGGATAAATGATTAAGGGAAGAGGTGAAAGGGTGATATCAAAGCGCTGTCTCATTACATAATTTCTATGTATTCTTTGAACATACTCAGTCTTACATACCCTGTATATTACCTGCGTTAAATGTATAACAGAGAATATCGAACACGACCTTATCGTCAGCTCCAGTCATTGATCCAAATACAAATTGATTATCATGTACAAGGTCTTAAAAATAATAATAAAGATAACAGCATGACAACTTCAAATGTGTTATTTATTCATTTGTATAGTACAAATATAATGATATCTATCTGAAAACAGGCCGAAAATGTCAGCCATTGTTCGTATTCAAATTTGTTTTTGAGGTTACAGTTCTCACAGAGACATGTCATAAATTTAAGACAGTGATTTCGAGCAGGTCTTATGCAGCATCCGTTTGATACATTATACTTATTAAATTTACAAGTGCAATCTTATTTAAATGCAGATAAAGATGTTCCGCGTTGCGTTCTGTCTGCAGGGAGCAACACTTGATCCACCCATGTTCTGTAGAATTTTGACCCAATAGCATCAAAGTTGTCTTATTAACCAATCAAAAACACCATTGAAAGTGGTAAGACTATCGTTAGATCATGATGAAAAGTGGATTTACCCAAAGAAAAATATTTCCAGATTGATAATAAGATCGTTAACAATATTTCTGTTCTTTTATTTTCCGATGTGCGAGCACACTGATAAAATGATTGTTGCATCAGTATCATTAGGTTTGATAAAGGCCCACATCCTTTCACCCACATGTTGTTTTTGTGTTAAATGTTCAATATCTAATGATTTACATTTGCTCCTTTGTACCAGGGTACAATGACACTCTATGTTTGGGGTCAAGTACCGACATACGTGGTCACTTTATCCCGTTAAAGGGACAGATGCACCATTTATTTGACCAATCTGACTATCAAAAACGGATTTTTTTTTTTAGCAAAGCCAATCAATGATAGGTCTCATAACTCACCGACATTTGAGCCTTCAAATCCATGTGTGTCCAGAATTATCCGTGTTTGAATGTTAAATTGACGACTCGTCAATTTAAGATACTCTGTGACATATAGAAAAGAAAATATATAGAGTGAATACAACTCCTAGTTTGAAGTATTTTTGAAGGAATTCATATGATTTTCGCACATTTCTAGCAATTCTAAAGATTATCTACATATTTTCAAGTCTTAAATCAACTCCCCAACCTGTCTCTTTAACCTCCTCAGTGGAAAAAAAGCGTAGCTTGAATGAAACTCTGAACAAATGAGTATACTTTTAAGCTCGCCAGTACCACAAAACCTTTTCAAATTCCAGTATGATTTGTGTTCTCATCTCTATTGGCCATCCTGTTACAAAATGTAGTCTGCATTCCGTTACATTTAACTTCTATGTCCAGGTTGCATTAGTAGAATAGTAGCTCAGATTTTTTTTTTATTAGAAAAGTGATTAAAAGGTTGCAAACCGAACTGAGCAAATCAGTCAAAACAAGCATACTGAAAATGCGAAAGATTTGAAATTTGAAAAATTATACCTATTAGTGTCTTATATCGATATAATACTTGTATATATATATCATCAACGACATGTTACATTAATATTTATTGTATTTGATAGAAATGATAACATCTATGGATCATTGCCATGATAATAAACGAGTGTTATCAAATGCCAGATATGTCAGATAAGATATTGTCACTTGATAGTAACTTGCTCACACAAATAACTTTGGTAATATCAAACTAAGATAGACGGTAGTAACTGGAACTGTGGGTTATTGGACACATTAAAAGTAGTTTGACGTCTTACTTTTCTGTACCTGATTGGGTGTAGTGAAATGAAATGGAAAACTGTGCTGTTTTAAGTAGTACTTTCATTTTCATTTAAAAAGTATACCCTTGCTCATCGTGTCCAAACCACACCCCATTCGTCATACTTCCTCGGGGCATGGCAACACAAGTGAGAAAAATTACGTATTAATAGATAAATATTGTGCAATCAAAATTGTCCCTACTTTATTGGTAGCAAATTTCAGCCAATCAAAACAAATCATTCGTTATGAGTCCTTGTGTGCGAACGAAAACAAAACGAAAGCATATTTTGATGAATATGTAGCCTACGGTACAGAATTGATTAAGATTTTCGTTAAAGAATTGAAGCCGAGAGAAAATAAAACCTTACTTTGGAATATTTCATTGGAAAGAATGTGTTCTTATCTTTTCAAACGGTCGGCGGGAAAGCGATGTTGTGTTTTGTTTAAATGACCTCATTTCTGTTCCACCGATCTGATTGGTCAGATTTAAATGTCACCAATCTTATTTGCGAGCCCACAAAACGAAGTGTAGTGGGCTTTGTTTAATACGGGTTAATAAGACCATGTCAAAACCTTAGCTAAGCTTGTTGTAAATTTATCAAAAAAGAAATGAAAATAGAAAACTGGGCTGTTTTCAAGACAATTAAATTGTTTTCAAAAGTACATACAATTTATATAATTATTAATTGAAATACATTACCAAGTTTGCTGTGTTCAATTCGGCATTTAAATATGGTAAGACTGTATATATATTGATTATTTCAATTGGTATAAACATATATCAGCTTAATATGACATTATTATATGTGAAAACATATATTTACATTATAAATTTTATAGTATATTGATCAGTGTCAAGTCTAATTACATACTTTACATTTCTGGCCCGTGTTTGATGATTAAAATATTGATTTAGATAAAGATAAATAAAAAAAAGCACACTATATGTTTGGTTTAACACTTAAAATAAACGATTTGGAATATGACTCCAAAATACTTACGCCCTTTGCATCAGAAAAATACCTAGTTATTAAAATGTTGACGTTTTATACATTACAATTATGATTTAAACGGGCAAACGGACAAGAGCAAACAAGCTGCGAATATTGCAGAAATTATATTGAAGTAGATGACAAGTTAACGTTTGCGAATGCTGATATCGCTGGTAGTCGTAGTAGTTGGTAGAATTTGATTGCTTCAATTTGGATGATTTTGTGCTGTTATTTTGGTCGTTTTCTTCGCCAATATAACCCTTTTAGTAACTTGATTGATCCCAGGGATATAAACGATGATTATTGTAACATCTGGTTTATTGGGACATTTAAAACAAACCAATGTTCAGTTTGTATCGGATGTAATAAATAACAACTTATCACAGTTGACAGTTCTCATATGCAAAATTTGCTATTTTCAAAGGATTCTTAGCAGATAATTAGCGTAATCTATATAAATGAATCGAGGACTTATTCCATAATGCATTATTTCGATTTTACCGTTTGACATCTCTTGTTATTTATAATTCCAGATATTTTTTATAACATAACAAACTAAATGGTCTGTGCGGTCATTGTTTTTTTCGTGCAGATGCAAAAGCATTTTCATATAGGAATGGCTTACTTTCCTTATCATTATTCAGCATTCTACTCCTCACGTAATTGCATTTTTTTATTATTTTGAATTCAACACGTTTCTATGGATTCAAATCTACGACATAGGCCTGTTGATTTTGAAGAATTTTAATGTGTTTTCTATAAATCAATGCACTGTAACGACCATAGAGCGCCTTCTTCCCACGCCTTATCATTCAATAAATTTCGAATTTTCCATAATGGCTCATTTCATTTTCAGTAAGTGAATATTCTCTTTTGCATATTTTTCTGTTAACAAAATCAAGCTTGGATTGCATTTCTTTCTAAAGGTTATTCTATAGAAAATTGTTTGTCGTTAATTCAATATTGAATAAATGTGTTAAAATCGGTATTTTTTTTTGTCTTTAAATGTCGCAAATTACTTTGGTTGCCAAGAATAGAAAGAACAAGACTTAACAAGGGACTACAATGTAATTAATCTGTCATCTGGTATTTACTTTCTACCACATCATCCAAGGTTTTTCTCTCCCGCTTCGGAACTATGCTATTACATGCATGACATCTCTTTTGTTTTAAAAGTGAAAAATATTCCGACACTAATGATTTTCGACCCCCCAGAGAACTCCTTGTGTTTTAAAATAAAGCCGAAGTGTCAAAAGAGTCGCCATTATCGCATTAAAGCATCTTAGAATAGAAGATTAATCAAGCTGTAAATGGCGTACTGGCGCCGAGTACAATGTGTCGTCTGTGAATACAAAAGTCTCAAAAGATTCCAATGCAACACCCTAAATGACGTCTGCGAGAATCATCCACCTTGCTAAAAAATTCTACAGACTAATCAGGTTTAAAAATCTATCAGTTTCATTTGATTAAATTTTATTCGAAAACTTAGGCCCATTTTTAAAGTCTACTAAAACCATTTGTTCACAAGTATGACGTTATCGCAAGCCTATAAACACCCAGCGTGCGGTCTGCGACACATGTTTTAATACAAAGTCGAGTTATACATAAACTTTGTGTTTGAATGCATGGAGAATGATGTTCTTTACAAGCAAATAACTAAACACGCAGGGTAATTTCGCATTACCTCTCCAAATGATATGGGACACCGGGAAATGAACTGACTGTTCACATGTCTGCCTTTTCTATTTCTCATGGTGCCACAATACAGATAAATACATCAGATTTACAGAATGGCGTTCAAGGTGAACAGTCAAGCGAGACAGCCAGACCAGTTTAATAAGTAAAACCATTTAAGTTACTTTTTCAGGATGGATGTCATATTATGGAGAAAACGGCAATATGGATATTTACAGTCCTCTACCTTAATACATAATCTGATAATGTAATGTAGGTAACAGTGAACAGTGGAAATAACAAAATATTATACTTTTTACCTTAAATACGAATGTAGGTTGTTATATAATAATAACCATTTAAAATAATATGTTATAATAAACATATGTTACTGCAATAAAATATTAATGATAAAAAAAACAGTGTAATGATCAGCCGCATAACACACTAACCGACACCTCCGGAAGTGACAAAAAAAAATCGTCAATGGTAATTTCATGTATCATAAAACATACATTTCAGCACAATAAACTGTTGAATATGACGAATAACCTGTGAAGTCAATATAATGTAACATGACGTTTTATGATTCAAGATGGTATTGACGTCATCACATGATTCAAATTCACCAGTGTGAATAAATAAGCTATACCAAATTTCGCACAATTCTGTTACTTTCGGTCGATTTTTTAAATATCAAATTATACAAAAAGGGAGTTTTACATCCTACTTTTCTGCAAGGATTGTTTGCACAGATACTGCACACGAATCTGTTATATTAACCATTTTAAGATCGATTTTCTTTTATTGCATTTTTCTAGGTTAATATCAAGTATTTTATGGTGCATTAAATGTTTGAAAGGACAAAGTGACATGGCTTTCATTTTTTAAGTTGAACGTTGACATTTGGCTTTCTAGATCTGTATCGACCGAAAATAGATTTTTTAGACTCTGCAATTCCAATGAGATCTGAGATTTCCACACAATGCCATTAAAGGGTTTTAAAGCTAAAACAAATGTCTGGTGTGATGTTTTAGCGAAATAAGATGGAATTAATTACAATACTTTGTGAACTATTTTCCCTGACTTCTAAAATATTTAACAGAACACTATTAACTGCTAATGCTACGTTTACACTATGTCTGAAACGTTTTGTCACGTTTTATACCGCTTACTCAGTTTTACTACGGTCTTATACGTTTCTCATCCGCACCGTGACTGTCTTGGCTGTCATGGTAATTTTTAACAGTTTAAAATCTGGAGCGACATCAACGACAATTACGGTCTGTTATGTCGTTAGTTTATTCCATCTCTCCGCGTTGTCTCAGACTATCCCGTTTTCCCCCTCGCAGATGGCCTGAACCATCAATACCGTGGCGCCCGGAACATAGTGTAAACGTACCATAAGAATACAATATTTCAACGGCAACTCAATTACCAGGAAATTGACTGTAAAATAAAACTCTGTTAAGTGTACATTATTGATTACTGCATGCATCCAATATTATGTCAACAATTACAGACATTTAGTGGACCGTAGATTACAGACGTTGACGTAAAGTCAGTCTCTTTTGGACATGATGCGATAATTACCGATTGTTTCGCACATTGTAAATTTCAGCATTTACTGTTAACGTTGTACGATGTAAACCGTTAACATTGTTTTAAGATGTTTACATAATTTGTAGGCCTTTTCTGTTTAATATTTTTGTCAATCTGTAATCATTATTTATTCTGCTTAGTTAACATAATGTTGAATGAACATAAAAGCTTAAATATAAGCCCTACAATTTACATAAATTAAATTCAGTGACAGCTGTACATCAAACCATCTCAATTATAGACATTATTTTGCTCTGTTCTGAATTATTTGGTATTTCGAACTTCATCTTATTCCTTGACTGCAATAGCCACCTTTTCTTGTATTATGAAAGTTTTCAATGTAGCTCGCTACGGAATAGAGACGTCATCTTAAAGGTCTTGATGTGGAGGGCTTTGATTGGCTGTATTTGCTACCGTACAATCCACTCAATCCAACTGCTGCATTCCCTGATGCAACAAAAAAGGTCTAAAGCATGTAAACAATACTCGAAGATTCTAAACGACCAGTTTAGACCAGGTAATGAGGTACTTGGTAATCGAGCATACAATTATATTAAGTTGTTCTTTTCAGCAAGACTATATTCTCCGACATGAAAAACAAAATCGGGCAATGCAATCGATCAACGATCCTGAAAGTGGTAATCGGAAAGAAAGTTCAAAACTGTTTTAGTGTTCCTTATGAGATGGGAAAAGTGTGACACCCGTACATCCAGTAATTAACTCACTTCTACAATATGTATGTATTTTAACGAAAATAAATATCTAGAACTGTACATTTCGTTGCGTTAAATTACACTGATTTACAGTCCAATCATCTGTATGACTCAATTTTTTTTTCTCGTAACATTAGTTGACTTCATGGTTACCAATGGATTCAGTCGACTTGCTCAGAACACTTTTGGTTTTTATATTGTACATATTGTATTTATAACAAGAAATAGATATCTGTTCGTGCGAATATGTAACTTAAATCATTATTAAATGATGTTACGATTGACGAATCTTTTATCTGTTAGAGTGTTAGGATCGAACACGAAAACATGTTTCAATTGAATTCAACTGTTTTTTTTCAATATGCAGGTTATCTTCGTACAGTTGCTAGGATGACTTCTTTGTTTTGTATTTCTTTTCATAGTTTCTTAAAGAAATGAAGTTATTCTTTAAAGATGGGTTTCCTTATTAATTATGTTAGTGTGAAATTAAGCAAACTATTTGATTTATTGGTGTTTCTAATGAATAATACCTTTATTATTAATCATACCATTATTTCCTTATTGCATATAATTAAGAGTTTTAACCAATCAAATATGTACATTCTGGATAAACAAAAAAATACTTTTCGACATTTCTTGATCGCTCACTCATTGGAATTCTGCTGGTAATTCTCTTCCAATTTAGATAATTATGAATTAATTATGGACTGGTATTTTTTCAGCCATTAGAAAACGCCTACTTTCTTTTTTTTATAAGAACATTAACATTTTCATTTTCATAAATAAGGGAACCCATCTTTAAGACAAGTATTTTACATTTAACCGAGTTGTTTAAAAATAGAAAGTGTTTTCATGTCATTAAATATGGATGCTATTAGATTCTGTTCATTTGAAACTGTGATATTACAATAGTGTGATAAACAATTAATTCTACCATTTCTTTATTTCCCTAGTCAATTGTTTACCGCTAGGTGACTCAATCTCATTATGTTCTATCTTTTGATATGATTAGAATTAATTCTGATACAATAATATATTAGTATATATGTATTAGTATCAACTGATATTTGCTGGTTTCTACCATCCAAAGATCACCATCATTTTGGTGCAGGAAGAAGTCCCGATAAAGGTAGATTATAGACAAAAATGCACCACGCAATGTAATACACATACCCCTTCCGTCCTAAACGCTATTCAGTTCATAGCGATAGGAAGTATGGATAACTTTAAGTTAGTTGAGGCCATGGCTCGGACCAGGGGCCACAAACGTTTTTTCATACCAACAGCTATTACAGGTGCATAACTGATTGTATTAAAGATGAAAATATCTATTTCTTAAGGCACAATATTTCTGGTACTATCACATTAATCTTCAATTTTTACCTTTTCTTGGTGCGAGGGGCATTATGAATTCGAGTAAAAATCTTAGCTATGGATGAGAAATGCTTTGTGGCAATGGATCCAGCTGGTCTTTATCTTTATATGATATACATTTATCGGTCTCCTTGTAATACCTTAGCTTTGTGTTGGTGGAATTTAATTTCTTACTTTATTATGTTTCAAGGTTAGTAAACACGATTAATCTCCAAGGTGGAGTGGAGGTAAACTGGCAAGAAAAGAACTAGCCGAATTTGTAAACTAACATTCCATACTTTGCAATAATGTATGTCACAATTCTCTAGAGGCACTAAATTTTTCACCTAATCATTCCAAATGCTCCATAATTTGAATCTTCCGGGTTATTTTTTGGAGAGTCGTCCATCAAGTTCATTTGTACTGGATTTGTATGTCACACATAGACCATCGTGTCAGACGAATGGTGATGACAATCAGACATGATTTATAGATAAGAGTATGGCAGTTCTTGGAAATATTGAATAGAACATAGTAATTACTGGAAATTGTCGACATAACTGTTGATATATATTTTGAATACTAATGATCGATGAACTAGATTTAGTTTAAAATCATTGTTGGTCGTAATGATGATGGAGCTTTAATGAAAGGTAAATGAGGACGATAGGTCATGATGATTTGCGTACTGAAGGGTATTGCTAATTACAAGCAACATGAATATGCAAGGTCATTGTTCATTAACAGACATAATCCTAAATCACATTCTAATTAGTCGGTCGACGTCATCGGGTCATTTGGTTGTTGTGCGTTTGTGTGGCTGTCGTCAAACGAATTGACTTTGATTTGGTGCTTGGTGAAAGTCCTTCAAAAAAGAAATCTTAGAACCGAGTCATAAAAAGGACACAAATGTCACTGGGAAAATCGGTCCCCTAACGCAATCCTCGGTCTACCCCACAAGAAACTTTTTCACAGGGATACTCTATGGTTTTCATTGAAAATTTCAAATAGTTGTACCATATGAGACGTATCATTATTTTTACTGTATACAATCTAGTATAAATTACTATCTGTTTATGTCTAAATATTTAACTATTCTTCTTGACTCCGGGGTGTATTTTTAGACTAAACTGTAGTATGGTTTCACCTGGTAAGGGTTATCAGGAGCACAATTTAGAATTCAAAGGAAAGGGGACCGTGGTTACAGAATTCCATATAGCTTGTACCGTTAGTTACCACATATTCTCACTGAAACAATCCTTTTTCGGATAAAAAGAAGCATTAGAAGCAACCAGCAGTCCCTGGTTTAAAAAATTCATAGCAGCGCTTTTTTTAACTAAGGAGGAGATGGGGGGGGGGGTGCATCATCTCTTCTTTATAATTAGGTAAAATGATGTTAAATACTTCTATAGGTCTTTTTGGGAGATTTGAAAAGTGGGATTCAATCACTATCGGATAATCGTATTATCAAACTAGACGGGTGGACGGACGTACATTTCACGTGGGCATATAAAAATAATTAGAACATCCGTATATAACAATCATAATCAATATTCGATGACATTGTCTAAAAGCTCCTGGCATAATCTGCGAAGACCACCCACTTCTTCCAACCATTCATCAACTTTCAAGAAACAGATTTGGAACTGTATGCTTATGACTAACCCCCAGATACATTATTTTGGTTTGATGATCTTTTTAGTCGAGTCGTTGCATTCACAACTTATGTACGCGTGTTTTAGTGTGGTCATCATTTTCGGTATGATGGTGTCAATAGTGGATTGAACAATTACTGTTAATAAAAAAGCATCACCTACGAAATCATAATTTTTTTTTTTAAAAATGAGGGATTTATCATTATGAGAAATTTGATGTTTCTACAACAATTTTGAAAATATTTGAAATATCCTCTGAAAATTACCAAAAAAGTCATATCTCGTGATGGCAAATTACATATTGCGAAATTTTCATCCCATTAATTCCTACCTGTTATTTTCTGAAAACAACTCATTGTTATAGCTATTATTACTGTTTTATTTATGTACTCGTCTTGATTTACGAGCCTTTTTTTAGATCATGACTTTACATGTGAACAAATCATCAATTTGAGCTAAGCAAATTGGCCTCTGTGGCATAGATTCAGTCTGGACAGGAAATTAATCCAAAATCTTTCTCAAGGTGTGTATTCGCCAAGATGTTTTTGCTGTTGCCGTTGCTGATGAATGGTTTGTTCTATCGAAATTTTATAAGCAAGAGCTTATCCTACATGAGTTCAAAGGTATCTGTTCGAATATAAGGGTATATTGGTTATTTGTCTTCAGAAGTGCTATGACTGTACGAATAATTCTTTATAAAAATAATTCAAACTATCCAGTCCTTAACCGTTCTGAATTATGACTGAGTCTTAAAAGGCGAGTCGTGAAATAGTCTTTAAATCTATGTAGGTAGCTGACCAATTAATGAAATTGCAAGAAACGCGTCCTTTCCGATGAAATGATGTTATAACTTGTCCTTTTTTCCCCTGTGATTTGTTATACTAGCTCTTGGCTCGATGCACGCAATGGACACATTAGTATTTTTAAATTGATAACTAGGTTCTATTCATTGTGCGATAGTTATATTTATAAAATAACTTAGTGTTAAGACATTTCTTATCCCTATAATCATTGAAACGAAATTTCAGACAAAAATTGTTAGCATTATGTTTCTTAAGGTCGAGTGTTAATCGTCTCATTGCTGGCCTGAATATCTTGACCGAGTGTTCTCGAAACGTTTTTAGTGCTATGGGGTATTAGAGAAATAGTGTTAGACACTAGGAAATCCTAGCGCTGAGATCTTTCCGAGAATATGCAGCTATTTATCTTGTATTTGATACTTAAGTCTGCGTTATCTTCTTGACAGTGGTGCAAGTTGCAAGTTTCGACTCCTTCGGCAGTAGTTAGTGGCAAACAATGGTAAAAATCTCCTTTTCGCGATACATCTTCTTCATCTGTTCAATAGGGATAAAAGAGATTCCATAAGAGTTCACAATATCCAATATTTGACGTCATCAATATATTCATGAATTTTGTATACGAAACAATACTGACCTATTAAGAGTTTGTGAAATTCGCCCCTTTCAAAGACTTAGCTGTCAGACATAGAACAGTAAATTTTACCGAATATCCCTTGATAGTAAAGTATTGAATTTCTAAAAACATTTTCCACGCTTGCACAGCAAATAATCGAAAATATAACGCCTTGATCTCATAAGTCCCAGTGGAAAATGTCGACCATAATGTGTGATTTATGGAAATATAATTCAATAGAACAAATTAATCTTTCTCTGTGGAAAAATTAAGAATTAAATCATGTATTGAAATGTACGTGGCAGTTATGCAATAAAATTCTTCAAATGAGAATAGAAGCAATTAAGCTTTCAAAATAGGATACCGTATAATTTATTCCTATTGTTCTTAAGTATAATCAATAAAAGTAAACGCAAAAATTGCAATACGGACTTATTAATGCTTATTGTAGCATACGACACCCTGAACTTAATTTGCCTTATCAAGAGTAATTATTACCGATCTATGCTTCATTAGATCTGATAGATTTTCTCGACTTGGTGTAACACAAGGTTGTTGAGGTCTTTCTAGCAATAAAGATGGCCGCCATTGATTACGTCCAGTAATCTGGTGGATGAATACAATAGATTACTACGCATAATGAAGGTAATTGCCTTGAATTTATTTGTTGTACTTTATTTCTTTAAGGAAGAAGAAAAGCCTATAAGTAACGATGATGAAATAACATCTATAGGATTTATGGGAATTGTAAGGCAGTATTTACAAAATAAATGATTTTGTTTTTGTTTTAGTGAGCCGTATTTGAATTTAGATCAGAACCTTTAAGGTAGATAATATTTGCCTTGAATTCACTTTGATATTGGTTCAAAGCTCGAGATAATTTTGTAAAATAGCGGAGTTTGGTATTGAATGGATGATCTTCAAATTTATATGAAGACTTTGCCAACATAAGGCCTGAACTCTTACTAGAGAGAGAAATAATCCGGTTCAAAAAATCCTAAAATGATGTTGGGTTGATGCAATGAAAACGCAGCCACTATCATATATTATCATTCTTACCGAAGAAGACCTCTTTCAGGGATTAATATTCCTTAAAAGTAATTTGGGGCTATCCGGTTCTATCCGAATAACGAGAACGTTATAGTGGTAATGCTTGGAAATCCAAGAAAGGGATTAATAAAGTGCACTAATATGAATCGAAGATAAAACGGAAAATTATATAGTTATTGGACCTATGTTCATGTTTTATAATGATGAACATTGAAGTTGAATTCCGTCAACTGTGACAGGAGGTTACTAAAAATACAAAGTTATCTCGATAACTTCTCTCTGCAGTGTGAAAGCGACTATCCAGATAGGATTGCAGTGCGAAAGCAAACCGAACAGAATCGAACTGGATCTGATTTTTCTGTTTGGATATAAACAAATTCAACAATCCAGATATGCAGTGCGAAAGGAGTATTAATATGCCGTTACAGCAATAAAATTGCAAATGATCTATTGAATGATACCACTTAATTATTGCAACATCTGGTACTGGCTAATTTCGTTTTAAATTTCAACTTTTGATCATGCTGAGTGTTGCAATTTTACGCATGAATTTTTTAAAATGACTGGTGTTTTGTCTATACTCATTATCAATGATAAATAGTTGATTATAACATGCTGTTATGAAACGAAATGACTTCATTGCAAAACTATACTTTAATTATAGATGAATAAATGATGCTTATTGAGACACTTTTTTAGCGAAAACAATTAACTATGTTCACAGTTCGCCCGATGTCTTACTGCTGACCAAAATGATTTTGTCCGTTTGTATTCTGAATGCGATTTGGGTATAATACGTTTCGGGTTTTCCTTGAAAATGTGACACTTACGGCGTGGTTCAGAGTTCTTGGAATTAAACAGTTTTAAGAACCTGCAGCAATGCCGAATTCACAGTACACTCCTCAGTCTCTTGATGACGCTCGATTGTCAAGAATGTCCCTGGGGTACTGCTAAAAGTACAAGCGACTTTAGTAATTAATCATGTGATCACAATGATTCAGTACTAGTCTTTTCGTCACGTCCACTACGATTCCCTATCGTTAGACAACTAATCCCAAATCCCTTGGCATGAATAGAAACAGTAAAATATTTAAATTTGTAAGGGGAGAGTGTCTTTCCCTAAAGAATTTTTCTCAGCTAATTTATCATGAATAAAAATAATTATTGTGTCTGTCGTGTCACCACGGAATAGGCAAACGACAAATTTAATCAAATAATCCATTATTATTGAATACATTTTCAACATTATCATGTCCTTCAAATGTTCATTTTTAACAGTTTTTAGAAAATTCTATAGTACATATTTATTTTGAACACCCTTTAGAAAAAATACCGTGTTTTAAGAATAACTAAGAAATTTTATTGGAAATAAACTATGTCTGAGAAAAGTTCACGGGAATTCGAAATTGAAGCTTAATTGAGGCTTAATACAAAATGTTTAAAGAGAACTGCATAGCAAACCTTTCTCTTGTTACCTACAAAATAATCCTCTATAGAAACTCTACCAAATATAAGACAAAGTATTAAAGAAGGTTACCAGAAATGAAATGAGTTTTACGTCCTACTTTTCTGAACCATGTGGGCTGATGTAGTCGGTCAACGGCAAGTAGGGTGCTATAATGGAAAGGATAACGGCTCTTTAGCCTGCTCTTTTTCGATTTACATCTGTTGAGGGATGAACGTGTACAGCCTGTATCACACAGCGTCTCGGTTTATTGTCCCATTTGAAAGCTTTTTCCATGACAGCCCCTCTAACTGCATTACTGATATGAAGGTTACCAGAAGTACAACATATGAAGAGAAATACAAAGTACGCCATGTTTAAACAGTCTCAACAAAATTAGCATAGGATTTAAATTTAAAGATAAATGCAAAATCACATGTTTTACAGAAACTTATAAATATTGTAACCTTATTATTGATTCCAGGTTCCAACAAGACTCGACCTTATCTGTCTTGCGTGTTGAACAGCAATACAGATTACAATTACTGTGGCGTTGAAAAGGTCGTTCTAATTGTCCTGTCACATGACCATTGTCAATATACATCAAGGACTCCAATACCTACGATAACCTTCTAATCTATCACAAGCTATTCTGTGATAATGTATGAAATGGTTTGAACGTTGGATAGATAACTTTTTGTAATACTAAGAAAACATCGCCCGAATTTCGATTTTGCATAGGGTGTTCGTACTAAACTGATATGGAGAAATTTGAGACCAATGGAATAGCTTGTGCACTCATTCATACAGACATGTATCCACCTTATTCGCTGTGCTGAAGTTACAAAATTTGCTAGAAATGCCTAAATTTGCAATGGAAAATTCATCTTTTTAACAATCTGCATTATTCGCTATACATACAGTATTATCCAGTGCCAGATAATAAATGACAGATGTCCAATCAAAGGTTCCGCGATAAACTCACAAGGATGCTATTTCTTGGGTCATTGCGATACATATAGAAATGCCACTCTTATTTGATTTTCCGCCTTTCTATGTAAATAAATAAGACAATTTAATGGTTTAATACTTATAGCATATTCATTACTTGCAACATTTCAATGTGGTTCTCACATCGTCATCAGTGATTAAGAAAAATAAGTTGATTGGTATATGACAAGTTATTGTTCGCTTCCAAGCCATTGGATGCTGTAATCGCAAACTACAAAGTTGTTGGTTGTCTTAGTAGTTGGTTGTTGGATTGGTTCAAAATGGATGATTCTGTAGTGTTGGTTTGGTTCTTGACATCGCTTATTACGACATGCTGGCGGTATGATATGTGGTCACTTTCATTGAATTTAAATTTATTGTCTGCTGAATATATATACCTGTATCAATTTCCTCTTATTATGATACAAAAAGTTAAAATATTAAAAAAAACAACAAACAATTTCCTTCTGTTCCGCATCATAATAAAATCACAAGCAACACAATTTTAATATCAATGATATTCCTCGCTTGCCAGTCATTCTAATAAGAGTTAAGAGATGTAAAAGACATACTTGGGAGCAATAAACAGTCTGCTAGCCATTCTTCTCTTCAATTAAAGATGAATACCCCCTTATTACCATTGGTTGAGAACTAGGTGAATACTAGCTAATTGTCTGAAATCATAGTTAATGTGTAATTTCCTCCAATTGTTCGAGGCAAATGGCAGTAGAATTCTAGATTTTATGACTTAAAGATAGGGTGAAAATGTACTTCATCATCCTATTTGTCTGGAAACTGGAAAATAAATGGTGACATTTTAATGAAAGTCTGAATAATGTATTTAGGTTGTAAATTATGCAAGCTATAGAAATTAACCCTAATACGTCATAAAAAGAAATACATGTGGTTCAAGCAGGAATTTCACAACTTTTTGTGTCTTGTTCTTGAGCTACAGTAAAATATGCTCAATCCAATCAATTTCCATGTACCTATATTCGATAAGGAAGTGTTTAAAAATGTTTGCATTTACCTTCCCAAATTTGACTTACCTACACACTCCTTTAAAAACACATTTATGATATGGCTCTGAATTAACTCAAAAAGAAATCTTGACTTTGAAAAAAGCTGATTTAGGTGTTTACCTCCGTTTCCAGTAAAAGGTCGAACATTTCTACCAAATTTAATGTAATTATCATTACATTGTAACATTGCAATCATCGATGGCCTTAGATTCAGAAACTGTACATGTTTATGACGTCATGACCATTAAGTGCACTTAGAACGCAATATTCGTCATGTTGAAAGGTTTTCTTATAATATCCGGTAGAATGTTGAAATATACTCTAATTTAAAGCCACCAGCACTAGGTGAGCTTTTTATAAAAAAATTACTTTCACCTTTCACTTGTCAGAGAAATGTTGTGTGTTACAATCGACGCCCACGATTAGCCCTAATAATATTAAATATTGTTAACCATTGATGAAGTTGTCTGAAGTCAAAGAAATGGCCTACGGCCCAACGTCTGAGTGGAAATCTTGTGAATTGTACCACCGAACACCCACCGGGCATGTAGATTTCATTCTGATCTATGACGATCCTTTATTGTAAAAATCAATGCAATAAGGACCAGCAACACTAAAAAGAAACAAACATGTTTTTCAAGGACAAAAATGTACTTGCTTAATACGGCAAGGTAAAAGATACAAATTGAGTCTAAAACAGTTAATTTACTGGACATTCAAGCCTAATATTAGGTTCTAATTCCCGCAGTTTTATTAAGACTCATCGATTAGTAATCTACTAAACGAACTGTCTATAACGCTGTTTTAATAACCATCATTAATCTTCAACACTATATTTAACATAGAATGGTCACATGTGAAGCAAGCGCGATAATGACTATATGACCCATATAGACACATTTTAATAATTTCGAGACCATTGGGTTCGGGGAAGGAAGGGTTTGATTCTCCCCTTAAGAATAGGGTTGCGCACATTGGGATTAGGGGATAACTCCACACTTTAAGACAAACAAAATCGCGAAAGTTGAGAGGTATTTGTATTATATAGTTATTGTTTTTTCGACACGAAACAATGTAATAAAACACACAAATTCCACTTACCGTTTGCTTCCTTTCAATAAATGATTTGCTTGGTACATGAGGACTACATCAGGTGTTTGCGAATGTGTCACTTCGCAAGCAGGTGGGTAGGTAGATGACAAGTTAACGTTCGCTTCCAGCGGATGCTGATATCGCAAACTAGGTAGTTGTTGGTAGTCGTAGTAGTTGGTAGTTGGACTTCGCAAGCACCTGGTGTAGTCCTCATGTACCAAGCAAATCATTTGTTGAAAGGAAGCAAACGGCAAGTGGACTTTATGTGTGTTTTATTACATTGTTTCGTGTCGTAATAACCATAACTAGATAATAAAAATACCTCTGGAGGAAAAGCCGATGTTGAACGTTCAGTCATTCTTATGAATAAATGGAAATGAAAGGACAGTTATGCCAGAAGTGCTTGGTAAATGGACTCTTTATAAGGGAGGCTATTTATCATTGTCATTTATCATGTCGGATTTAAAAGTCCATTTATAGTCAAGGTCGTAATGAGGTCATTGTTTGGTATCACGACATGATGGTCAACAATCACACGATATTGATTAAAGCTTTTAAAATCAACGTGGTTCTCACGTTCAGACGGAAACAGCCATTTTTCTCTGCTACAAGAGATAAGGTGCTCTTTTTTCCTAATCCTTTAAACCTTCAAAGAAATTACCGAACTTAATTCTTTGTTTCCTAAGCGTGTCGGGTCTGCTTCCAGCTTTTAATAAATAAAAATTAATTTTCAGTAATCTTGAAAGGTTTCTGAATTGTAATAAGGGATTAGTGGAGTTAAAATTTTGCTAAAAGATGGATATTTCTTCACTCATCATAATATTGTGGAAATAATAAAATAAGAACCCGACTTGGCAATTACGAAATGATCACCAAGAAATTGTTTGCTGGGTTCAGTAGAAATTGTCGATCTTTTGACAATGTACGCCTATAATGGTGGTCCTATAGACATTTACTATACGCTACTCACAGATATTTTCCTCGTTGCACGCTACATAGCGTTGTCATTCATCATGAAATGAATTATGATTTTCGTCAGATTTACAGGTTATTTCTCAATATCAATCGAACAAAAATCAAGAAAGTAACTACAATTTTTTTTTTCACAAGCGTGACTTGACACCTCTCAGAGGCATTCAAATAGAAGTGTAATATTCATACATAATGAATTTATCATTGACAACATGGTTATAAAGATTTGTAGTGGTCCGAAGAAAACTTATCACGCAATGCAAGTACGTGAACCCGATCAATACCAAGATAATTAACGATTGACCAGTTTAAATCGTTACCATGCAGATACCTAGTATCCTTCTCTAAAGCAATTCCAACTATTAAGATGCATTCTGTCCAGGTGAATCGATGAAAAGTTCTTCTTCATAGTCAACATTATGATTTCTCTAGTCTGCACAATATCAAGTTCAGACAAAAAGCAGGTAAACGTGTTGTTAATTTTTGTTTCCAAACGCCTAATTTGAGTTCATAACTGGTTAAAATGAATTCATAATTAAAAGATTTAAATTGGATTTTTTATAATAACTGACAAACCGGAAAAGAAAAAGTTGTCACGCCACTAATAAGACTCAAAGGACTCTAAAGTTCCTCAGTGAACTCTTCGCACTCAATAAACATTGATCAGAAATTTATAACGCATCCATCATCGATAGAAAGGTCGTGGTCATCGAAACAACTCATGATCTGGATATCCGAGTTATAATGAGTTTCTCTCAGTATCTGGAAGTTTTTCTCATATCGAAGAGATAAGATTAGATTATCAAGTTACTGCTTTCTAATTTCTCTAGCAAGGCCACTTTTCAACGAGCCAATAATGTTGGACGCAAACACCATGCATAAAATGCCAATAAATCGTAGTGAAGCTTGATATAATGTCATTTAATACCGACATCAAAGCCAAGTATGTCATAACCATTTTTATTTTATTGCTTAGTGTGACATACCACCGGTTAAAGGTGCCGAGATGAGTTTAAGGTATGGCAATGCTAATATGTTTTAGAAACGTCATTTTTGAAAAATGAATTTGTTGTTTTGTGGCAAATCATGCCAGATAGATGAAAAATGTGGACAAAAATGTAACTTCAGGTAAATGTTATTATATTCGATTATCTTCTAATGTTAATCGAATAGTCGAATGTTGCTTGCAGGTTTACTTTAATAGTAAGTAAATTGGCTGCCATTTCAAACGTTTTAGATAAACGTCTTTGATAAATGCACATTTTAGGCATGTAATGTTCATTGAACACCAATCTCTTTATGATCTCTATATTATTATGCAGTGAGTGTCTGGATTTAAATGGACATCCCGTCAGATATCAACAGATAACGTATCTAACATAAATACCAGTTGTTTTTTTTCCGAAATCACAATAACCACTAACTTGAAACCGAAAAAAGAATGATGAAAAAAAGGGAGACATAGTTCGCCGTATTCGTACATATATAGACACGAAACCCCATAGTTGATATACGATATATGCAAACTGAAAGTGACGAACCATTTTAAATATTGGTACTGCGGATAACTGGTCTCTAGCATTATTGATCCACTTAAAGTGGTTTTTCTCTTAAAATGGTTTGTAATAAACTGCGATAGTGATAATAATACTACTTGGCAGTCTGTAGTATGACCGTTTCATTTGACAGTAAGAGCTTATTAAACCCAGAGCCAATTGGATTAGTTCTTATTTCCGTTTCATCCACCTTTCTCTATTAGAATAGTCAGTGTTTAAAATAGTTTCTGGTATGGAAGATCACGGGTCAAGGTACAATAATTAGATTTATTACAATATCAAGGGCATTTCGAAATATCCACTAACGTATAATGAACGATTGTGATTTTATTGTCTAAGGGAGAATATCTTGAGATTTTACAGCAAATAATAACATTGAAATGGAACGCAGGTGATAAAATAACATTGATATCGAACGCAGATGATATAATAACATTGAAATTAACACAGTTGATTAATATCGTGGACATCGACTTCAAGTGATACAACAACATTGTCATCGACCTCAAATAATTAAATAACATTGACATCGACCTCAAGTAATTCAATAACATTGACATCGACTTCAAGTAATTCATTACCATTGACATCGACCTCAAGAAATTCAATAACATTGACATCGACTTCAAGTTATTCAGTAACACTGACATCGACCTCAAGTAATTCAATAACATTGACATCGACCTCAAGTAATTCAATATCATTGACATCGACCTCAATTAATTCATTAACATTGACATCGGCCTTCTAGTAATTCAATAACATTGACATCGACCTCACGTAATTTAATAACATTGACATCGGCCTCAAGTAGTTCAATAACATTGACACCGACCTCAATAATTCAATAACCTTGACACCGACCTCAAGTAATTCAATAAATTGACATCGACCTCAAGTAATTCAATAAATTAACATCGACCTCGAGTAATTCAATAAATTGACATCGACCTCAAGTAATACAATAACATTGACATCGAACGCAGACGATATTTACATCGAAAACTGAAGATACAATAACATTGACATCGAACGCAGATGATAAGATAACATTGACATCGAAAGTTTATGGTACAATAACATTGATATCGAACGCAGAGGATAGAAATACAATTAAAACTGAACGCGACTGATGGTTCAATTCAATAAGGCGCAATGATGCAATACGATTGATATTGATAGTTATGTGGGAAACAGATGATAGTATCATCACAATGGAATCGATATTAGAATAATGTATACTCCAGACACAATTGTAATTGTTTCAATTATATTCTGGATCTTTATGATATCTTTACACTTTTTATTCCCTCATCTGGTTTGGGTTAAATCAAACATTGAGGAAAGCATGGAGAAGGGTCAAACGTTTACCTAATCAAACATTGAATACGTGTTCTAACCCAATCGCTACTTTGCTACTACTTTTCCAAAAGTATCAGAGCCTTCAAAGTTATCCTTTTGTGTGCTCTAATATACCTACATAATATGTATAAGATATTATATGCTCGCGGTGCCATGACATTGAATGTCAATAGAAGTATATACATCGTACGACAATGGAATTCAGTCGTACGTAAGATGTGAAATGAAGCACTTATTTCAAATCATTTCCAATTGACTGGTAAAACTGGTGCAATAACAATTGGTGATCTGTCGAAAAGTAAATGAAGATAATTATATATTTATGATATATCCTTGAAATCGAACATAGCAAATTAGATTTAAAGATTAGACAATTGTGTTTGAATCGAACGCCTCCACAGCAGTTTGATAGTCCTGATAAATGTTTAAATATTTATCATACACCATAATTCAAATAATATTGAAAATTGATATGATTTTATCATTATACTGTATAGACTTATATAATATTTAATCTCGAATGTAATTCGATACTATTACTGAAATGAAGTAAGTTAAGTCAATTGGGAGTTATATGTCGTATTTTGGTCTGCTTTTGATTGGGCAACTGAAAACCCGCAATAATCCATTGAGGGATATTTTACCGGAGCAGCCGCATTAGCTTTATTCTTTTTCGATTTTCAAATAAGGTCGATTCTTTAATGTGCTCAGTCTGTACAGAGGTCAACCCGACTCTGTTAACAGTCCCATCTGAACTTACCTAACAATCTGACCTGCATCACCAACTGGGAAAACAGAATTGGAAAATGAGAAGGTATCACGTCTGTACTATTGTTGATATTCCAATGTAAATATATCGAGATATTAGATAGAGGATGAATTCAATTCAATTTGTCTATCTCATTAAATTTTAAATAATAAAATCTTTAAAAATCGATATTACTATAATCCTAAAAATGTCGTGGAATGTGGTCATGAGAGATACTGAATCATATAGTTAAAGAATACGTTGATAACACTGTTCGGAACATACCATCTTTTAGTCTCTGTCTGCTTCACCAAGCTGCTTAGTTATGAACGTAATGGTCTTTTAAAACTGGTATCCCATTGTGGATGAAATAATTCATATTTTTCCATGATAATCAGTGCTAATGTTTTATTGTTTATTCGTGAACATTAAAAAAAGCCGCGACAGTCTATCTCCATGAAACCCACATGGAATACATGCATTAACAGATTCAAAAACTGTAAAAAGAACAAAATTTAGTTATAGATGCTTCATCTTGTTGGCTTCAAGTCAAATCGTTGAGTAATGGTCTATAAGAGGCGATCCATATTACTACCGCTTTAGATGAACTTTGTGATTTTGATGGATTAAAGATGGGAATTCTGAAGTACCGAGGAAATAGTTGAACTTCTAAAATGAAGATTAGCATGCATTGGTTATTATCGCTTGGCCTTCAACTGTCAGTTAATTTAATTGATAAACTTGATTAAATTTGATTAGAATCTATATAAGCGGACAGTGGCCTTCACTTAATGATGAAACGTGATAACGGCATTAAGATCTCTCTAAATTTCAAAATCATCAGATATTCTTTTAAATAGAAATGTTAGCAATGATAATGTCTAAGAAAATAAATTGTACTTCAAGGTTGCGTTGGCGATCGAACCCTTACCACTGGTCCGGTACATCTAGAACACGTTTCCGAGTATTGTCACTATGATATAATACAAACTAGTTATCTATTCTCGTGAAAATTGGTAAATTTGATAATTCTTTTTAAAATGTTGTAATAAGTTTATTACAGTTGACAATTACAATCTATTGGCACTGACAAAGCATAATATATAGGTATATTGAAAGTCTGGTCGCTTTCCGATTATGTGAGTCGCAAGGTCGACATGACCCACCCTATAAGATGTCTGTTTACATATATTTGCCCAATCGTTCGTTTTATTGATGATCTTACTGAGTGATGAAAACGGCAAGTCTGTAATTGATTCTGGTCAAGTTTCCTGAATTTGAATAGAAACATCAGTACAGTCTGATCTAATGACAAGATATTGAAATACGGGTTGACGTGTATATAAATCTTACTGGTTTAAAATCAATATCTCGTGTTCCAACTAGGTGAAACATACAACCTGTTTTTTTTTTACAGTGAAAAAATATGATCAGAAATAACCTGAGAAATTACATATCTTATAACTTCCGTTTTACTATTATACAGACATCTAGACAACTAGGTGAAATGACCTGGTTTTTTTAAACACAGTTTTGGTTGAATAGGTGAATTGATGCCACAAGTCTGATAAAGAGTGGTTCAAAATTTTCCATATTCTGTCCTGTAGGTAGGGAGGTACTTAATACTTGAATTTGAGCATCGTCCTTTATCCATGGTTTAACTAGTCCATGCTAGCGATTATGTTTTTTTTCTCATACATTTTTAGATCAGCTCATTATTGGTTGTAAATCAGAATATTTTCCGTTCATCCAATGTGACGTCTATTTTGCCACATACTATGCACCCACGATAGTTGGAAAACAGTTAAGCATGCCGTTGTCATATTCCGACATTGCACACCGGATAGCGAATGGCAGATGAAATGTAATATATCGTAACCTATTTCATTTAATATTGCCCCGTATGGATAAGATGTAACCTTTTCATTTTAAACGTTCCTATAAAACACAACGAGAATGCGTATAATGAAATACAGAAAAAATCAATCTGCAATAAATGGGTATTTAAATTTATTTCGCTATATTCTGGAACTTGTCAGAAGCAAATAAAAAGGCCGATTATTGACTCAGACGGGTCTGGAAAAGGTTAAATGAGCAAATTGAATAGGATGTCTTCTTTCACACAGCGGATTAAACGTCCAGACTAATGCTGTAGCGATTTTAAACTCATTTGACTACTGATTAACTATTGATAACTATTCATACTCAAGATCTGGAAAGATTTTTACATTAAACAGGAATTTCTATTCTAATCCTATTTGTTCTGATTACATGTTCTGATGTATTATGGTGGCTATGAATTTTACAGTTACATTTATCTTTCAGAACATAATTCTGATATCTTTTTCTCATCCAATTTGTTTTGTTAATTTTACATTGATAGTCCATTCTGTAGCAAAAAAAGTAAGACCCTAAAACTTATACTATTTGTGTGTTTTTTTATTAAAACCCAAATGTCCTTCACATTAAAAGGAATTCCGCTTCAAATCTCGTTTATATTCAGAGAAAAATATTCTGTACATTCGTTAAATCTGGATTAATTTCTAATCCTATTTGTTTTGATTTAATCTTATCAGTATCTTGTTGTTTAGTTCAACCCAAAACTATATGAAGCAAAACTTTATTTCTACGTCGGATTATTATTTGCACATTAATGTTACATTTAGATTTATAAATCAAAACTTGTGTCGGTATGTTAGACATATATTTTCCCTTTGTCATGTATTATGTCCCGAAATGCGTGTAATATGAAAATTGTACATTTGTTTGAAGGCTTACAATTTTAAACCAATTTCTTTCTATTTTCAAATAATCTTTTCATAACTTTTTCAGACAAATTCATCGATTTTTCTGCCATAGGCCTCTTTCTTTCTTTCAAAACTAATGCTTTTGATTAAACTTAATGTTATGGTAAGATTTTAAACAATATTGGATCAAAATATACAATATATTTGAACATTTTTTCATGAGATTAAAGACATCATATATCGATCTTGGATAGCCTGGTGTAATGACTTGGAAACACATTTTGGAAAGATAAAGTGATGTAAAAAATTAGTTGAGTTTTCTTTGAACTTAGTCAAAATGGGATACAACAGTCGACATCAATGATTTTAATACCAACTGAAATACTTTTATCAGCTGAATAACAGAATAAATAACAAAACTATGCCTTAGTTCTGAAAGAGATGCCCAGTTGACCAAGCCAGTCGTATTTTGTAGGCAAAAATGTTTGGCCTAATCAGTCTGAAAGGTGGTTTCTATGACCTCCTCCTTTCTCTGACGTCGACTTCCCACACACTTTCACAAAACCTTCTTATTCCTTCTTCTTTTGAGCATTATCCATTCTCAATGATATATCATAAATACCGATACCTGTTCGTTGACAAACTCAGTGGTAGAATCGTATCGCGTGGTTATATGCTGGGCCTACTTCGCCTAAATGGTGGTTTGTATCAACTTTTCCTTATTAACATCGACTACCAACATACTTCACAAATAAAAACAATTTATTCCACTTTTTTCTGTTGGACAATAGTCCATCATGACTCATAAGATCTTCTGCAATCAGATAACCTTTTCCCGCCTAATCTCTTAACGGCCGTGTAAAAAGACAGCTTTCCACGAGAAATTGATAAAGAACATCAATAATTGAATACTAAGCAAGAGATAAGGTTTTCTCACTACAAATTGAAACACGTCTTGACAATGCTGTTTGTCTAGATTGAATCTAACGTGTAAATATCAAAGTTTAGAGACAGTTTTCTCGCTTGCTAAATCAGATTGTTCGGAGTATTTCTGTGAACGTCTTCAATAACACGTCTTGTTCAATCCGATGTACTGAGAGACATCGATTTCAATCGCAACTGGCATATATTTTTTGTTACGAATTATTGGAGTCCGAATCCACCCAATTTGAATTTTGCTGACTCAGGATTATTTTAACCTACATGCAGTGATCATTGAACCAAAGATCTGATACCTTCCCCTCCTTTGTTCATAAGTTGAAAACCGTCGAAAAGTCATGTATAAATGGGATTTTTACGTCCCGTTCGTTTCTGCATCTAATTGAGCTAATGAACGGGCAACTCCATGCAGTATGAGAAAAAATCTTCCAGGACAGTGCAACAGCCTCATCTTTTTCGACTTCCAATTGTTGACGGATCTGTAAGTGTAACGTAACAGCCTGTAGCACACTAGGCTTTGGTTTATTGTTCCATCCGAACAACTAGACAACTTTTCTGACTACTTGTATTTGAAGATAGATGTAAATTAATTTAAGGTTCTGTGGAAGCTATTCCTGGAGCACAATAA
Organism: Lottia gigantea; assembly: GCF_000327385.1. Taxonomy (NCBI): domain Eukaryota; kingdom Metazoa; phylum Mollusca; class Gastropoda; family Lottiidae; genus Lottia; species Lottia gigantea. Next base: position 107,048 of record NW_008706876.1, read on the forward strand.
TTTGTTTTGATTGTTGATGTTTATGTCTACACCACTGATCTTGGTATTAGAGGTCGCATCTCAATTGCACTTTACATCCTTTCCAGACTGTTCATCCATGAAGCATGGCTCTGTAATAAGAACGTTTTATTGATAAGAGTCTTCTTGCCTTTAGTTACAGACTCTTTGATTCCTTTTATAGTACAATCTTGAAATTCGATTGTAAAGCAAGCCGAGCAGAAACTGGCTTTTTCTCACTTCAATAAAATATTGAGTATTCTGTTATTTACTTTTCATGTTAAGCTTTTACACAATTTCCAAATCATAAAGGCTACCGGATATTACAGTCGGCTTTTCAGAATTTATAGAGATCATTATAATCTTACAGCTACTCAGACCACTGGGCCACAGACTTAAAAGTCAACCACCCGATATCAAAGGAATATGAGCAAATAAATAATGCTCATTCATAAAAATAGATATCAGGCATCTTGGTGAAGTGAAATGATTTGTTATAACTAAATGATAATATCTTGCCACACTGAAATGATTTCATTATGTATTGAAATGAATTTATTATGTATTGAAATGATTTTTTATGTATAGAAATGATTTTTTATGTATAGAAATGATTGTTGAAATGAATTTATCATGTATGGAAATGACATTACGTATTGAAATGATTTTTTTACATAATAATATAGAAAAAAAATTATTACGTATGGAAATGACATTACGTATTGAAATGAATTTTTTTTTACATTTAGCAAAAAAAAAAACAATTACGTATAGAAATGATTTTTTTACACAATAATATAGAAAAAAAGCATTACGTATGACATTACGTATTGAAATGATTTTTTTTAAATAATATAGAAAAAAATCATTACGTATGGAAATGACATTACGTATTGAAATGATTTTTTTTAAAATAATATAGAAAAATATCATTACGTATGGAAATGACATTACGTATTGAAATGATTTCATTTTATTCATAAAGTAAAAAATCTATTACGTTTGGAAATGACATTACGTATTGAAATAAATTTTTTACATAATAATATAGAAAAAAATTCATTACGTATGGAAATGACAACACGTATTGAAATAATTTTTTTTAATAATATAGAAAAAAATCATTACGTTTGGAAATGACATTACGTATTGAAACGATTTTTTAATATAGAAAAAAACCCATTGCGTATGGAAATAAAATGATTAGGACATGATTTGTTTTAAAAAAAAAAGTTGTATTCTTGGACTGATATTTTGAATTGGAATATTTCATGATGTTATCTTGATGATTTCAGAGCTCATTGGAATAACGGACATCACGGATAAAACTAAATTAAAATTGCGTATCCAATTTCAATACGCTGGAGAAATTTTCTGTTTTCTAATTATTTAAAGCGATTCGGAATGATTAAATTACAAATGGCCTCTCTATACAATTGTCTTGATAAATCGATTGAATTTACCGGTTCAGACAAATTACGATTAACGTTGAAGTTCCTAACACCAGACTTAAAAGGACCACACTGACCTGTACATGGACCATGTCATGAAAGCAAGTGGTTTGGTGTTTTACACTCGTATTTCATTTGATTCATTTCATTTCATTATACACAAACAGGTCACTGTGTGTTGATATCTCCAGTCTTTATGTATCTTGATCATCATTATTTTTAATCGGTAGAGACAAACCAATCTTTTACTCCTTATGAACACATGGTGCCACTATTGGCTTGTGTGAATCCGAGACACTTAAAGAAAATGAAATGAAACGAAATTTAACGTCCTACTTTTCTGCACCATGTGTGCTAATGAAGACGGGCAACGCCATGCAGGATGCAATAAGATAAATTTTGTTTTTCGATTTTATTCACCGTTCTAGAAATATTTCAGTCCTTTCACTATATTCAATGTATCTCATTTTCTTTAGCCGAAATTAAATGCAGAAAAGTGGGACATAACACATTTCACTTCAATTCACTCTTTTATGGCCAAAGTTCTTTTAAGGAATTCAATATGCAATTCAAATCTTAACATTCATCTTTATATTTTCCAATAATTTACAAATATCTTAAACCTGAAATTAATATCACATCAGAATAATAGCAATTTTACACACAAAACCGACGTTCAGTTACAGTAAATACAGATGTTACCTCACACCTACGTTATTCAATTGAAATTTATATCGATTAGATGTTGATGTATAGATTTTTAGCATATTTCAAATCTTATCGCTTTACATATCTCCACATTATCATTTGATTAAATACATAAACCTGTATTTACCTCGTGTAATTACCGAGTGTTTGTTTAATATTATTGTTATTGACCTTTTCATAATAAAGACAGATGTTTCCTCTCTACACAAGCATTTTCTTGTAAACTTGTATGTATACCATTCACTGGGTGCAATACTAGCTGTAACTTCTAACTAGTACATGACTAGCTGTTGTTTGATCTTGTTAACTGCTATTAACAGCTTACTGGTACATGATTCCCTGTTTTTACATATCCTCGTATACTAGTTGGTACATGATTAGCTGTTGTTCCTGGTCTTGTTATAAATATTTGTTTCTGCTTGGTACAGATTATGGAATTTTGACTATTGTTTCACATTTATTTTGACAAAACAAAGTTGGCTTCCTTGCTAGACTTTTCAACAAAAAGGTCCGACAATTTGACTGAAAATTCAATAATACAATATTGTTCTCAGTATGAAACGAAAATAAAAGCATGTTATATCATATTATGATCTCCAGTAAAGCAAAATGTAATTAAGACATTGTATATAACACAGCATCACAGTAGACTTAATTCCTGGTAATACAAGATTACAGATCATTTTCAGGAATTACTACAACATAAGGCTTAGTGCTAACAGTATCTTGATTTTAATGTATAATAATTTTTTAGCCTAGAGCTCATATCACACCCAGCTAATAACGTTCTAGCATAATAATTCCCTTATTGATTATTGTCACTTCTTTTATACAAAGTTAAATTAATCTTACGGATTCATATAGACGATTGGCGACGACAGACCGAAATGATTCAATGGAGTTTCTATGCATGAGGTCTGATGTGCGATAGCTAATCTTAGGAATTCGCTGGTTTGGGTTATTGAGTCCGGAAACAAGAATGATGCACAAAGTAGTCTCCCCCCCCCCCCCCCCCACAGAAACAGAGGTATTCTTCAGGCTCAATGATGTTTACGATGTAAGGGTTCATTGTTCCTAGATCTAATGCAACAGTCTGATCATCAAACTGAACCAATGATTGCAATGAATGTGACAACCGTTCTTGACGAACAGAATCAAGTTTCAGAGCAAATCATTGACATCAAATTTGAAGAAAGGTCTTTTCTTATAAGTGTATGTGAAAAGTCTCATGATGGAATTCTCAAGTGTTTGAAGTATACAGCCCAGACTCCCTTGAAGAGAAATTTGTGTTGATATTCTTGTAAACAATGAATAGCTGTGTCTTTTAGTCAAATTAGAAGTCTATTTGTGTTCTAATATAGAGAATAAAATTCACGAAAATACATATACTGCATAGAATGTGCTTTGTAGTTAGTGGTAAAGGTGAAAATATAAATTTTAAAATTCGACATTTCCTGGTTAAGTCTGTGGTGAAAATGGGAATTTGGTCCAAAGATTAAAGTCCAGTATTTTTGTTTTAATCAATAAGTTTTATTATAATTGTCTATGTGCAAGCACAATCATATTGCATTATTTATGCAATCTAACTGGGGCGGTAATTATTCAGTCTAAATTACCACATGTGTTACTGTTGCATAATTCAGATATGGAGAATATAGTAAAGTTCATATTAAAGGGAGGGTTTTGTCTGTTGTATATGACTATTGGGGACAATTACATTTATATTTTTCATGTCTTTTCCAACGTTTGTGGGTACGAAAATTAAGAAAAATTATAATTGTTATAGTTTTGTGAAACAATTTTTACTACTAAGATAAATTCTAAAGATTTTTCAAATTTAGATCTGAATATTAAAATTTAGCAGACCCGTAGCCAGACTTGATCGTTCGGAGGGGCAAGCAATATATCCAAAAGGGCCTCTATTATTGTAGTCTTTTTGCTGCAGTTATGAAATAAGTCGATTTTCAGACTTTCAGACGGTGTGACAATCGATTTTTTCGGTGGATTGGGGGGGGGGGGGGGGCATAGCTACGGGCTATCTTAATTATAAAATATGCGCGAATTGTAACTGTCGTGCACTTTCAGCAAAATAAGCAACCAATTATTACACATCCTCCGATCGAACTTCAATGTCAACTGGCATTATAAGCATTGCTAAAAGCTTGTGGAAACAGTAAAACTGTAAGCAATATTCGTATTTCCATCGTGACATTTTTAATTTGTCCAAAATCCTCGCTCTCCCAAATATGTATGGACTGCTGCCAATGATTTGATCGAAAGAAACGACATGCATTTCAGAGAATTTGATATATTAGTCATTCTTCTCGTGTAACTCATTAAGCTACAAATTAATTGTTGTACATGCAGTTGTTATAAAATAGACATTTCGCAACCTAGACGCCCTTGTTTCAAATAATGAGTTATGTTTCGCCCACCTTATACGTGATTTCGAAACGTTTATTTTAATACTTCCTTGGAATGGTTCATCTGTAATCTTCTTGCAATGCTGTATGACTCATGGTCTTACATGGAAAGCATCATGCATATATTCGTTTCGTTTATATCGTTTAAAGTCCAATTCAAGCTATCCATAGCAAATTCAAAAACCGGTGTCAGGTTCTCCTTCTTCATTACTTCATTAACAGGCCTTCATTCCCGCAAATGGTTGGCTGAAAATGAGCTCTCTGAGTTGGTTAGACAAATACTTAAACGAATATATTCCTTCATTGAGACTAGTCAATGGTCTTGGCGCCACTTGTCGATAGCAATCAGACAAATTTAGCCAACTCAGTCAACAAAACACCGAATTCTCAGCCCATGTATTTCATAATAATAATAAAAAACATGTATTACCGATCCTTACTGCAACGAAAACAACATATTGTCAACACACTGGTTGCTGCTGATCAATGGTGGCGCCAGACTCCCGAGACTGGGGATACAATAGAGGGCAGAGTGACTAAATGAAGGGACAACTGAGGCTAAATTCAAAAGTCGCAAAGCTCTCATACAGCGTCGAAATTTTTTAAGAAATATTGAATTGATTAGGTGCATTCCAACGCATATGTATAAAAATCGTGTTATCAAATTTGGGGTACAATTCTTCGGGCAAACCAGTTTTCTAGGGGGACAAATGCCCCCCCCCCCCCTCCCCCCTCTTTCCCCGTTCCTACACTCGCGCCGTTACTGCATCTGATGAACTAATAAATTACATGAATTCTCCAAACTCGTCAAAACTAAGGCGTATTTTGGTTATGTCACACATGTCATTTGTTATTTTATATTCAGCGATATATCCTTTATTAATTTTGTACTACATCTCAAGTAAAATAAGCGTTTAATCGATATAGGTTGTATTGAACTTTTCGCTCTCAAAATATTGTTCTGAAATTAAATATGATCGATATAAAACCGTGCACCCTACTGTAAATAGTAAAGTATGAGATGGTCAAACTGACTCAAAATATGAATTCAAATTCACATGCCTTAGACGCAAGGAACCAAAGAAATGTATATCAAGTTTGGGTATATAGAAGATACTCTCCTATAGAAGCACTGCTCAAGGTCATAAGAAAGAAGGTCCGTATTGATTGTTCTGAGTGGCAACGGAGGGTTTTGTAGCTATGGGCCTGATAAGAAGAGACATACACATCTAATTTGAAAATATAATATAATCAATTATATAAATTGTTCTTTTTAGTTGCTACTTACACCAAACTTTGAACCAAATCTGCACTTAAATTCAACTGGTTTTGAAGCAGTCTTAAAATTGGATCTTTATGTTCCTTGAAACATTATGTTTAAATAATATTTCGAGTAGCGTATAATCGATATCAACTATTTACTAATAAAACCTTTCTTGAACCTCTGAGCACACGTTTAAAACTCCCCTTCTTATATAATATTCTTAAATAATATCTCAAGTAGAACATGATCGATAAAAAAAACCTCCGCTATTCTGTATTTAAAAATAGATTACTTGTTGTAGGGAGAGGTTAATCTGCAATGACGTCATAGTTCTCATTCATATTCTACACAATAATCATTTTATTTTATCAGCGGATTTCATACTAGGATGTTTCAATACTTCTCAAAAAAAAAATTTCGTGTCAGTTTTTTCGAAAATTTAAAAATAGTAGTGTAACATTTGATGAATTCTTGCACAGAAAAAATTGTTTTTCAACATTAGCTCGACAATACTTAATATATCAAAATTTGTTCATGTAACTATCAAATTACTGTTACAACGGAATCTTTCTTTATGGTCTTATTTAGGCTATAATTATCCTTTTATTGCATTTTTGTGACTGAACACAGCGAATGGCACGGCGGACAGCTAAAATATTTCTAATTAAAATAGAACACTCATGCCCATCAGTACAGTAATTTCAACAAAGAGTCATTCAGAGAATGGATACCGTGTATTTTTAATGATTGCCATATTCAATTTAATTGACAAAATGAGTGACAGTAAATCGTGTATATCATTACGTTATTGCAATAATTGGTATCCCAAACCATTTTTAAGACATACGGGAGACTTATTAGTGTTAAAATTAAATAAGAGATTCAATGTAAGGATAGACGAAAAACGCAGAGGTTGAAGCATATTCATATTCACTACAGCCATGATCTTTAATATAAATGTCAGAATGCATGTGTATTCGGTGTCTTGAATCCTCCGCCAAAGGCGGACCGCCTACGCCATCCCGTCAGGTCATTTGAGACTTGTTATTCGCGAACTGAAAATCACGTTTTTCTGATGCAGGCTGCAATAAAAAGTTGGAACGTTTTTATAACAATTGTTACGTGAAATATTCACTTAAAGCATGACTTGCATATAAATACATATTTACCAGTTGTTACATGAAACATGCGCTTTAACCAGTACTCGTAATATAAATGTACGAATACGCGTTTATTAATTGCTACGTGAAACATGAAACATTCACTTAAACCATGGTTTGTATATAAATGTCGGAATACATGTATATCAATTGTTATGCAAACATTCACTATTATATATTTATATAATTATAACCATTTATATAAATGTTGATCATTTATTACTTGGTACTTTCACTTTAACCATGACCTGTAATATAAATAACATGATGCACGTGTATCAGTTATTACGTGATACATTCAGTTTAGCCATGTTCTTTCATATAAATGTCAAAATGCGTGTTTATAAATTACGTGAAACATTCACTTTAACCATGACCGGTTATATTAATGTCAGAATACATGTCAAGTAAAATTATTACTTTTACCATGACCGTTTATAAAATGTCACGTGAAACATGCACTTTAACCATGACCTTCAATGTAAAGGTCAGAATACATGTGTATCAATTGTTACGTGAAACATTCGCTTTAACCGCGACCTGTAATATAAATGTCAAAATACATGTTTATTAACCCTAGAGAAAGTAATATTCAAATCCCTCTATAAGTTTCACATGAAGTTTGAAAAACCGCAGGCGATTAACACTGGAATGAGGGAATTTTTTCCCCTGTTATTTCTATATTTGAGAATATTGAAAACGCTTGAAGCTAATTGTCATCTTCTGATTAGAAACGACACCTGCGAGAATAATGGAATTTTAGAATGATTATTTCTGTCACCAGATAAGTTTAAACAATCGATATTTACTTGAAGTTGTCTTTATGTAATATATCTCAAACATATTTCTGCTAATACCTCGACAGTTGGAAATCGAAAAAGAGTAGGCAAATGCTACTGTCCTGACAAAAACTCCATCATTGCACACTGCGTGGCGTTGCTTTATCTGAGCAGGCAGGCCAATAAGCAAGTAACTTGCTAGAGAAACATCTAAACATTTGTAGTGGTCACAAACTCGGCCGAAAGTTGGATCAACCATGGTAACTGATATCTGACTCGACAGATCTGTGCCGTATCAAAGAAAATTGCAAAATCCAAATATACCGGCAAACGAAATCTTTACTTGTTAATTTTCCTGTTTCAAAGTTTGACCGTGGGGTTTCTGCCCTAGAGTAATCATTTTTAAAGCATCTTCTGATCACACTCGTCTTAAACGACCTATCGACGTAAACCTCTATTTCTTAAATATGGTGCTGAGCTCGCCAAAAACAACAGCTCTATGTTCAGAATGTGTCTAAGACTATTATGTCTTTAATATGAAGATAGCTAGTCTTGTTATTTGTTGATTCTGACCAATAATACTTGGGATTTACAATATAGATTATATGTTATTTCTAATCAAAAGGATTATATTATACTAGGTATTTACATTTCTCTTCGTAATTAGTGTCTAAGCCTGGACAGACTTATATTCTAGCTGAAAGGAAAATACATTAAGGAAACAATAAGACGAGCCGCTACGGCAGCTTGAATAAGGAAATTACAGAGCATATTGCGTTATAACTTCCTGTAAAGTGTCATCTTTGGTTGGAATGGATTTTAATAGACATTACCTATCTTCCTGTATGCATGCATGCACCCATAGAAACAATGACATATTATGCAACTGATATAATAATATGACATACCATCCTTTCATGCCATGACCTGACAATTTTTAAGATTTGTAATATACTTCCGGTTTCACTTCCTAACTGGGTTTGTCACATTTGCATCCGTATTGGATTGGCAAGCGATAGCCGGCGTCTAACAACGGTTGAATAGCTGTTCTGGTAATTGTTCTTTTGTTGCACACTAGCGTACTCCATCTTCACAATGCCAGTCAGGAGCAATAAAGAAAGACGTAAAACTTCATTTTATTCTCAAGTAGTTTCATAATGATGTTCTCATTAGTTATCGCTGTAAATATACCCGGTTGATCATGACCATAGACTGGAATCTGTAAAAAATATAGCAAAGAAAGAAATCATGTGTCAAAGAATTCTAAATATAACAAGACCAGAACGTGAGGATGAATAGTAAGTCGAATGGTTGAATACAATATAAAGTTCAACTTTATCTGTTTTAGACATTCCTTACACAGAACATTCCTTATTTTTACATTCCGAACGTGCTTGGTAATAATGTGTACAGTTGGGTACATTCTGATTAGGATTTCGACTCACAAACAGTTTTTGCATAAAACGATCTTACATCCATAGAAAATTGAAGCAATTTGGCTCATTCGACAATATTACCCACTAGTATAACTTATGACTTATTCTTCCACCAAAATCATTTCTTTATGTCCCAAGTTAGGCACATCTAAGTAAGGAGGTCTTCACAAATTATGATTTGATTTTCAGAAGATTAAGATCAATTTCTTTTTGCAAATCTCTATCAATGTCCAAAAAAATTAAATGAGTTTTACGCCCTGTTCTTCTGCACCATGTGAGCTAGTATAGTAGCAAAACATATTAACAGCTGGTGTTGTAATGTATGCAGATAAGTGCAAGGCTCCAAGGGCCTCAATGACTTATTTCCCCGAGTTGTGCACGTTGTTGAGTGTTTACATTTTGCATCAAGTGAAAGGTTTAATATAAATGCTTCACACTATCAATATATTTGATAGAAATGCCAACAGCGATAAGTGTCCTCAACCTAGAAAATGAAGTCATTATGCTAGTTCAATTATTATAGAGATATTCTGGAGTAGGCGGAGCAAAATTATGTAAGATTAGATGCCAGCGGGAATTCTTTAAATTGGTCAGAAATGCAATCATGTCTTTAAATTGGACTTTCAGTCTCATACTTCTATTTGACATTTAAAAAGTAATAGACCAGTTTATACTGCCCTTATGATAAATTTAAGATGATAGAATCCAAAGTAGGCTCTTTTCCTGATTTGAAAGACAAAATCTACACGTTAGACGCAGTTTATCAATGAGTATGGGACAAAATCCATGCTTTAGACGTTATTTATCAATGGATATGGGACAAAATCCATACGTTAGAAACAGTTTATCAATGAGTAAGGGACAAAATCCATGCGTAAGACGCAGTTTTTCTATGAGTATGGGACAAAACCCATACGTTAGACGTAGTTTATCAATGAGTATGGGACAAAATCCATGCGTTACACGTAGTTTATCAATGGATATGGGACAAAATCCATACGTTAGACGCAGTTTATCAATGAGTATGTGAAAAAATCCATACGTTAGACGCAGTTTATCAATGAGTATGTGAAAAAATCCATACGTTAGACGCAGTTTATCATTATGTAAGGGACAAAATCCATGCGTTAGATGCAGTTCAATTGACCTACTAGGATAAATTCGGGTCCAGTGATTCTGACCATGTTAATAGCCAGCATCCTTCCTGTGACATGTACTGTACCAATGTTTTTTTCCCCTGTAAGATCAAATCGGACGTGCTGCAGATTGGATTGGGGTTAATATGGTAAGAAAGAGATGGGGGGGGGAGAGAAAAAAGGCAGAAATACGATCATTGTACCAGCCAAATATATAGAAGAATAGCTCAACCTTAATATCGTTTCTTTGCCAAAAAACGAAAAGTGGGAAAAAATGTGTGCAGTTTAGAAGAAAAATAAAATTATACAGAGCGTCTGATATTCGCTTTATTCAAGGACATTTTAGCATGTTAAGAAAAGTTCTAAAGGTCATGCTTATGGTGCTTTCGTTTCAAGATTTCCTTATCTTGTCTTATCTTCCTAATATGTCTTAAAGTGTTTAGGAATTGACGCCAGATAGGCAAGAAAACGTTTCTGTAACGATCTCTTCATACAGCTTCTGTTTCAATGAATTCATTACCATAAGCTTTGGTCAATTGGTAACCGTAAAACTGAACTTTGACAATCGGCCCTTTAACTATTCACATGCTTTCTATTCGCATTACATGAACAGAAATCAAATCAAATCAAACTGATTTGTTCTAGCAAGGCGTGTATAATACTATTTCCTATTCATTAGGAAGCCAGTGGCCTTTAGCCTTCTATTAATTTGATTGTCTTCAGGAATTTATTATTGTATCTTGAAGAACATCAGGCGTAAATTTGAGACGAATAGTTTTGTCTCCAGAGAGTTCACATCGTCTCTACTGCTTTTAATATATTAAAACCCTTGTTTATCGCCTAATCTGATTATTTCCGGTAAAAGCGCCGTGCTTGTGATTGTTAGAAATGTTTGGATTTCAATGAATTAATATAATGGTCATTGATTAAACCAAACTGCGTGAGTAGCTGTCTTGCAAAATGTTCCATATAAATGAAAATATAACAATGATCTGCTCTGTTAACACATTGGAATACCTGAAAGATGTCGATAATTTCTGTGTATGGCTCACCACGAAAAGGCGCCCTCACACCATAGCGATTACCTGTTGCGTATTATTGCGAATAATGAAAGTTGTCATGAGTGCATGAGAGTTGCGTTCGAAATTAATAGGGCCACTTTAGACTAGAGAACGGGAGGATCGAACTTTGGTAAAATCACGAAATGGATTAGTATGTCATTTAGGCAGACTGGACTGGACAATAAACTTCCAATTCATTTCAATTATTAAGTCATTATTTTGAAACATTGGACAAAGTGGAATTTAATTCAAGTCTAAAATAGTAAAAATATAAGAAAAATGTCGTCTGGGCCACCTTGAACGTTAACTTTCAACCAAACAAATATGGTCAATATGACATAATAGAAGCGTAAATTTACAACCGACTCGGAGTAAATACACATGTTATAAATAAGGCAAATTCAATATAAGAACCGTACATTTTATGGTTAAGTTCTGTATTAAAGGTAAATAGACATTGGACAAGGTTTTCAAAGGAAGTAATTCCAGACGGTCAATGGTACCGGACGCGCCATTATTTGCGATGAAATCTTCAATTGTTTACTTTCAGGAACGGTTATTAATATATGTTCAGACGTGTTTATAAGAACATGATTGAGTATAAGCAAACATAAAACGTTTATTGTCTTGTTGTGTCTGAATGGCCAGGAATAGAAATTTACAAAACGTTATCAAGTGTGTTGTAGGTTTCTCAAGTTTGAAACAATTGTACAAAAACATATAAAATAGTAAACCATGTGGATGAAGTATTCTTGTACATCTGTATACAACAATTCTTTTTCTTTCGTATGTGCACTTAAGCACTCACCAATCGATTAAACTTAAACTTCCTGTTACAATAGTTTTTGATGTCTTTTGGTGCCCTGGAAGTAGCGGAAAGATTTAACTCAAGTCAGTACAAGATACAGCAAGCAACAAACACAATTTGAGTGAATTCGTGATTCATATTACATCGCATAAAAATACAGAACCTATACCTTTACTTTAAACTTTCCTTTCAGCACATATATAGTAAACTAAGAGATCACCAACGATTGAAGAAACAATGCATAGTTCATCTGATCGAGTGACTCACCTTAGTGTTTCAGTAAGTCACCTTTCACAGATCAATAACTTGGATAGGAAAAATTGTCGTAAAAGATAAAGATAAAGGGACACTATTGGAATACGTACTGCTCCATGAAAATGTGAGAGTGAAGTACTTGTCAAACGGTGTATTTATTATATTCCTTAAAGAGACAGATACGGCATTTTTGGGGATTTGATTTTAGTCTTAAATGTATACATTGCAGAAGTACCAGAAATAACACTTTAAACTGGGAATTTCACTAACTTTTTCTATATAAGTATGTCTTTTCTATATATCACGAGCCGTCATTTTAACGTTCAATAGCGGATAATCCTAGACATACATGGATTTGAAGGCTCAAATTTCGACATCTGAACACTATTACTGATTGGCTTAGCTTAAAATAAATACCGTTTCTTAGACTTGAAGTATGATTGGTCAAAAATTGGCCCACCTGCCCCTTTAACGCGAGGTCATTCTTGTCATAGGATTTCAACACAAAGTGCAGAAACATAAAATGTAAAACTACATTCTTTTCATTGCATTTGTCATGAGATTTCGGTAAAATCTCTCAAATAGTACTGTGATTGTATTGTGCAAGAGCAAAGAAAGTTTAAACTATGGTCAATTCTTCCATTAGTTTTTGTATTGTTTGATGCCTAAATGAATTTATGACATTCCATTGAAAAGGATCGATATGAAATTTGTTTAGCTACAATTAACATGTCATAAATACGTCCGATAAACCGTCAATTATTAAGACAATGCTGACGTATATCCGGTAAGTACGACGATTTCCTTTGACATGTGACCTTGAATTAATTTGTTTTTACAAACAAACATGACCCTCTCCATATTACATCTCAAAAGTCTAAAAGGGACTGAGGTCGAACTTGCACTAGTAGAATCTAGCAGCATCTCTAATTTCAGCAACTGTGGCATCTGGGAGAATATCATCAAGTCTGGGTTATGTCGACAGATGCCATCAATTAATCTTGTTCTGATTTCTGGCAATCGCTTGGATTGCGTCCACTGGTCCATTGAGATGCTCTGAAGCGATAGTCAACCTAAACACACCTTTAGTCCAAAGAACATCACATAAAACTGTATGTGGAGATACGAATTCAAATTTCATAATCTTTGTACTTGTGGACATTTTGTAAAGAGAACGTCAGTTGTATATCAGTACAATTTCTCCGAGCATAAATCACAGTAAAAACAATTTGGTGATGACATGAAAGCGTGTACGGAAGAATAGATAACAAAAGGTGCCGCATAGAAGTGGGTCGACAACTAATTTTAACTTCATTGTACAGATGCTAATTATACGTCTAAGTCTAAGCAATAGAACTAATTCGTTCCATTTCGTTTCGCCTGTCGTAGAACGTTGACATTAATGAGCTAAAGCTTTTCCTTAGAGGCTTGTTTGGAGACGTTGACAGAAAAAAAATGGGTCAAACGACTGTGGTCGAACATATTTGTAAGTTTTTTCATTACTTCATCCAACAATAAAATGGCGCTAAAACTGCCAATTCCAGTTCCAATCTCGAAGACTATAATGGTAAATGTCTAATGCTGGAACCGTTAGTCATTGTAATCAGTCACGTCAATAGAATATTAAGTATGGTAATGTGTTGTATATATGGTAGTTAATGTGATGGACAAGCTATCATCCATCTCCCATATTGCCTGTCATTTTACCAATCAGCATTTAACTCCCTGCATTGTCATTCCCTTATGATTTTTAATGGCTATTTACTTCATCACAAAATCGAAGATGACCTTAACAGATTTTCCACTAGCACACATGTGGTTTTTCTGCGATAGTATTGAAACTTCGCATGTTGTTAACTTCATATCAATGGTCATCGTGATCATGGTTATACTGTGATAACTATCAACAGCATTGTGCAGGTGGTGCTTTTTCAGAGATTTTGTTTGCTATCGGGTCCGTTCACCTTATGAAATGTTTGAATCTTCCAAATGTACAGAACAAGGATGAGAAATTGGCAGAGGCGATTTAGATTGGTTGGGAAGTTTATTATTATTATAATATTTATTATTCTTTTTATTAGAGTTATCGGTTTCTAGCCTGTGTATGCGTATGGGAGACGCCATAGGTTTTGCTGGAATTACAGCAACCACAAACATCAAAAACCAAATCCCAAATTAGCACCGTTATTACGAAAATAAAACAGAACGGAATTTTTCAGTGGAAAACATCACAGACTTTTATGCAAAATATTATAATCGATCGTCACAACTAATGGAAACTAACTGAAAGATTAAGTAGAACTCATATCCCACTGCACCATCTGGTATTTAATACCATAATTATTAGTGTATTTAGGCGAATCAAGTTGTCCCTGATGACATTGTTCCAGACCAAGCATTTGATCTGTGATCAATGGCACACATGAAAGAAGTAGACTTAATCGGTAGGAAGCCGATTTTCTAGATTAGAAAATCCAATATCTCTTTCTAGACTGCTAAATAGAGTACTGATGTCGCATTCATATGGTCTCTCCTAAACGTAATTACCGATAACTATACAGCACGATGTCTAGAAAATGTATTTACATTTACTTTTATGGTAGCAAATAAGCTTAAGCGTGATCTTGGTGACCTTAAAGGTTTTCCTTAGTCCACAAAGTATGTAATATTAGCAGCTTATTACCCAAGACACGTCTCCGGCTCTAATCAGACTTTCATTATACACCCAGTATTATCATACGACAAAATCAGGACGAGAAGGCATTGATAAATTCGAGGACCACCTAAAAATTCGTAACCCTTAGTCAGCCTTGAAATCCCCATGCCTCCATATTCCTAGTAAATGTTATTATTATGCATATGTCTGAATCTAAATATCTGAAGTTCGCGGAGACCGATTGAATTCTACCTAATGTACAGATCAGTGGCTTAACTAACATAGGGACTGGTTAAACCAGGCCCATGAGCCCCCATCCAAAAAAAAATGCAGGAGAGCATATGTTAAGAAAAAATTAAATCCGAACTTATTGGGGGTAAAACTTAAGAATCAAAATAAGAAAAAAATCGCCTCTATATCTTCGACCTTTTCAAGAAAAAAAATGATTTACGCCTATTTATGGTACCCCCCGGAACCAGCCACAATCTCCGACGGTGTAGTCAATTTTCACGCAGCTGTAAGTTTTTCATTCCTTTTCAGACAGTATTTCCGTTGATGTAGTATAGGTATACTAACAGCTTCCTGTATTACTATCTGAACTTGTCGACCTCGTCCAACTCAAGTATCATTTCTCTTCATTAGAAAACACCTGATACCACTCTGTGGTTCCCTCAAGACAAGAGGTTTTAGAGACCAGACGAGTTTGATCCGAGAATTCTAAATAATAGTCCAGAAGAGTCTTTTGAACTTGATGTCGAGATGTGTTATGAATATTCATATCTACTAAGGCTATATAAGGAAGGTGTATAATTGAATGCTTTTGGGGAAAAGGATTGAATATATCAGATTTATCCTTTCTGTCAAACAAAACGTAGTCTTATAATTGCTTGAGATAATTACCTTATCATATCAACCAATATTAACGATACATTGTGGGAGTCAACTGAAGCATCTGTTTTTGAAAGAGAGTTTTGGAAAGAGGGTTGGCGACTGTGGCCCTCAAGTGTACAATTTCATATTATTGAGATCTCAAATGTCTCTTGCTACCCCCCCCCCCCCCCACCCCCTTTTTTGACAATTGTCGCCTTCACCTTATGATTTATAGAAATGTCACTGCAAATGATGATTTTGGGTGAAAATCACGGGTTTTCTGACCTATGCTTGAAGATAAACAAGCAAAAAATCTTACTTAAAGGAATATTACCTCTAAGAATGGATATAACCTTCAGTTGGACTCACGAGGTGCCATGACTAAAGAAGAGAATTTCTATATAAGACAATATATCCTTCTACTCTTCTAAATGTTTTTCAAAATAGATTATTATTGGCCAAGATTAAAATCTTTTAGTCAACCTATATGGTAGTATACCTTCATTTTCTGGAGGGAGAAAAATACACAATCATTAATCCTTTTCTCCTGACATTTACGTCTGACAAATATCAGTATAATTATGAAGTACGTCTGGTAAAAATTGTGATTTCCCGCGAAAAAAAGAGGCAGACAATATGTCAAATTACGTCTGCAGGGCATTATTCTGTCAAAGAGAGAAAAAAGGCTATATTCCAAGATTAAATCGACCAGAATTTTCAATTAAATGAAATCTTGAGTCCGAGTAGCCGCATTAAAGACGATAGTGATGGTTTACTTTTTAAAAATTATACATCTTACATAAGCAATGGTAAGAAATGGGTTTTTCTATGTCAACACTTTCGACCAGCAACAACGAGTACGTTTTATGCAGGTAGTGACATAAGTCGTATTTTCAATATTCCCTACAAGGTTGATATGCATTTACAGATCTATAAATTTCTTCCAGCACACCTGATGTGAACACCACTCTGTGATTGGGTTTGTCAACTCACAAAGAGTTTCAGAGAGTCTACATAAATTATAAGTTTACAATAATAACATATTTTACTGTTAAAAAAGTGCTCAATAAAACATTTTTTGTATAGAAATATTAAAAAGGCTTGGAATATGATGTTACACACTGAAACTTTGAGTAACTACATGTTTCATCTGAGTAGCAAGAAGTTATGTTTTAATATTGCTAACTAATAAGTTCATGACCTTATTTATGACTCCATGACACTTAATCAGAAAGTCAAACGAGAACATTAACCCTACATATACCATTGATTTGGTTATGATTTAAATATAATAAACAGGACACACCCGATTGTTATATTGCTATATAATTACTACTATAATATATAACTTTATTTTCACCTTCAATAGATTATTACTTTCAGTTTTTCATTTACCATTTTTTTAATCGATCAGGGGAATATGCAACCAAGATCACGTTTCACGAGGTTGTTGAACAGAATTACTACCACGAAATATGAGGACCGATAATTATGCTGACCAATAAAGAACCAATATTTCATTTAAAAAGAAGGGTCAATATGGTCTTACAATACAGGACCAATATTTCATTTTAAAAGAAAGGATTTAGTGATTTAAACATTAACGTATGCATATATATTGTAAAAGAGTATGGATTAAAACTACATCTTGGCTCTACAGAACGACGTTTATGATCCTTTGGCCTTTGCCTTAAGTAAACCAATTTGATTTTAATTTTGAGTCGAGTCCGTCAGTTATTGACAGAGTAAATAAATTGGTTAAAATTATTATAGATTTCTATAGGCACCTGTCAAACTGACATTTAAATTAAGTTCTGTTTCGTCAAATTATTGATTTTTGTGAAATTATTATTATTGATAAGTAACCGCCTCATAAACCAAATTATGAAGTTTTTTTTTAAAATCCTCATTGGACAAAACATTGTTGGCTAGGGATTTTCTTTTAGAAATGTTCACAATGGACACGCGGAGGAAGGAATTTCGTGAATGACACACTTTACCAGCTTTCGTTCCAAGACGTGTGTCATAGATCCAAGGTCAAATACTTGCGCATTGGAATATTATATATGTGTGGGGGCTGGTGGATTTAAGTTTATTAAGCTAAAATCCCATGGTGCAATACGTTTGCCGCATCCATAGCATAACATAACGGCTACACAAAGGGATTTTTAATGATATTATATAATCTTTTAAGCATCATACTGCCATTTAGAAAGCTATTGTAGATAAAAAATAGACTAGGGAATAGCTAAAATAGGACAATACTGTTGCCATATCATATGTTTCTATTAATCTGTTTTGTAGACACTTTTGTAATGAAGAAACAATACGCTAAAAGTAGCACAAAAGTTTTCCAATTATAGCATGCCAGGGACCATTTACGTTAAAAGGCATGTTCGTCACAGCGACTGTAATGTGACTATATTGCTTATCTTAAATTGATTAATGGTATCAAATTAGTTTAAGGTATCTGAATTTGATTTATAAAAACCTTCACGTTTTATACTAATTTTTCCCCGGCCTGTGCTTTCGTAATTTCAATTATTTTATTTTTATAACCACTTTCACTAATTTATGATTTTACCAAATTTGCTTTAAGTCTTTCGTTTTAACCAGAAACATTACAACTATGGAAGTAAATGTTACAGCTTAACACCATTTTCTGTATACCTTAAAGTTTATTGCTTCTTGATCGTTTGAGAGGAGAAAATAGCGCAATATATTTCAAGATTTTTTAATCTGAAATCTGATGGTAGATCTGATTGCACCTTTCTTCCTGGATTTGGATTATCCAAAACAAGTCATCTATAATACCA
Organism: Lottia gigantea; assembly: GCF_000327385.1. Taxonomy (NCBI): domain Eukaryota; kingdom Metazoa; phylum Mollusca; class Gastropoda; family Lottiidae; genus Lottia; species Lottia gigantea. Next base: position 125,868 of record NW_008706876.1, read on the forward strand.
ACCATTCACTAGCCAGTGAACATCTTCCATTTTCGATTAGGTATAGAAGTATCGAACCCCCTTCATGATAGGCCAATTTCTTATGTAATGCTTTGGATGGTCGGCCCACGTTATACGTATAATGTATACCACTCTTCTCATAATGATATATATCTATGAAAAGGCCTTGACATTACCAACCATCCAGACAGTACTTTTTAATAGGTCGTGGTGGACTGCTGATGTCTTGTCAATTCAATTATTCACAGTAATCTGGACGAGATTTCATTATATTGGAAAGGCTGATGAACAAACCTGACGTTATTGATACGACATTAGCAATCATACAGAAGGATTTTTCTCCACCAGATAATGGATTTATTTAGCTCCCTGTTGAAAGAGACTATTCATCTGTTCTGTAGAGGTTGTCTGGATATTTTGAGCTGGCGTAAAGTCGATAGATTTAAGATTTACTTGATTTTAACTTAAACCTTTATTCTTGCCTTTTGAGCAGCGAAGTTCACAAACACAGTTCCTGCAATTTAATTGCTGCAGAGATGCGTGATGAAATGGTTTATGAAATCAAATTGTCCATCTTCCCAGCCACGAATTTCAAACGACGTAAATATCATTTTGTGCAGTTAACTTAAAAGGTATACCATTGTGTTATTCAAAATAAAGGTTTTATAGGCAACATTGCAGGGACGTAAGGGAGACGAATTTCCGGTGTAGGGGATGCCGAGTTGTAAAAACCCCATTTACAAGTATTAAGAAACCTTTTCTTGCAATAAAGGTCTGTATCTGTATGAGAACTTGCAATATTTCCTAGTAGGCTTGGTTATTGTGGCGAAGTTAACCTTAGTCGGTTTTACTTATTTAGGGTGATGTCTGTGGGAGATGCCACCCTTATTACAGTGGTAAATATTAATAAATCATGTCATGTTTTGTGAGATCATTTATCTGAAGTAGATGTTATTTTGATGATGTTTGCTGATGACATAATATCATATCATATCGGGTCATAGTTAAATTATGACAGGAATTCTAAGTTTATTATTTTCTCGAATGGGGCCAATCGATACAATATATCTCTTGACGTGATTAAAAACGTCTTCTGAGGGATAAAACTATTAAATGTAACATCGTTTGCGTCATCGGTTCAATTTAGTAAGGAAAGGGCAATCATAAGAGTACAATAAGTTTACATCTCCAGTCATATTTTTATATCACAATATATAGCCACAATTGGCTAAACTAGGGATTAATTGAACCAAGTTCACGAGCCCCCATCCTTAAGGGAACCAACCCCTAGAAAGAAATAGAAAATTGAAAAAAGTGCCAACCAAAGAATAAAATAACAATAAAACAAAGCAACCAGCAATATATACAGACTGGACTCTTTCAATCTTCCATTAAATTGACTTACAGAGGGTCTTAGAATGCACGATTGCTTACGTTAAAAAAATCCGCGGTCGAAGGGCTCAACCCATTTGAGTCCATGAGCCCTACTCATATAGTTAAGCCTATGATAGCAACCTGGTGCGACTAGATTGATCAGCACTACAACCCTTCGTAGAGTCCAGAAAGCATACTGAGGTTTATTTGTGCTGGTAATTTGAGCTGAAGACTACCACACATGACATGCAGTTGACATCGCAGGTGGACCAAAAATTCAACACATCCATATTAGCAGCCGTGATCATCTAAATGGCTACAAATTCAGACCGCTCAATTCGACTTTTAGATCAGTCTCTCTTCAACACGACCGATGAGATTTAACGACGATGCTTTTTTAGATGAAAAGGTGCGATCAACATAATTTAGCCTCAATATAATACTGCCAAAGATCAAATTCTCCTAGATACCACAATTTGCAAGAAATCTTTGAAAGTTCTCAGTTTCTGCTAATATAAATGTTGAACTAAGCCCCTTGAAGCAATTTCTAACTTCATTAACATGCAGTATCATTGGTTATTAAAGGGTTAAAAATAGAAAATAAAACAACTCGCTGTTAGTAAACAAAATAAAATGGTTATCACTCTATTTGTCAACGTATTGATTTCCACTGTACAGAGCTATTAATTACTGATTCCCATCACTTGTTAAATTGTATTCAATGTTTTATTGAGCCATTTACAAAACACTGTACTCGTTTAATTACACGTTTCTGGGGTTAATGCTAAATGTGGTTTCAAAGGAGTTATTTCCTGTAATAAGTACAGTGCAATTTTAACCAGAAACTTTGTCTTTCAGCTGTGACGGAAGGTGTCTTGGTGTCCGAGACTATATCAACAAGATGTTCAACTTTCGGATACCCCAAATTTCAGAGCGAAGATAAACTTGTGAACGAAATTTAAAAATCTTGTTTGAGGTTATATTTGATGGAATTTTCTTGACTTCTTAATCAAAATACAAGATAAACTGTTTTTGGACAGGACAGTGTGAAATCCATAGTACCAATATGGCTCAAGCTTTGTTAATATATCGAGTAGAAATATATATGTTTGATTCAATATATCTGAATATCAGTGGGATTTTCGACTACCTATTCTAAGGGGCGTCTAAGGAATCAATCTGTTGACCAGGACATGATATATACCACAAGCAGTACAAAAGCTCAACACATCTCTCTCTCCGACCATTACGGTATAACATCATGAAGCCTCTGAAGCTCTTTCTATTCAGGAAGTAGTTTATCTGTCTTGATGCTTAAATCATGTTTTCTGTAAAATCTGTTACATAGCTTGACATGTCAGGATTAAATCTAGAAAAAACGTCAAACACTCTGGAAGATTTTTCTATTGATCAGCACACTATGTTAAAAGGATTAAATGGGGTATCAGATCGAAAATTACACAGACAAAAAGACTTAGATCAACGTAAATGGTGACAAACACGAAAAATCTTCGATTTATGAACTTCATACGATGTTAAATGTATCGTAAAGAGGTTTTCTAGTGAAGTCATGAAACGCCTAGTTTTAATAGAATTTCAAAAAAAAAAAAACACAGGCTTTTAACTGAATAATAAAATTGAGTAAATTGATGCTCACAGTGTCCCTGATACACATAATGTATTATATATAAAAATTTAAAAAATTCATTCAAAATTAACTTCACAACATAAAGAAAACCCATAAAATATTGAACACTGGGAGACAGGATTCAATCAAAATTCTTGTTTGTATGAAGCTAGCAGATGCTGGGTTCACTGAACGATTTGTTGATTATAACGTTTTAGAACTCAATATAATTAAATATTCATGGTCCATTATAACACAAGGAAGCTTGCAGTGAAATGTTGGAAATGGATTTTCTATATGTCGAATTGCAATCTCATTCTACAAATTATACCGAACAAATTAAGTTATCGAGTGACGGTGTCCATTCTATGACGTATATTTCGAGACAGATATTTGTTTCCTTGTGTATATATATGTCTAAGCGTCAATTAAACCAATAATTACACTTCCAAATATAGCTGAACGAGACATTTGACGAAACCGGGTTGGAACTGAGCCGAATAACCAATGTAAAGAAGTGTGCTTCATTTCCATAAAGGGTCATATTCGTGGTCAAATCATACGTTCATCATTATAAAGGTGGCTTCGGGTTGACTGGCGATTTACAGTCTCACATCGAACCGATAACACTCATATTTAGAAACTGAACATCCACTGGCGACGTCAATCTACTGTTTGAACTCGAAAATAGAATGAGCTACTGTCGGCGAGATTTTTTAGTGGTTGGTGCGCCCAAGGCTTTTTTTACAAGATTTTAACCAGGATAAAACGAAGATATTAAGAAATACAGTAATTTGATTTGTTGATAAAACTAGCTTTAAAAATCAATTTCAGTGATATGCTAATCAGATAACTAGTATTTCGCGAAACTTGCCCCAGGTCCTTCTACGATTGATCTGATTCTCTTAGTTAGCAGTCGTTGCTCTCAAATTGTGCCTGTCTCAAAGTCGCCAAGAGTCGACAACTAAATTAGTTATATATCATTATGGTACTGGGATATCATTTTGGGACTGGGATATCATTTTGGCTCGTTTTGATACTGGGATATCATTTTTGGACTGGGATATCATTTTGGATCATTTTCATACTGGGATATCATTTTTGGACTTGGATATCATTTTGGATCATCTTCATACTGGGATATCATTTTGGATCATTTTCACACTGGGATATCATATTGTATCATTTTCATACTGGGATATCATTTTGTATCATTTTAATACTGGGATATCATTTTGATACTGGGATATCATTTTAGATCATTTTAATACTGGGATATCATTTTGGATCATTTTGATACTGGGATGTCATTTTGGATCATTTTGATACTGGGATATCATTTCAGATCATTTCGATACTGGGATATCATTTTGGATCATTTTGATACCGGGATATCATTGTGATACTGGGATATCATTTTAGATCATTTCGGTACTGGGATATCATTTTAGATCATTTTGATATCATTTTGGATCATTTTGATACTGAGATGATTTTGGTACTGGATTGTACTCATACTCAATGCGAATAATGTGATATCAATGTACATGTATAGGATTAAATTTTGATTTTGAAGCTCTCATAAGAGCCCACATGTGTCTAGTGTGGCTTTAGTGCTGTGAAACCAAGCCTTGCTCAATTTAAGGACAACATTTATGACTAAAGTACTGAAAAATACTATTATAATCAACATCATCAAATACATAATCAGCCTTTATTAGGAAGCTGTTTTGAAATAATTCAATGGTTGAACGAACAGTCCTCAATGCTGTATCTCTTGATGACGTCTGTTACATTGTCATTGTTCAGTGTGTGGAAATAACGAGTTCTGATATATATCCGCTAAGTGTCAGTCTATTTCCGTTATAAGGTAGGAAGTAAATCAAATGGACAGGTGAAACAAGCTGGCATCAAGATTGCACGTAAATCGGTAAAGATGACCTTCCGGTCTGATACCTAGTCACCATTATTGTCTGCTGGCTTTAATTTATGTGTTGACTGAGGAAAACACTTTCTTTTTACTTTTGTAATTTGACGTCAGGACAACATGTTTTTGCTTGATAAGTATAGTCATGAAACGTTGTTCGTATCGGTATCAGACAATTATAAGAATATTTCCATTTAAATTGGTGAACAACTGCACAAGTCAACTGTATACTTTCCCATCTGAGCTTTTCTCTCTCTGACCTTTTTTTAACCGAACTACTTCATTGCTATATAATAAATTGTGAGTTTTGGTTTCAGCTAGTCCATTGAAGCTTCATTAACAGAACTATTAAGAAATACATATGGCGCGCAACCTTTGTTGTAATGTTATTGGGAATAGCCCTTCGATAAGAATCTATTTTACTTTACCGAGAATACACAAGCCCTTTCTGACAATCTTCAATTGAAATATCAATCGCAAGTTTATAGACTCAACCGAGTGGCCCTAAGTGTTCCAAGAAAGGCGAATAGAGCACACCTTGTTATAGTTTATCACTTACTTAATAGTTGTCATAGCATTTAGTCGCTGGAAATAAAGTCAACATTAGCCGATGGCAGATTGCAATTGTGTACTGGTTGAACTTGTCTTGAAATGATAAATGACTGTTTTAATATCAGATAGTTATAACATTTAACATTATTTCTCCATTAAAACTATATTTGTGTTAATTAAATAGTTATATACGAGGTTAATATCACTTTATAATGTCATCATTGTTTAAAAATAAAACGGTCATAGATCGTGTGGTATGTATCTAGTCCTTTGATTGTAAGGGCATCAGAAAGTTCGTGGATAACTACATCTCGGTGGTGGATAACCACATCTCGGTGGTGGATAACTATAACTCGGTGGTGATACTCTATTGTTTTATGACTTCACCAGAAGTATCCCTACTGGCCAGGTTTTTTAATGTTCCCATTAAGTCTGGAACTGGATTCTATACGAGTATCATCAATTTGTATCGAAATGACATTCAAAATCACTCTATAAACCACAGTTTCTTGAATAAAGACATAATTTGGAGACGTAGAGTTATTTTCGATGCTGGCAGTCATGAGAAGATTCCAGAAAGATTCCGAAGCTCACCACAGAAGGGAGTATTACGTTATAATTTTCAGTGCCTGGCCGGGCTTATAACTTAATTATTAAAGACAGAAGTTTCGCAAAGGCAAGAGCTCACTCCTTTCGATGTCCAGCTGTCAAATGTTCCTCAACGGTTTATTGCACGATATTTTTTATGGCTGGACGGATCTCTGGCCCCTTCGACACTTGATAAGGGGACACCTTGCTGAAAGATCTCAGTGTACTATTCCGACCAGAGTTGAGGTGATCTTTGAAGTCTTCAAGAATTGCAGCAAAGACAAAATTCTCACAAAAGAGCATTTTTGTCAATTTACACCATTTTGTATCGTGTGCGTGTCAAATGAGAATATAATTGAATCTTTTTAAGTATATTTGATGCAAATTTGTTATATGATATATTAGTGCTTAAAGAAGAATTTAATCAAATCAAAAAGAATGTATAAATAATAATTAATTACCTTTTTGTTCTTACTTGACAACATAAAAAGGAAGCTAATACTATCAGCACGATACTACCAGCCTAACCTTGTCAACTTAAACAGGCTTAACGTTCTTGTCCTTAAACAATAACAAAGATGTAAACGTACATAACGTGGTTTTGATGGGCCAGGTATAGCAATATTTTATTAGGATACCAAGAACGTACGTAATTTTTGGCAGTCGTGTGCGTTTCTACCTGTATTTCGAAAACTCTCAAGATTAGTGTTGAAAATTGGAGTAAATTTGTTGGTATGCACTGGCCATCCATCCAACAATATTGAGTTCATACATGCGTATTTTTCCGGAACTCCTGAAGCAACTCTGCGTTTGGGTTTGTCAAATCAACATCCTCGTTGATATACTTCCTCGTGTGAAAAGTTCATTAGCCGCTCTTAATGTTTCGCCTATATGTTGTTTGGATTTCCGCGACGTTCTTCAGATATAATAATATGTATAAGTAATGAAAATGGTTGTAAGTTTCCATACTGGTGGTTGAGAACATTGAACCCAGTGGACCCTATACCACATTTAACCACAAGATTACTACTGTAAATCGTAGTGAATTCAATCAGAACTGTCCTGTGCCATTTAACATTCAATCTAAAGATATTTGCATGAATATGGCATTTTTAACTCAGCTAATCGGTTATGGTGATTACAGCTAAAGGTCAAAATTTGAGTCTTCAAATACATGTTTGTACAGAATTATCCACGTTTGAAAGTTAAAATGACGACTCGACGTTTCTTAATGCTACGCCATATATTCCATATATTTTCAGGGATTTGTAGGGATTATGCGCTTTTTGCGCAGTTTTAGTAGTTCTGAAGACTATTTACGTATATTCAATAATCAAGGCTCGAAAATGGCGAACCACTACCTTTTATCCAAAGTGTATTTCACAAAAGTTTCTGTCGACTGTAAATTGCGTAAGATTGCACTTTTTTATTTTAATTAACTTAACGAAAAATGCAAGAATGTTGAAAAGCTTGAATGAATGATCATACGGTTTTATAACCGTAATCTTCGTTAAAAATCGTAATGTTGATGCACTGCTCTGCAGCTAGTTGCGTTTTAAAAATTGAAAATTAAACTATCTAAATGCTCAACCCATCTGCCCTCCCTTCGGGCATTTTCTAGATACATTCTTGTTTGCAGTGGTATAGTCATAAAACTGTTCAAGTCAAATCTGCTCAGAGAAAAAATCAGAGATCATCACGCACTCGTTGATGCCTGAGTGTCTAAGGACAAACCTCTTTGGTGTAAGACATTCGACTACTTCTCTCTAAGAATACTTAATTGACCCGGTAGTAATTAAAACATTGTTGCCAGAATGATACAATCAGAAAAACACCTGATTACAGATAAATTGTCTCCCTTCATTAGACACTTTTTAATTACATTCCCTTAAATTACAACTTTATTTGATTGCTTGTAGACTAGAATTAAACTCATTTGAGTAAGAACATTATTTAAATAAATCGGAAATCAACAAGTAAGACACCATTCTTTGACGCTAATTAAACTCCAGGAATTGATTGGCATGGGAATTAATAGGCTGTTTATCTTTCCAGTTCCAGAAATTAAAATCTTGAAGTAACTGGACTCTAATGATATAGGGGGGAAATAGGATTTTTTTTTTCAATCGGATACGTCTTTTCTTCTCCGGGCATGAGTAATCACATGGAGGCCAAACAATATTGTTACTGTTGGTCTACGTATGAGATATGGTCTTTTTACATCCTTATATATATTGGAATGTGAAAGGTCATGTCAATGTTGTTAAAGTGAGATTGTTCTTATTTTCAACAAATGGTTATTTTCAAAAGAATATTTACAACAATTTTACTTTCATCAAAAATGCATTGGTTCACAACAAGTGGCTTTTTGTCGTTGCGATTTTCTTCCAATTTTCGAAATTATTTGACAGGTTTAAGCCACTCAATAATTGTAATGTCTTGTAGTTTTTCGCTGTTTTAAAGATCTTTGCATTCATACATACCTCAAAGAAATGTCAACGACTGTTTGCTGTCTTGATTAGAAAAATATGATAGACGTTGACCTTTTATTTTAATTAATCACTCGAGCTTACAGTTATTTTCTAATTTACTAGATTATGGTGTATGTCACGAGTTCCAACTCTAGAACTGTCCTCAAGTACAGCTTCTGAGTAGCCCAGACTCATATTGTCTGGCTTTAGATAAGGCATTTTCGTGCTAACTGGATTTTGTTCACTGAAAATAGGAAACGAAACATGCTAATGTCATAGGCGTGAGATTCTTAATAGTACTGTTCGTCCTTAATTAATTAAACGGAATCAAGATTGCCCGTGGTATATTTCGGAAAGAAAGTGACCGAAAGTGATTCGACAGATTTTAATCTTGGCTATAGTCAACATGCTAATGAACCCGTTGAGCGTATTCGAAACTATGTTTTTTTGCTGACCCTGGTACACCTTACGAGGCTCAACACTCAAGAACTTTCAGATCCCATATACTCATGGATACAATTATACTTTTACATCACAAGTTAAAACGAACGCAGATAGAGAGCAGATATTTAGAATGTGTAAATACTTTGGGAATAAAAAGATTATTTTTTTGTGTAAAAAGTATTTCTTTTCTCGCGCGTGTACTCGACAGATCTAAATTGGACCAGGTCATAAAAAAAATTGAAATGAATGGAGTTTTACGTCCTACTTTTCTGCACCATGTCAGCGAATGAAGACGGGCAACGCCAATGCAGGGTGCGATGAGGGAAATTTTGCCAGGACAGCGGCATTAGCCTACTCTTTTTCGATTTCCAACTGTCGAGGGATCTTTAACGTGCACAGTCTGTAGCACACGGGGCCTCGGTTTATTGTCTCATCCGAACGACTAGACGCTTTTTCCGTGTCAGCCCCTCTTACCTGCATCACTGACAGGGGAAACCGGGAGACTTGGTCATATACATCACCTCAACTATTATGAACAGGCAACGAAACGCCTCGGTGGGCAAGCGTTACTGAGAGAGAATCTGTTATAAACAGGCAGGTTGACTTTTATACCAAATATACCACGAAACCGAAGAATACTCAATACTTTCTCCAATCTTCAGTCCTCTTGACCTCCTCTTAATTACTTCTTTCCTTATCGAGCTAATCAGTTAATGCTCTAGTCTTTGTGAACCCTAGACCTTACATTTAACATTATTAGTAATTACGGATTTTCTTTGTGGTTATTTGTCCAACCTTTTTAACACAAGTGGAGTTAGCATTGACCCAACTGCCGACCTTTGCTTCACCTTTGATTTCCCTTTCAATCACTTATGGATACTGGTATTTTAAATACCGTGGTGGATAGAAAGACATAATGGACCTAATGCTATGTCAATTCTCATAACTGTCTTTAACAGTTGAATCTTCGGTCGTATTTCGGAGTGGGAATACTGCGTGGGGAATACTGCGACGTCGGATGGTTCCGTTAGTGATTCAGTACATGTCGTATCCAATGGCAACTGTTCAGTCAGTACAACTTGTATATAAGCTAAATGCTGATAGTTATACTCCGCATTGAAGACTAGCGAAAGGCACAGTGAATAAAGCTTACGATGTTAAATTGCTTTTATTACAACCTCGTTACCTCAAGTTATTGTTGAAACCAAAACACTTACCACTGTATAATATTTCTGAAATTGTTGAACTAAGGCGTTATCCCAGCTGCCTACGGAAATCGTTTTTCTAATACCAATTTGACCTATTGTAGGTACTGATGTAACTTTGTAAATGACTTAATGTTCTTTTCGTGATAGGACACCATGAAGTAATCACCTAATGGTCTTTTTTCAAATTCTTGATCTAGTTTTAAACACAAATACGAACTAAACAAGTTAACCGTCTTTACTTTGGCTTCTTAATTGATGGAGATTGGATGAAAAAGCTCGGAGGAGAAACGGTCAGGTTTCCATTGCCTTTTCATAGCTTCCATCTAATCTAATTTGTAGGAAGGAGATTGAGCTAATACTATTGACTTGTTATTTGATAATCACTTCATCTGAAGCTAATCTTAGACATGTTCAGATCTTAATAAGTTTATATATCGGAGTCTTATCTCAAAGGTCAGATTCTAGCAACCGGATTGTTTTACGTATTTCCAAAGGAGATGGTTGCTGTACTTTAATCTTTCTCCTAAAACAGAAGATTTTCACAGCTAGGAGATCTTGATTTCCTCGTTCAGAAATGTTAAAATAGGGTCAACTGGTAATGGACTAAATCGTTGATGAAAAAACATCATCTTAAACTATTACTTGCATGTATGTAAGAGTTGAGGACGTCGCATTTAGTCAGTCAAGACCGGTGCAGTTTGGATGATCTTGGAACATGATCGGCGTGCTACGGGGGCATGAAATTAAGCTTGTAAGTAAGCAAAAATCACAATGTTCAGTGTAACATTCAGATGTCAGCCATGCTGATCTTTGAGCGTTAACGATAGTTTAACGTTTAGAATACCGATTGGGAGGGATTTCCTCCTCTTCTCACATGGGACAACTATGTCGTAACCATTGCTTAAAGTGAAACTGAATAATTCACAATATAACCGAAGACTTCCCATATTTAAATTCGCTTTTAACTAGCATGATTTGTGTGTGAAAATAAACGTCCAGGAAAGGTTACCGACCTAAAAGATTTGTCATCCTCCTGAATTCAAATAGTATTTTGCTAGTAATTTATATATCTTATCACTAGTAACTAGTGGGTAACTTGACTATATCCAATCAATACAATACTGATAAATGAGGCAGAATAGTTGAAAAATGACTATTTAATAATGAGACTATCACTAACCTTGATTGGTATCTATTAGTACCAATGCCAGTTAGTCCATTTATCTCGAGAATCAACACTTAATCTTCTATATTTCTTTTGCGTGTGCGCTAAACTTATAATCCACATTTAGCATCAACACTTTCATATTTCCTTGGCATAATCTTCATAAAATTTTCTATATTATATTCTTCGTCAACGCCTTCTAGTCTACTAATATTCAATTCTTCAGCCCCGTGCATAAAGAGGTTGGAAGTCCAAAAGCTAGTGCCGAAGATCGTCGCATCATTTTTAACAGTTTTAGTTTTAATTCAAAAAAATAGAAAATCTCCTGTCGAGAGTTGAGGAAGAATTGGTGGATGAAGCACTGTTTTGACTAAGCATGTGTTAGTACTAGCTGTTAATTGTGATGGCCTTATTTCATGTACAAATCGCCACCAAAAGGAAATATTTAGTAACTTTTTAGTCAGAACCAAGGTTTAATGCATTTCAATCCTTCATTATAAGAATAATTTCGTTTTGTTTTTCACATTGCAAGTTTTTTTTTTATTGTTCAGATTGCAATTTGTTTTTCTTTTTAATTTTCAGATTGCGATTGCGTTTGTGTTAAATTTTCAGATTGCAATTCGAATTTCGTTTATTTCATATGTTTCGCAATGCTCTTGAACGTGTCAGTTGAGAGATATCAAAGATTTCAAATAAAAATACAATTTGTCATTAATTTGACAAGCAACTTAGTATTTTTACTATTAACAGCATTCTGAAGCAAGTACTCTTTTATTGATCGAATTCTGTTGTAACAATTATAAAACTAGTTCACAAAAACCACTGAAATTTGACGAATCAAACAGAATTGTTTTAAAATGTGAATAATTTTCTCACCATTCTTCTTAGTTAATGTGACGTAGTCCGACGATCATATTGGTGAAATGCAAGATTAAATTTGGCGTTATGATGCTTGAAGCCCAATAGCTTAGCAATTTGTTGCCCATGAAAGTAAATAATTTCACATTGGTATATTTTCCTATATTTACCTAATTAAGATTTTGTTCCTCGCAAGAAAGTTTAAAGAATTGCATATTCTTTGTTTGAAAATATTGCATGTGAAAGGTGGATGGTGAGAGGATTACGAGCAAATCACAAGTGTCCGTCTGTTCCATTTTTGGCTTCAAGTTAAAGGTACCCGATAGGTCGCACTGTTCCCTTCTATTCTTCCGCCAATTTGAATTCTGTCTACACTTTATCGGCACACGTAGAACGCGTTCTGTACCCTTTTCAACTTTTAATGAACGTCCGGTTGATTCCATGAATCCTGAACCTGCAGAACCCATCAATCGAGCGAATTATTTGTATCAAAATCAGTTTCTCTTTGAAGCTAGTTTGATTACCATGGTAATGAAAACCACTGAAACAAAGTCACAATTTGTTGAGGTAATCGCTAAAATAATATGTTTAATTCCAAATCAGTTTCCATAACAACGTATTTGCCGCTCCATTACCTCAGAAAATTGACATTTTAGAATGAAAATGAAGGTTATTAGTTATCATAAGGGATTAAAGTTGTTTTCTACTGTTATGTCAGTATAGTCATTATAATGGAAAGATTCATTACGCATATGAAATCTTATTTTCTATCTGAATACACTTTGTGGTCAACTCCGAATGGAAGGTTATCAAGAACATTATATACCAAGATACCACACAGAAAAGATACCATACTAGAAACCCTCAAATTGCATCTCTGGCAGATGAGATTTCATTTGGCAATGCACGCTATAAGATTATACCTTGCGACAGTCCACGCAATTAGCATCAGAGACATAGGCTATACCATGCGACCTAACCTCAAATTACATCACTGGCATATTGAAGTCTATTCGACTGACAAACTTCAGCAATATGCACCTCTGTCAGAGGAGATATCATGTGACAGTCGAAAACATGAGCTATACCTTACGAGAATTGTTTTTACCATAGCCCTGTAATAGAATCAAAAACAGAGGAAATTCAAAAAATAAAAGCCCTTGTTGGCGTACGGTCATGTAGATACCATAAGGATCCATAATAACTCTTCAAGTACTCACATTTGACTTAGTAATCTCGGAAATATCTCGAGCATATCTATTGAGTAGACAAAAGAGCCGCGTTTCCTCTAAAAATATTGACAGTTTGTAATTGCTTTTGTTTTCCCCAAAAAAAAATTAAATTCATGTCATCGCAAGAAATGGGTCTGACAGACACATCAAGACGTCAATGGTATTTGTCATAAACGTTTATCATTTGTATTAAACTTAGCGGTAACATTTCAAAAAAAAGCTTCATTGTGATCTAGTTGTGCTGTGATTAAAAATCTAACAGTCTACGAAATGGCCTACATTAAGATGATTATTCTTTCTTTTTACTCTATATCTTTTCAATGACATCGCTCCAGGGAAGTCAGAATTAAGTCTCGGATAAAATTAATAAATATTTCCAATTTTCCAAATCATTTATCATCTTCTGAAGCTATGAAAGTGAATCGTACAAAATTGGGTGCACGGTAACTTGGTCACAGGAAATTTAGTCACAAGATATTTTGGCCACACTAATAATACGAGCACAAGATATTTTGGCCACATTAATAATACGGGCAAAAGATATTTTGGTCACAGTAATACGGGCACAAGGTATTATGGTAATGGTTATAGTAATACGGGCACAAGGTAATATAGTCACAGTAATACGGGACAAGGTATTTTAGTCGCAGTAATACGGGACAAGGTATTTTAGTCACAGTAATACGGGCACAGGGTATTTTGGTCACAGTAATACGGGCACAAGGTATTTTGGTCACAGTAATACAGGGACAAGGTATTTTGGTCACAGTAATACGGGACAAGGTATTTTGGTCACAGTAATACGGGACAAGGTATTTTAGTCGCAGTAATACGGGCACAAGGTATTTTGGTCACAGTAATACGGCACAAGGTATTTTGGTCACAGTAATACGGGCACAGGGTATTTTGGTCACAGTAATACGGGCACAAGGTATTTTAGTCAGAATGTTAAGTGGTATTAGGTGTCTAGACCAGTAAGCATATGTCAGTTCATATCATTGCTTTTTTTTCATTGGTATTCACTAAGCTCCATTAACAATAATGTTATCCATAGAAAGAGTGCTAAAAGCTTTTGGAAATGTGAAAATGGGGCAATATTGCCTTCTAAGCAACAATAAAGTTCTGTATCGACTGAAGATCCGTAATAATATATTTATTCTATTGCCAAATCTAAACTTTCTTTCCGAATTCATGCGTACAGATCTACAACATGAAATAACATTCCATATACAGCAACATACGACAAACCCGGATGGTTTATGATATCTCCAACTTGGATGAAATTACTGGAATAATGTTGTCTAATTTCCGGTTTATTTAATACAAGAAGTCTGAAGTTAATAGTCATATAAAAAGAGGATATTGATCAAATATCTATTTACAGTAACACAAATCGCTGAATGTGGATTCTTAGTGACTAAAACATTAAACTTCTTTCATCCCATTGACAGATTTGTCTTAATAACATCTGGTTACTATAAATAGAATTTATTAGTTCCAATAGACTAACTGTGTTAACCCGATGTTCCAAAGAAGGAAGATCTAATTGAATGCTGCTTTTAAAACGATAACACTGAAAGAGTTCATCGTTTGCCAGATCTGTATTTTGCACTATTACCATCATGTCAATCTGGGTTTGGACCTCGATGGAAAACTGGTGACATAGACTGGGCTACCTGTCGTCTATTTCAGTTGAAAAACCGGTTGAGTTCCGTATAGTACTGTGCCGTACCGTACCTGCATGGTTGATTTGCTGGTGCTTAGTGGATACTTTCTTTGAGTTATTTGTTGTGCCCGTTGCACATCCACTGGAATTAGGGCGAAGTGCACTCAATGCCTGTGAAGCAGCCGTTTATGGTATTCTGGTATAGCTGTAGGGCCAGTCCGATATATAGACGATGCCAACTTTTTAGGTTTTTACCTGTTAAGTGTACATACGACCAATTGATTTTGTAATTACACCGGTCTAAAAAGAAATGCTCTTCTGTCCTTATCCAAAACGCCAGCATTGCTATTTATATCCATCAAGATAGAGTCAGTCGCCTGAATTCACTAAGATAATTTTATTACCTTCGTGCGATCAAACAATTATTGTATTTCTTGGCGTTATGATAAATCAGAATGCAGACAGAATAGGGAAACGCCATTGATTAGGCCAATAAACTTTCATTTATCTTGACAAAATGTTCTTCTCGGACAGGGTACAGTTTCAAATGGCTTTCATTTTATTAGCTTGTACTTTCTTCATAAAATCAGTATTTATTTTGGTCTTTTGATCAATTACGACAAAAGAGAGTATATTTCCGAATCTTATATTTAAGGAAAGCATTATGTCTTTCTTTCGTGCATGACTTTTCCCTATTTGCTCCATCTGTATTACTCTATGGCTGCATCTAAGGATAGTTTTCGAAACCAAAATTGAAAACAGTTATTTCCCAGATTATGTTATTCTATACACGAGCTCATCTCATGCACGTACTCATCATTAAAAGACCTTTACAGGAAGTCTTAATAGATTTAAAGGTTTATAAAGATTTTTACAGGATCGCCATTTTTTTTATCAATCATACGTTAGTCTCAACCCTCAATATGGCGCAACTATCCCTTTAACAATTGTAAATCAGTTGGTTAGACGAGCTTTAATTGATTTTGTGATTGAACTTCATTTTTCATTCATTTTTTACATTCCAATTAATAGGACTTTTATTTTTAGACAATTTTTTTTCTAACGAAATTTAAATATCGCCAATTTATTTCACATGAAAATAAAACCTACTCAATTTTGGCCACGATTTTATGTCGGAATAAGGAAAGTAAAGGCAAGTTTTTGACGTTGAAATTTTAACTAACAAGCTAAAGAAAATCAATAAAAAATAACAAGGTATCTCATTATGATAAAATTCCTCCACAGTTTCCGCCTTCCTTAAAATATAAAGGACGATTGCCTAAAAATTTCAATATTCCCCCAACTCACGTCTACAAAGCAAACTTCAGAACTTTGAAAGTGCGGCTTTTACACCCAAAACATTCAAACTTAATCAATCTAAATCGATGACTGTATCATCAAAGACATTCTCAATTACATATACAGCAAATGCATACATTATTCACCAATCATAGTTGCAGCATGCCTTTAACAGTTCTGTTTTGGTCTGTTAAATGTTCGCTTTTAGACATTGGACATTTTTCTTTTTTTGGCCAAATTACATTTACATCGAATATTATACATGAACAATGAACAATCCTACCTACAACTCATTGACTTAAACTTTACATGCAATAACTAAACAGCTTCTCTTTTCTCTTTTCAGCCAAACTAGATGGTGTAAAAACGTATATGAATTTACGTCGAGTTCCATTAAAGCTTCAAGATCGCGTTATAAAATGGTTCGATTATTTATGGATGTGTAATAAGTCTAGTGATGAAGACAGAGCACTCTCATTGTTACCGGATAAGCTCAAAGCCGAAATAGCTATCCATGTGCATTTAGATACCTTAAAACGTGTGGAGATATTCCAACAGACTGAAGCAGGATTTCTATGTGAATTAGTGTTACGTTTACGACCTGTTTTATTTTCACCTGGGGATTATATCTGTAGAAAAGGTAAGGATATATATGTTTCTTTATGTTGTACGACCAAGACAATTCCGTCCATCAAAAATTTCGTCCAAAGATTGACAAATTCGGGAGTTAAAGTTGTAGATGTATAATAGTTGATTTCTCTAAACAGAGGTACCATGTGCTACGAAAAGAGTAAGAATGGATAATGATCAAGCAAAACATTGATTGCTGCTGTACAGTGCCTCTATTCTGGAATGAATATAGTGTAAATATTGGTTGTTTAGTTGAGCTCAATTTCGGCTAACCATATCGATGTTCAATGTAGAAGAACATTTGAGCTACGGTTCAGCTGAAATCGACTGTACCACTATTTAGCTTACAGCGGAAATAAATAGAGGATCATATCTGATATGAAGTGGATGAGCAAGTTATCCTTAGCTAGTTCACATGTCATGTGAATGAAAAACATGGACATGGGCTCATTGTTCCAGGACTCAAGATTCTATTTGAGATTAATCACCCATTTGTGTACATTAACTTGCCACGTCGCATTTATGAATAAACGTGTGGAATGTCATGTAACCTCTATTTCTCACTTCGTTCAACAACCTCTATAAGAACACCTGGACCAAGAACATTTTCATGTCCTTTGACATTCTGAAAGAAAAGATCCGCCTTAAATTCTAAAATAGGAACATGCTTTTCTTTCAGTTTCACTCCCACAAAATGCACATGTGGTGGACTATCAATATCAGCACCTGAAATTTTAACTCTTAAATCGTTTTTTACTTGATTCAAGTATTGATTTGGTCCAAAAATAGCTATTATATTTCTCGATTGCGATATGCCAGATGCGTAATGAAACACTATCCATAAATCTATATTATGTCGAACATTCTTTATAATGAACATCTGCGTTCTAATGAGAACGTGCTCTTGACTTCACAGATTTCCTCTAAGTAGGAATACTGTATCGTATCTGTCTCTTCACGATTCCCACAATTGCAATGGATAGCCTTAATATAGACTTAAATGTACTTATTTTAATGAAAAGGATGACAGTGTCGTGGTTTTGAGTTTTTTCTGGTGTTCAATTCCGGGTTTGACGATTGTTGTAGAGCAACGAGGCCAGCATGTCTTACAGACGTCAGTGGACGTTTTTAATTACCATTTTTGGAGGGTGCTATATGGAATGAAATTAAGTTTAACTTCATTCGTTTCTGTTACATATTTTCTAAGGACTATACCATTAAAGGGCCATTTCGGGGGTTGATTTGAGTCCTTAATATATGTAAATAGTCTTCAGGAATGCTAGAAATGTACGAAAATCGCATAATGTCTCCAACAATATCTCGAACTAGGAATTTTACTCACTATTTCTATATCTGTCTTTTCTATATATCACAGAGTATCCTAAAATGTCATTTTAACATTCAACCGCGGATAATTCTGGACACACATGGATTTGAAGGCCCAAATTTCGACGGTGACCTGTCTGATTGGCTTAGCGAAAGAAATCCCGTTTCTGAGATTAATTATGATTGGTCACAAATAATGCTGCCTCTGTCCCTTTAAGCATGCTACTTTTTGATGTCCTTCTGTTTAAGGATTTTAAAGGTCCATAGACTGTTGCACATCTGTTACCAGGGTTATCTTATACAATTGGATATGGATAGTCACATTTTCACTTGCTGATCTTGCAATTGTATCTTTAGCATCCCATGTTGGAATAAATCTCTACCCTCCTATTATAAAGAAACCGAAGCATTATTAAAGACACTTACAATGGTTTATTGTCAGAGGTCGAGTAGTGGCAGTTCAGATAGTTAATCGATAGTTTAAAATTTAATGATTCAATCTACATTTTGTTACAGTTGAAATTAGATTTTCATTCTTCTGTGTGGTTTTCCCATAGCAATTTACGAGATGATCTTGTTTTACCTATCATTTTATTTAACCTTCAAATTTTATCCTTTTAGGTGATATATTCTAGTAATCTCGTTTAGATTTTAATTCAATTTCACTAAAGGCAAACCAAAATGTTGAAATACAAAATGCCGTGGGCAGGATTAGTGCAACAATTGGGTTTTTATTTTGGATATTCAAGTTTAATAAGCTCAATTGGAATGGGTAAACAGTTCGAAAGAAATACATTAATGTTGATATTCACGCCAACGCTGATTCTGTTTTGTTATTTTTACCGTAATCATGATATCTCCTTATCTCATTCAAATAATGATCATGATGTTATCTTCAAATGTTAATGTCTAGAAAAAATCTTCATTAGTCTTATTTAAATTATTTTAAGTAAATATGATTAAGGATGGTTCTGTTATGTTGAATGAAAATGTGAGTCATTTGTTTTCTTTGTGCTAAGGCTTTCAGTGGTTTGGTGGGGTAAAAAGCAGAAGTTACGTGTGCTTCCAACTGTAAATGTAAATGCCCTTAAAATCCAGATTCACAGTCTGGAGCACTTAAATACCAACCCGGAAAATCTTTATAGGGGTCTTGATCATCCGGAACCGTGCAGGTAACGGAGTTATCGATACCAAATTTACAGGACGTGGACTAAACAGCTGCTTCATAACGAATTTGAAAGTGGTTATTTTGCGGTTGGCTTTGTTCCAGTACGATAACTGGATATGATTTAGACGGGTAGGACGTCAATATCCATTTTATTTCTTTCATGGAAACGTACAATGAAAATAAACCAACAAACATTCCTTTATAAGTTCACGACCTCAATAAATTTTCATACGATATGCTTTTTTAAAATGTGTCTATATTTAGGCAGTAATTTTGATTGAATACAACCTTCCAGTACTGTTGTTGATTTGACGGACCAATTTACTAAGTTTCTTTACCAAGAATCAATATTGTCTACTTTATTCAAGAAACCAAGCATCATTTCTTACTCCAATGCTTCCTTTGAAAACAAACACATATCATCATGGTTGGTTTGGTGCAGTAGAAAGTACACTTGTCAATCGGCGTAGTAACAGGATTATTTCGATTCACTGCATACTCAATTTCTTTTTATCAAGTTCTATCATCATTAAATAATATTCTAGTCAAAATTCTCATCGATCATTTTAATATACCGTTTTACTGTGTCAATATTTTTACTATTCGTCATTTCCTGAGTGATGAGGAACACTTTAACCCAAGATGAATTGAACGAAAGGGAGTAAAAGAGCTTAAAGTAACTGGTATTGATCTATGAATTGAACAAAATGGTGCAAGAGAGCTTAAAGTAACTTGCGATGATCTTATGAATTGAACGAAATACAGCAAGAGAGCTTAAGGTAACTTGCGTTGATCTTATGAATTGAACGAGGTGGATCAAGAGAGCTTAAAGTAACATGCATTCATGTTATGAATTGAACGAAATGAAACAAGAGAGCTTAAAGTAATTTGTGTTGATGTTGCAATTTAACCAAGGATGAATTGAACGAAATTGAGAGCTCAAAATAACTTGCTTTGATCCTACAATTTAACCAAAGATGAATCGGGGCGACAGAGCTTAAAGTAACGTGTTGATCTTACAATTTACCCAGGATGACAAGAACGAAATGGGAGTAAGAAAGCTTAAAGTAGCATGCATTGATCTTATGAATTGTTTAAAATGGGGCAAGGGAGCTTAAAGTAACTTGATCTTTAATTTTAACCCAGGGCGAATTGAAAGAAATGGAAACAAGAGAGCTAAAACTATCTTGCAGGATGAATGGAAAGAAAATGGAGACAGAGAGCTTAAAGTATTGTGCGTTAAAATACAACTTAACCCGGAATGAATTGAACGAAATGGAGTTAGGGAGCTCAAAGCTTATTCTTACAATTTTAGCCAGAATCAATTGAAAGAAATGGACAAGATTGTTTTAGTTAACTTGCATGGAAAGAGTGGTATGAATTAAACATATATAGGAAAATAGATTTATACATTGAGTACTAAAGGTAATTAATATCTTTCTTGTTATGTAGGAGCTATTATATTATCTATCAAGAAATAATTTTATGCAGAATAATTTAGGCTCAATAGTACTTCCTGATTTGGATTTTATTCAGTATTTGAAATGTACTTCCGGATTAGGTATTATTTAAGTCTCAGTTGGTTTGTTATCGTTAAAATATGATCATTGTGTCAAAAGTGCGTATGAATGATGGTAATGACCATAAATGTCTATGCTCTAGGGAGGAAGACTAAACGGAACAAATTAATAGCCGATATACAACCACGTACCTATTTAGAGACTTGAGCCTCGCCTTTGGCTGTCAGATAGTAGATATCGCATCTTGAAGATCTAGAGAAATCATTCTCCCCATATTCTCCTCGGGAAGCCAGAAATAGACTGACGTCCTAATTAAATCAGATATTCTTAACGTATTTCATATTTCACTTCACTAACTTTATAGATTATGGACTTAATTTGACATTTCCAGTTAATCAGGATGATATTTCTGATATCTGTGGAAGAAGCTTGGGTGGAACATGACTTTGGAGGTGTCGGTGTTTATTACTAACGTCAAGTGACTAACCACCATTGAATCAGATTGTCAAGGATCAAATCGTCCCAATGGATTTCGTAATGAATAAGCCTAATTCAGTTGGTGTGTTATGAAACCAACTTAATGGCTGAATGTTAGCAGTTGAATTTACTGAGTCAGAAAATTTTTCTGCTGCTCACTGACATCATCGCCTACGATGAAGTGCTTCGCTTAATCTCCACTTAAAACAGCTTGTTGACATTTGAATTACTTCGATTTAGAAGTACTTGGAAGTCAAACGAACGTATCTTATTATTCTTGTAGGAGTAGTTAAAATCTTTTTTTTTATTCCGTAGCTCATTGGTTAAAGGTCATTTAGAAGACCTTTACAATGTTTGTCGTTAATGATCATCAATATAGTTTATGGGAGATTTCCTTGTTTATTTTAACTTAAATAACAAAATATTGGTTTTTTGTGATATGGATTTGGCATTTCGTTATTTCAGAATAGAATTGAAGTCTGAAACATGAATCTGTCATGCAACCGTATTATACCATTGGCAATTTCTAATTTTCTATAATAAGTATAAACTGTACTTGCCCATACGTTGAAGGCAGTAAGATCATCAGTTGACATAACAAACCATCGCTAATTTCTCAATGTACATGTAGATTCTCTTGTCATATAGTTTCATATCATACTTGGCCACACGTTGAAGGTAGTAAGATCATCAGTTAACATAACAAACCATCACCAATTTCTCAGCGTACATGTGATTTCTCTTGTCATATCGTTCGATTTCTCTGCGAACAGGTAACCGCTTTTTTTCCTAGACCGTGTTTGGACATTCTAATTACCCAAACGTCTATGCCCTAAGTAGTTTATTTCTGAGATGTTTTTGACAGAGAGCACAAAAACATTAATGTTTAATCTCGGTTGAAAGATTTGTATTGATTAATTTTGATGCACTTGCAGATTTTCGCAATATATACATCTGAATAACTTTATTAGCCAGTGCAGTATCTGAAAAAATTTGTTTTCCATATTTAAGGTTTTGTTCTGGTAAGAATTATGACTGATTTTATTGTCGTACTCAATAGGTTTTCGTGTAAAAGTTTCGTTTTTAAGGCAATATTACAAGACAAGTGGGGATCAAAAATAAACCAAGCACTAACAATCCGAATTACAAAACAAAATTTGAAATCCAAACAACAAAACATGTTATACAAGTAACATATGATTTCGGGAGGCCTTAAGGCATGACAGATAAGGACTCGATCGTCAAGTCATATTTTTCAATTACTAGCGAGTTTCCTGTTCCAGTGTTTAATATTTGGGTTCTTGACACTATTATACCCTATACCAAATCAAACAAGTACGACCTCATTTTGATAGAATGGAGAGGTTTTCCTTCCTACCAATTATTAACTTTCGGGATCCGATAATTTGACAGCACTATAATATAATCAATGCCAGAAGGTCTGACGTCATATCGATACCCCGGTATTCCCACTAGAAAATTTATAGATAAGGAGTAGGTTAATGTGTCAGTAGACCATTATTCTGTCTAATATCTTATGTCATTTACAGAATCATCAGTATTAATTAATACTGTAATAGCCTCTAAAACTATCTCTCATAGACATTCGGAATGGATTCTTATGAAGTCTGAAATTTATATCATACTTGTCAGTTAGCAATAGGGATATGATCCAGAAGAGGTTTTTGTATGGAAACATCTTTTAGCGCAAATATTGTGTTTACAGTTTAAGGTGGGCCGCACCGACGACTTAATACTCGTAGTTTAACGCGTTTTGCCATCTGTTGTCCCTTGTGGTCGAACGACCAACAAACTGGTCGCAGATGAAGAAGTCCTCAAATTTTATATTACCATTCTGCTCTTTGACGGCTCTTGTCAATTGTGAAAAATAATGCATTGAAAATTTTGCAGATAGTTGTTTAGATAGATGACGTTTTTATTTTGATGTCGGGGTAGTGAGGGATTGATTCTCCCAACTAAACAGGCCTCAGGTGGTTTGATATTAAGTTAGTTCATATAGATCTCGACATCCTATCATTGCTCTCGTTACTCCCAGACGAATTTTACACCAGATTGGGTCATCGTGTCAGTAGACCATTATCTAGTGTCACTTACAGGATCACTTGTCATTATTAGGTAATACAGTAATTGTCATTGGATTTGATGTGGAGTCGTAATAGACAATAGTAATTATTAATAACATCTGATCTTATGGTATCAAGGAATGATATTAGAA
Organism: Lottia gigantea; assembly: GCF_000327385.1. NCBI lineage: Eukaryota > Metazoa > Mollusca > Gastropoda > Lottiidae > Lottia > Lottia gigantea. Next base: position 149,636 of record NW_008706876.1, read on the forward strand.
AGGAAATTGTGGTTAAAACAGTCCATTAGCGACAGGGCCGACCCTGATGATTGGTCAATCAATCACAGGATTTATTCGACCGAGCGCAGCTACGAACGAAAAAGCGCAGTGTTCGATCTAGTGGGTTATCGTATGAAGGAAGTGCTATTAGAAAAAGAAGACTTAAATAGCTCTATTCCATAAGCAACAGGGCCCTACCCTAAAATCTGGAAGCAACTAGATTATTCAACTGCTAGCAACGATAACCGAATGAATTAGATCAATTACTGGTTTATTCGACTAGAGCACATCTACGAATGAAAAAGCGCAGTGTTCGATCTAGTAGGTTATCGTATGAAGGAAGTGCTATTAGAAAAAGAAGACTTAATTAGCTCTATTCCATAAGCAACAGGGCTCTACCCTAAAAATCTGGAAGCAACTAGATTATTCAACTGCTAGCAACGGTAACCGAATGAACAGCAACGTATGAAAAAGCGCAGCGCAGCGCATCAGTAACACATGTTCTACTTTCTAGCATAAAGTCAACGTGAGCAGATGGAATTTGCGGCCATTCTGTTGACCACTTTTGCTGAAGCTCTTATCAACTGCAACATATCTAGTGCGATGCTTTGAATCATTTGGTTACTTGAACCCAAATTTATGCAAATGCGATATTTGGGCAATATTTATCATGGTTGTACGAAGATATTAGAAACATATGAGCACAATAACGCAACCCGATAAAAACTAAATTGGCCATTTAGTTATAGACATAACAATGCTTAGTACATGATGTCCTTAAGCTTAAAGACAAGCTAAATGACATCTTTGACCTTCTTCTGTCTCCTCCTATTTCTACATACAAAAACATGTGTACTACGAAGCTGCGTCTTGTATTGTGTAACAAAATACTCTGTTATTAATTCAATGAAAGTCTTTTTACACAACAGAATTCAAATCAACACGACCAATTACATTAACTACGACTTTCAAATGTTACATAACCTTATTACACGTTTTTCTCTATTTCGTCTCAAAGTGAACAAAGTGTATTTCTGAAATAAATCAATTCCTGAATTCAATCGAATTCTCGTTTATTCTCATTTTAAGCTTCTGACTGCAGCCTCAATTTGCGAATTACGCAATATCCAAACAGTAATTTAAAACCATTAATTACTACTTTCTGGAAAACCTGACAAATTGTCAATAAGTTTTTTATACATTGAAGCATAAATAATATAACCATCCTCTTTTTTTTTTTTTTTTGGTTTTTTATATTGTATATATAGCTACTCTTCAGAAACTTGAGACAACCAACCGACCGAATTTGCTAACAAATTAACCGTTTTTACTCATCTCTAGGCGTAGCCCGATAAATAACAGTTCTTGATACTTGATATACGGATGTGATATGGTCAAAATTAGGGCCAGACTCAAAAGGTCACATGTTAAGGTTGCTATAATCCATTTCAGGACAGGCTTTATCTACATCTCTGTAAGTTAAGCATACCCCTCGACTGTATTGTGCCCACATGCTGCAGAAAAGTATGACGTAAAATCCTGAATATCCTGTAATGTCTTAATGGATTCATTAATAGTTCAGTTTTATATCTACACCAAAGGTTTTGCTAAATTTGAATTTTGTAATTTTAGCAAAAAATATTTGTCTTGTTTGACTCTTGTCCTAACTGTGATGATATCACATCTGACTATCATAACTTCACATTCCAAGGAGATCACGTTTAACTGCTTTCTTATTGTAAAAGTGAAATATGTTTTGGTTCTAGCGCTGACATTCTTCAATATGTTCGTTGTCAATTAATTATTCGTCTACTCTTTTCAGACCACTTCAACCAGTAATGGTGTTTTATAAAGCATTAGGTTGGAGGTGAACGTACTCCCAATCGATTCTTTCCATTTTGATTAATCCGGAAAAGTGAGGTCGACAAAACGAAGTGGTCGCAGATAAATAACTCTTTAGAAATAAAGATAGAATAATTAATAGTTGAAGCGAAGGGTTAAATACTAACAGATTTTCTTCAAATATTTCTACAGAAATCATCACACCCTCAGGCGGGAAAATCGATATCTCACGTCTGCTCAAATCAGACTGAATGTCTAATTTTCTTGTCGATTAGTTTGTTCTGTTATTATTTGCTGAAGGTCAAATGTTGACCTTGCTAAGGGTCAGTAAAGATAGTAACTTGCAAGCTGAGACCTGGATGAAGACGTCTTTGAAGACTCGGACCAATTGGTTATAGCGTTCTATGTGTAAGCCTACACTACAGCCATTGGCAGCCATAATGATCCTTTTTGGGTTGGATATGGAATATGTTGTCTGTTTCTACCACCAACTGGAATTTTTCACTTGCCAATATTTCCGAAAGGATAAAGTCTTTCAGAATATTGGATTGGTGCTGTCATTTCAAATGAATTGAACATAGGCATCAGTCTGGTAGGTAAAGTAAGCAAAAATTTTGAATAGAAGTGAACAGTCAGCAACAAGAAAATTCTTCAGTACCAAGACTGAGATTATCTGCAGTCAAAAGTAAACTTTAATTGAACATAGCCAACAGATTTTATGTTAATGGTAGCTTTTCTTTAATAACTCATGATTAGATGAAATGAAGAACACTTCATCTTAACTCTTCTTTGCTACTTTCGATTTATTAATCTTTTTCTTCAAGTATAGTATGACGCAACATTTCAAACATTCTCAGTATTTACAATTCCAAAAGTAATTCAATGTGTAATTGTTTCAAGAGAGTATCAGGAACAGTTGCTGATAGTTTACTGTTAACAAAGGTTATTGATTGAGACTTGTTTCACGTCACATTAAGGACCACTTCACAGAGTTTTAATCTAGCTGGATCAATGGAATTACTTCAGTTTCGTCACGTGTTGTCCCATCTGGTAAGAACCACACGGGCTATGTGGGCCAATCGTTTGATATAATAATAGTGATAATAATAATAATAATAATAATATTCATATCTTATATAGCGCATTCTACAATGTACATATAACATAACATTACAGTATTAACAGTATTATAGTTATAAAAATACAAAATGTATTCAACGATATACATGATAACGTAACATTCAACGATATACATAATAACATAACATTCAACGATATACATAATAACATAACATTCAACGATATACATGATAACTCGACATTACAGTATCAACGCGCTTAACAGTATACAAATAGTTACAAAAATACATAATGTATTCTACAATGTACATATAACGTGACATTACAGTATCAACACGTTTAAACAGTATACAAATAGTTATAAAAGTACATAATGTATTCAACGATATACATGATAACATAACATTACAGTATCAACGCGCTTAACAACGCGTATACAAATAGTTATAAAAATACGTAATGTATTCAACGATATACATGATAACATAACATTCAACGATATACATGATAACATAACATTCAACGATATACATGATAACATAACATTCAACGATATACATGATAACATGACATTATAGTATACAAATAGTTATAAAAATACATAATGTATTCAACGATATACATGATAACATGACATTACAGTATACAAATAGTTATGAAAATACATAATATATTCAACGATATACATGATAACATGACATTACAGTATACAAATAGTTATAAAAATACATAATGTATTCAACGATATACATGATAACATGACATTACAGTATACAAATAGTTATAAAAATACATAATGTATTATAAATAATAATATAACAATATATAAATAAAAATAAAACAGTAATGAGTGGCTAATTTATTTAAAAAATACATCATAACGATTATGACATGAGTCTATTCAGTTTGATAACAGAGGTCTGATCTACTCATTAGAACTGCTGGTCTCCGTTCACCAAAAACATAATGCATTAAATTAATATACGAAATTAGGCAAAACGTAGAATGATAGAACGTTTAACGTCACATATTTTTCAGAATCCTGTCTGGTTATTCATTCAGCATTGCTAATGGTGTATAAAACAGTTTCCATTATACTACCTTGGTAGCAACATTTATATAATGTACTTATAATTTAACAACAGACAGATTCAGACTTAAAATCACGTCGACTTTTCCTATATTGTCTAGTTTCGTAATATTTCATTTTAATCTAAAAATTTAGACTGTAATACCAAAATCCATTAGCAGATAGGATCAACCGAATTTGCTGTCATACTAACCAAATATCTGTTCAATCTAGGACAAGTGACTAAAATTATCGAAAATGAAAGCGCGTATGCTGTAAGCATCGTCTAACCACCTGACCGTGTTATAGCCTTATGTCGATGAAGTTGTTTTCGAAACCGACAAAAAATCTAGTCTTTGATTGTTCTAATGACGTTTGACAACTCTCAGCTTTCAGGCTACTATCTTTACTGACCCTTAGCAAGGTCAACATTTGACCGTCAGCCAATAATCACAGAACAAACTAATCGATAAGAAAATTAGACATCCAGTCTGATTTGAGCAGACGTGAGATATCGATTTTCCCGCCTGAGGGTGTGATGATTTCTGTAGAAATATTTGAAGAAAATCTGTTAGTAGTTAACCCTTCGCTTCAACTATTAATTATTCTATCTTTATTTCTAAAGAGTTCTTTCTTATCAACCTCGACGTTTTCATCTTTCCCGGAATGAACTGGTTTAGAATTTTCAGCAGAATGTTACTGGTTATTGTCAACATAACATCTAAAGCTGACTTTTTCCGGGTTGAAAATTTTTCTGATGATTTCTATAAATCATTAGGAGAAAATCTTTTCATAGTTAACCTTTTGCTCGAACCATTAATTCTATCTCTTTTTGTGAGGAGTTCTTTCTCTCTCATCATGCTGTTTACTACTGTGAGTGAATGGAAGCCATTAGTAAGTTACTATTGGAAAACTATAAAAATGGTATACTGAACAGTGTAGTTGTATAAACTTCATTTGAATTAGTTTTCCTTTTTAAAAACCACGAAACCTGTGAATTAATTCTCATTCAATTCCATCATAATGTGTAAAAAGTACATTTGGTATCGAATTTCGTGTTCATTTTGTGATTATGTCGACTACATTGGGAACGACTTTTGACTAATACTAATATTAAAGTAACTCTTTCCTTTTACAATAAATTCCCATTTCTTGTCGGCTCCCCTACATTTGTAGGAAGGTGAAGGAGCTGAGTTTTTGGGGATTTTTTAAGAGTTTATTTTTTTAAATTAGGGCTATTTTCTATTTTATGTGCTGAACTCAGATCTTGCACCTTCATGAACATTTGATAAACATCAAATTAAAATCAAATCCTGAAAAAAATAATCGTTGATCACCAGCATTAATACATCATACCGCGATATTTAAAACACGAAATTAATTATAAAAAAAGAAAAAAAAAATCCATTATATTATTATATTTCAAGAGAAATGTCTGATGTCCATCTTAAAAATATATTGATTAAGACGATGATAATTGTGATCTAGTTTATGGAACACAATGTCTATTGTAGACCAATAACAAAGACACATTGTCAGTAAAGAGTAGAAAGTTTTTTGTCAATATTCCAGGGCTCTCAAGCTGTGAGATCGCCTAACTTTTGTTGAAAAAAATAATGCAGGGTAAATGATAAGATCTGGGAGCCGTGATGGTTCAGTGAGTTGGACGCTTGATCGCTAACCCGTAGGAGCAGTGTTCAATTCCGGCATAGGCCGAGATAATACCTTCTGATATTTCAACCCGGTTTCCCCCTGTCTAGTCGTTCGGATGGGATAATAAACCGAGGCCGTTGGAAATCGAAAAAGAGCAGGCTAATGTCGCTTTCCCGGCAAAATTTGCCTCATTGCATCCTGCACGGCGTTGCTCGTCTTCATTAGCCCACAAGATGCAGAAAAGTAGTACGTAAAACTCCATTCATTTCATTTAATTTTCCCCCATAAGATCTAAATTGGTCAGAATAGAAACTTACAGATCTGTTAATGCATCTTTAGACAAGCTGTTTGTGGGCGTATATTGCCATATCTTTCGAGCTATATTACATGTGATATATTTTTGATTATTTCAGACGAGGTTGGTAAAGAGATGTATATAGTTAACAGAGGACGATTACAAGTGGTAGCTGACAATGGTAAAACCATGCTAGCTACTCTTAAACCAGGCAGCTATTTTGGTGAAATTAGTATTTTAAATATGGGTACTGCTGGCAATAGACGAACTGCTTCCGTCAGATCAGTGGGTTACTCTGATCTCTTCTGTTTATCCAAAAAAGATCTTTGGGATGTTTTAAAAGAATACCCCGCAGCTCGAGTGAAATTAGAAGCAATTGCTGTCAAACGATTAGAAAAATACAAAAAAGCTCCTTTAGAAAAAAGTAAGTATGATTATTTCTAATGCAATCGTCTGTTATTATTTATGACTTTAATCAATACGTTCGATACAATCCTCTCATTTAGAGCTTCGACTTTGAGTTTCCAATTATAATTATAAAAATATGAACATGCACGCATCATGCAAATTAGAGACTCTTTGTATCTCCCTTTATAACAGTACATGTACTTTATTGGACTTTCCAAGAATTTGATTTCTGCTTTGACTTCAGACGTGTATATTGCTGATTTGAAAAAGAGGTTTGTATAGTTGCTTGGACTAAAGAGGTTTTTGTGGCTGCTTCGGATTCAGGAATTTTCAGTTTTGCTTTGACTTTAAAGATTAGGTTTGTTGCTTTAAATTGAGAGACTTTTAATTTCTGTCTTGGTTTTTGAGTTTGTGATTGGTGCTTTGAGTTTTGTCAGTGTAATTGTTGCTTTGAGTAAAGGGGTTTGTATTGTTGCTTTGACTTTTCATGATGTTATTGCTGCTTTAAATTCAGATGTTTTGATTGTTGCTTTGAGTTTTTATAGTGTGATTGTTGCTTTGACTTAAGTGATTTTTTATTTCTTCTTTGGTTTTAGATTTCGGAGAGAGTTTGAGGGTTCTCTGATTTTAGTTTTGAAAGTGTCATTGCTGCTTTGACTTTTGCAGGTTTGTATTGCTGCTTGGACTAAAGAGGTTGTTGTTACTGCCTTGAATTCAGAGGTTTTGATTGCTGCTTTGACTTAAGAGGCTTTTATTACTACTTTGATTTTAGAGGTTTTGTATTTGTATTTTATGTTGATTTAAATTGCTGTTTCGATTGAAGAGGTTTTGATTACTGAGTTAATTCTAGAAGAATTTTGTGTTGAATCTAGATTGTTGTTTTGACACACAAGAGGTCTTTGCTGCTTTGATTCAGGAACTCATTTGATGAATTTTAAGATGGGTTGCAATTTTCGAAAATGAATTGAATTTGGTTTTGAATTTTGTAATCCAAATAATAATATCTTAGGGGAATTCTTCCCAGTGTACAATATAATGTTATAAAGAATGGGGAAATGAATACCTCTATTCCTGTTGAAGCATTGATTTATCTGCACAATGAGGAATATTTTCTTTTAAAATAACCCATTATTGTAGTGCGGAACATTACTGAAGAAAAATTGATTCTTTATGTAAGATTCCGGTGACACGAAGTCGCTAACAAATCGACATTTTATGCATCGAAGAAAAAATTCCATCGGGAAGGAAATTGTGGAAACACTATCTATTTTATCTTTATATTCTTTCAGTGCTTCCTGTGGTAATCTAACAAAAGTAGACCTCGAGATTCAATGCTCTTGTAGAATTGTTCTATTAGATAATAGAAATATTAAAACAGAACCAAATATAAACATTTTGTTATCTCTAGGAACGCAGGCTGTGAGTGAGTCAGTTGTCTAAAGATCGCATACCGTGAAACTCTTGAGTAACAACAACATGTTTTTGGGGGGTTCTATTGTAATATTTTTATGTCTACAATTGATGTATTGAGCACTATTTTAACAGGGGAAATATTTAATTATTGTATTTAGATTAGATATTGATAAGATATTTTGTCAGTGATGTTATTTTGGAATGAACTTGTCGACATCTTGTTCTTGATAATTCATATTCTGGTTGATTAGTTGATCACGCACATAGTTAATCAAAAATAATGAGTTAGGGAATTGTTCATTAACAGTGATATTGTAAAATTGACCAAACTAAGACAATCCATAACTTATTCATAACGGATCTCTAATTAATCTCGTAAACAGCTGACCACTCTCATTTGCATTTTTGGTTTCCAAATTTTTTACAATATATTGAAATAACACAACCATTGGATTTGGTTATTGAAATTGGGTTGATTATGATTATGACTAATTTACATATTAAAATACTACTTGATAATTCTTCGGAATTAAGATTTGGATAAAGATTACGGTCTCTTTAACGAATAATTTTATTCGGGTGTCGTTTTGAAAGTTTGCTTTAATTCTGTCTTTTGGGTTTTGACTCTGATTTTTTTTTTGGTGAAAATCATGAATTTCAGCGTAGGTGTATCACTATTTTGTAAGATGGACTTAGAAGCTCATAGATTTAAGCTTTTAAGCTTATGGATTTTCATTATTTCATTGATTGGATTACTCGCTTTAAGAAATGCAATAACCCTTCTTGTAAAGAGTTCCTTAGCACGGAATACGAAGGAATATTTCTTCTTGTAACGTTTGTTTTTTTTTTATTTTTCAGTAGCCCTTCCTCGAAGTAAGAGTACCCCTGGATTGGTCGAGTCAGCTGGAAAGATCCCTATACAAGCTTCCATGGTGTCACGCCATCACACATTACCTGCTAATATGTTAATCCAAAATAACGGACAAAATGACGGGCACCTGCGGACCGAGTGTCATAGTGAAGATAATCTAATAGCAAGATGTACTGAAAATTCAAATTCCAAAACTGTTCTTCGAAACTTCACAACTTCCATGACAGTGTCGAGTTTAACTTCGTACAATGAGGAGGGATCGCCCCTTCATTCGCCCAATAGTGTTAATCAGACAAAAGATTTCCACAGTCCTCCTCCTTCGCCGCGTTGTGTCCCACCTGTCAGCTGTACGACCACAGTCACCTCAAGTGGTGTTCCATCGTTCTTGGAGCCGTTCCATCAACATTCTCAGTATACATTTCCACAACATTTTACTCAGTCATTCCCATTTGTGAGTCCGCCACAAATGACATATCTTTCTCCTTATTGTGCCTCACCGAATTATCCCGCCACGCCAAATTCAAACATGCTGTCGACGCCGGGAATGTTTGCTCAAGCAAACATGAATGCCTCTCAGACAAGTTTGCTTCCCCCTTATCAACCATCTCATCCGACAATTCAACATCCTCAACAGAATCTTCCGCACACGCCTAGTAGTGGAAACTTCCTACAACCACCGTTGTCGCCTATGCCAACTTCCCCGATGCCACCAAGCATAAGCCCTATAAGTTTGAACTCGCCAAATCCACAATCTGAACAATTGCTCAATGAAATAGGACGATTGCGTGAAAGATTAGCACAACTGGAGACTGAGAACTCTTCCTTAACTGTGAAGCTGAACCAACAGCAGTGGGACGTGGAGAATCGGTTAGCGGAACTAGAGATGCATATTTGTCAAAGTGACAGTGTAGCGAGCACCGGAAGTGGTGGTGAGGAGAAGGTGGATAAAATGACACCTATAAATAGAGAGTCTATAATATGACCACATGTGTATGTACATTGATGATATCTAAAATGTATGAAATGGTCGATGAGACGGGTGTTGATGGAAACGAGCACATTATGCTTAGATGGACTGATGACATATTTCGGTGTTCATGACACAGCCGCTGAGGGAATGAAATGCTCGAATATGGCACCTGTTCGTATAGAATGGATTCTTGAGAGAATCGTCCACTCTGTGCATTGTGGTTACACGCTGATTTAGACTCTCTGCGAATATGAATGTTTGACAAGAATATTGGCTGAAATGGGTCAAAATATAATGTAATATTTCATATGTATTTCTTGGTCGCGCATTTGGACATAATGAAATCACCATGGCGTGTATTGTACGTGTATGTAGATTGACCGCGGAGAATTGCGACAGCCAGTGTTATCTACACAGCATTTTGGCAAATTCACCGTCGTGGCCGAACTATTTTCCGGAATAGGGAATTCATTACTATCTGACAGATAGGACAAGTTATGAATTTGAAACCAAATAAAAATAACGACAACAATCCTCGTGAATGGGGAACACAATGCAATTTATATGTATAGGATACTGTTACTACTTCAGAAACATAGGGCATCACTCGACCTGAATTACAAATTGTTCAGATTCTGTATTTTTTTAAGAGTGAAGTGGAAAGTATAAATCTAAACAGCAAGGCAGAGTTTTAAAAAGTTATAAATAAAAAACCAGTGTAACAATCTATGCTTTGACATTGACTGTCTCGACCTCTCGGTCAACCTTAGTTTGAAATATCCTTCGTATCTCAAGAACGACATTTATATTAAAATGGATGAGAAATAAGAAATTTTTAGTGTTCACGGCACTGTTGTAAAAACTTCTATCTTGAAGAGTTATTCAATCAGAAATATCAATCATTATAACAACTTGTGAACTATTGAGTGGATTATTATCACGAGAAATAGGATCAAAAACCGACATATATTTCAATTACTGAAAACATCCTTGATGCTAATTCGTTTGGATTTCAACTGAGAAATGAGCTTTTTTGAAACACAGTATCTTACGTTGAAATGTGTATCATGAGATAAATGGTAGTGAGACCGAATGTTATATCCGCATTATATAATGTTGCCAGCCGCAGAGCAAATCCTAGAAAAATTCTGTTAGGTAATATAATTGTATAACTTTCTGACAATGTTGCATACAGAACAGCGTTTGCAACAGCATAACAATATCTGTAAATGTTCTGTTAAATAATAAAATGTTATCTGACAATGTTAAATATAGAACATTTTGCTTCCTTGTTATTGCGAACCGTAGAGCAAATTCTCTAAATATTCTGTTACGTAATAAAATATTAAATGATAACTTAACACAGAACAGCGTTTGTATCCTCTGTTATTGTAAACTGCAAGGCGATTATTCTAATATCTGACATTGTAACATACCGCGTTTGCAACGTCTGTTACTGTCAACCGCAGAGCAAATCCATAAAATATTCTGATACGTAATTTTATCTGTCAATGGTTTTGGAAATTCTTAGTGATGCGTATAATGTGGTATATGCAGCTGCAGTCCTAGATTAATTTAACGTAAAAGCGACAGAATTTTCTCTCTTGGAGTATGTATCGATTTAAATTTCAATTCTCAACTTTTCAATTCGGCCCGAAAACGGAAACAATATGAAAATCGAGCGATATGTTGTACGAGTGACGGCTGTGTGAATTGAAAGTAAGTCTGGTGGAGCATGATTCACTGGTGTTCACGAATACCGTCGAGAAATATCAAGTAAATTTTAAGTCGCTTGTGAGAATACTTTGATGATGACAAAAATATGTGTGACTACTAGGTTGTGACTTAAAATCATTTTTTCTTCCATTTTGAGTGAGTGTTTATCTTGAAGCTTCGTTGAAAATCCTTTTTGACATTTATTCAATTATTTATTTATTTCATCATTATTAGCCTATTTTTTATTTCATTATTTCAAATAGAGATTTTGTTTCATACAATGTCATGCGAGACTTATACCTCATAAATGTGTTAACAGAATTTGCAACAGAGTGAACATACCAATAAGAATGTAAGCCATCTGAACTCTCTGAAAAGGGTGACGAGTTGCAAACCCAGTCATCCAGTCATAAAGTGGTATTATGTGTCCCGGAAAGATGAGTATGCCCTGACGGCCCCTATATTCCTTCAAGTCTTAGGACTTTGAATTACAGAGTTTAAAGGTAACAGTGCTCACAATGAGACCTACTATTATCGATTTTTATTGCAAATTGTTATTTTGAACATTGCAGAAATTTCAGTTATGGATTTAGCTGTTTCTGAAGAGGATTCGCCTTCAGAAATCTAGATACTGGTTGAACGCAGGGAAGTTAAAACGATTTTTCGCTTTAGTTTGATTAACGCTACCCGTGGATGATTGAGAATTTTAAAGAAATTCATTTTATGTTCCATTTGTTATCAGAAAGTGTTATGTTTGAAATTTAAATTATAGTTGTGTCCATTTTGAAATTATGGACATGTATGTTTGATAGTTTAGAATATGTAATGGATTATGCATTGATCCGCCATTTTGAAAGAATCATCGCCATTTTGAATTTGTGATCACATGGTATAAATATGCGATTTAATTAGATTCTTCCTTTTAGAAAAGTAATAAATTTGTTACAGATTTGTTATTTATTATAGTATATTTATTACAATTTATATGAGAAAATAAATGATTACATTTGATTTATTTACAAAATAATAATTTTTGTTTTTCATATTTTAGGTGTTTTGTCTTGTTAATTTGAAAAAGATTTGCTGCTCTTTTCCGACTTTCAATTTACTAATTTGACTGTTTTAATAATTTTAGTCTTTCGACTTGAGAAATATGATAAATATGTAATATATATTTCATTGTTATTTATTAAATAAAATTTCAAGTTAAATCTTTCATCAGTCTGGTTTGCTTTTGCTATCAAAATACTATACTAATACTTTTAGTAACTAACAAGGTTGCTTCTCATACTATTTTCTACAAATAATCCGGCTAATGATGCAGGGTGAAATAATGGAATTTTAAAGGAAATCGGCCTTGAGTTGCGAATAGACGAGGTACAGTGCCCGGTGCGGTGTAAGGAGTGGGATTGTCGATACAGTAGAAAATTGAAAAAAAAAAGAATCGTGTTCAAACCGTGTCCGGAATCGTACCTCGTGTGTTCACTTCTTCCATTTTCGTTTGTATCGATTATTCCGCATCGTACACCGTCTATTCGCAGATCAAGCCTGCTCTCTTTCGATTCCCAACTGTCGATGGACCGGAAGTCAAAATTTCAGGTTAACGAGCACGCGTCCAACTCATTGATTTACTGTGGCTCCCATTTATGGATTGTAAGCTGAAATATGGAATTGTGGAGATTAAGATATCTTCAGAAGAGAAGAAAATAAAAAATGAAGAAGACACCGATGAGAATTGGTATATAAAATTGATAAAGATAATTTAAAATGACACCTTCCACATAATTACCAATATTTAGAACTTTTGAACAGTTTACCAAGGTTACAAGATCCTAAATTAAAATTTGAATTGATAGGAAAATTAACTTCCTTGAGGAGTGGCATTTAGGTTAATTTGACGCACGTACAAGAGGATTGTCGTTAGACCCTATTATTGTAGTGGTTATATTGAAAATAAAAGCTAATAAAAAAAAAAACGGAACGAAAGTTTGGTCTAAGTTTAAGCAGACTAGGTATTTAGTAATTTGATAATTAATAACTGATCACAAGTATATGGATAACAATTACTTTCATAAATATAAAAGAAAATGGAATATAGTTTTCCGTCCAGCTTTAACTCGTGAAGATGATTATAATCTAAAATTACAACATTTGTATGGACAATGTGAATTAAAATCACATTATGAATGCTGCACACTCGACAGAGCTTATTGTTTTCTACAACTCATCCGATACAATATAGTACTTCTTGTAGCATCGTCAGCGCCACCATTAAATATTTGCCTGGTTGTAGTTTCTGTAACTTCTTATAGAGATGCCCAATAACTTCCAAACAAAGTTACTCAATATTGCGAATAGATAATTGTCGCTCACAAGCTGGGGCGGCATTCCCTCCACACGTTTGCTTACATGTCTGGTAATTCTTCTTCTACTATATGTATTTTTCTTCGAACTCTAGACCTGTTTCTCGACTTTAATCTGAAAAAGTCCGGGTTGGTTCTGATTAAAAAAAAACAATTCAATGAAATAATCTTTTCCAATATGACCACAGACATCGCAAACTCCCCAAACAAACTATGGATTTTGCTTCTGGCTTGAATATTGGCTATTATTTTTACTAGGTGTCAGCCGAAATGCTATTAAATAAAGCGTGTAATAAATTTTTCTGGATAGATTTCTCCGGGGACTTATTTTAGTGACAAATTCTGATATATAGTTTACTATAAACGTGACCACCATATTTTAGGCTATTGTTTCAGTCATTTGTATGATCTTAGTCAGTAGTAAAAGTCAGATGGCTATAAGAAGCTAATCGGGATTTATTGAGCTATAAAATTCGCTACAGTGTGTTGTCTATAGGATAATATTGTTTATTCTTGTTGAAGATTCGAAGGTGATGACGTCAATAGGAAATGATTACAAAATTGGTTTATATATTGTTTACCAAACTGTGACTTATACTGTACATATATGTACAATTTATAACAGGAAAAGTAAGCAGTTTTTTTTCTTCAGTTTTTACAGTTCCTCCTTACAATGAGTTACAATTTTGATTTTAATCTGAATTTCAATTAGATATGATCATTTTTACACCTAAATTGCAGACAATGATCTACAATCACAATGGTACACAAATTTTAGGAATACATGTACGAGCAATGCAAAGGGGTGGTTTGTAAATTGGTTCGATATATTACAAATAGGGCTAAATAAAATAAAATAAATCTACCAAACTAGAAAAGTCGTATTTGACTTAAAAACTCACCATGGCCATCAATGGGGCACAACTCTTGTTGATTCAAATTGTTAACGTTATAATTTAAAATGTAATGAAATTTTTCTTGTATCAAATAAACCAAGCGTGTACAACAAAAACTAAGAAATAATGTTTGTACTGATATCAATTACAATTTTGAAACTACATGGCAACAGATCGCGTTCCTACATTACAGTCTAATTATAAACAACATATATTCAAAAATATCCATTATATTATATAATGCTTATTGCACAGTTCTTTCCTTTGATATGCCTATAATGCGATATGTTTAATATCATACAATATAATATCATTTTATTTTGACTTTTAGGTGATGTTGAAAGAAACTAGGAACCCTTAAAATATCTCATATGTACATCTAAAATGTTAAGAGTTGTGTCGACTATCTGGAATTGTATATAAAACACCTAGTATGTATCTACAATATTATGTTTATAGCATTATTATAACTTTAACAATATCTCCATTATGTATATAACATGATTATAACTTATTATATTATCTAAATATGACTGTATAGAACATTATAACTTAAACATTATCTGAATATGTATGTAACACAATTATAACTTATAAACACTACAATATAATAAACAAACAAATCAAGTATCACCCCTAGTATTAACATAATTAACATTACCTATAAAAAACAGAACAAATAGAAAAACAAAAACCAATGTAACATAATTTATGTGCAACTATTCAACAATCGAAGATAAAAAAAAAAGTTCTCAAGGTATAAACAAAAGAATAAAATACAGAATACTCAAAAATATCTGTGAAATTAATGCTTCAGCCCAGTATTATTCTATTTGAAGTTTTGTTTAGAACTAAAACTATATTTTTTATCAATGCTATACTCCATCTGTGTATATCATAATTGTCGGCTGCTATTGGAGTTTTGTGTAATCTATAATGATGAATAAATGCTATTTGAGTATCCACATAACAATCTTTGTATGACTGGATAAATTCATGTACAAAATGTACTCTAGTAATCCAAACCCTACGTGGATCTACCATCACTTTTGATCGATCTCCAAATGGATAAAATTGTGAACGTTTAGTCCATGTAAAATATGTTAAGTTGTATTTTTCTGCCTTTTCCTTTAAAGGATATGAGTGTTTGTCTGGAGTTTCTTGGGAAAGTACAAAGGCACTTTGGAATCCAAGTGAACCACACGAACTCGATGGCATAGAAATGTTATCAACGATATCTTGCCACCTGTTAAATTCTTTTGGAACAACGACTTCGTCGATGTCAGCTAAAAACACATAACGAGAAACATATAAGTTCCTGAGTATACAGTCATGTATATGTAGATACTGGGCATGGTAATGCACTTCTCCGTCAGAAGTTGAGGGTATGGGTAAGTCCCACGTTAGAACTTCCATGACACCCATCTCTTGGTAATGTTGAATAATATCCATCACGCCATTGTCTCTTAAGTTATACATCACGAAATGTTCTGTGCCCAATAACAAGTCCGTTTCAATCATCTGGACCAAAGCTAATCTGTCTTTTACACCAAACATAGGTGGTACACAACGTGTGAAGTTTCTTTTATAAGAATCGGGGTATTTTATATGAAGTATATTTTGCGGGTATGATAAGTGGGGGATTCTAAATTTGTTAGGTATCAGGGAAATTTCTGTTACTCGTTCCTTTACACCTTGCAAGCTACATTTCACAAATCCTGAGTTGTATCTAAAAATATAGAAGCAAAACAAGTTTTCAATAAACAAATACAAGTAAAGTTTTACTAAAATTTCAAAAATTATTCTTTCGCTGAAGGTTTCTGATTGGCTGTATTTGCTGACGAACAATCAAATCAAATCGCTGCTTTCCGTGGTTAAAAATGGTGGACCGGAGCATTATTTTCCATATAAAGGGAGGCAACTAGACAAAATATGTTCGATATCAAAATCATTCCAATCTGGACCGACCTCAGTAAAACATGTTATGCTAAACGAATGTAGTCCGTGCTATTTTTATAAATCGTCTATCGGTTTTTGCTTACCTATTTTTTGACTAATATTTGGTTCTGGATTTGGAATTTGATGTCTGAATTTTATGAGATGAAAGATTTTCAAGCGAAAAAATTTCATAATTCTAAAAATAGTCGTTTTGTGTGCAGTGACAGTCAAGCGGATGTTGATAAAATGTAAAGGTCGGCAGTTCGGCAAGCTCAAGATGTTCATGGTCATGATATGTTGAATTTTTATACAGAAACTAAGCATTGGCCAGGTTTAAGTGTGACATATTGGATAGTGTTCAACTATTTTTTTGGGAATAGTTATAAAAAGCTGAATTTCGAGTTTTAACATGGAAACAGATGACAAATGAATTACCGAGTGTGTCCTGTTTGCGTCCAAAGACATTTAACAACAAGTTTAGGATTTCATGAAATTTACAAACTCTGTGGTAAAATAACTGCATATCGGGTTCCGTAAGGATATAATTAGAATCAGAGTACAGGATATGATTAGAATCAGAGTACGAGATATGATGAGAATCAGAGTATGGAATATGATTAGGATCAGTTGTACAGGATATGATTAGAATCAGCTGTACGGGATATGATTAAAATCGGAGTACAGGATATGATTAGAATCAGAGTACAGGATATGATTAGAATCAGCTGTACAGGATATGATTAGAATCAGCTGTACATGATATGATTAGAATCAGAGTACAGGATATGATTTGAATATGTATATAATTCTTATGTTTTCACATACATTGGTACAAACCAATCAGAGTTCAATTGTATACTGGTAGCTAACTTAATGGGCTCATTATGTTCATTCCAATAGATACATGTAAAGTCCTCGTTAGAATGGCTATGAGTAAGCATTATGGTTATCTGAAACATAAGAAAATAGGATAAGAATAATTGTTTAGTTATTGTATCTAATTTTAAAGCTACGGGTCATCATTTTCAAGGGTTAAACTTGGTCTTGAACATATGAATATATGTAAATAGTCTTCAGAAGTACAAAAATATGTACGAAAATCGCATTATTCCTTCCTAAAACATCAAACATCCTTTACTTTTTTTAACAGCATCGGCGCTTTTCGATGTATTGTCAAGGAAATGCAACTGTTGAGTTAATGCAGTTTTGTTTCATTGATGTTACCGGACGAGGGGTCTAAAATACAGGGGTTCAGTAGGAGTACTTGCGATATTGAGCTTACAAAACTTATTTCATCTTCAATCCAACGAATATGGACAGAATACAACAGATACAACGGAAAAGGCTCTGAAAGATTTCGTGAATTTAAGCTATCATACTCTCGTTCATTTGTCAGATTTTATGAAACACTTTCGGGTAAAGCGAAGGGATTAGCGTGTATATTCTGTTGCCTATCTTGTTCAACTGTTTCATGAGAGCTGACATTCATCTGGGTTGAATTTTTCATGAACAACCACAAAGCTAACCTGAATAATATCATGGGTACTTCTGTTATCATAATATGCTGAATAGACGTAAGAATTCTTTAGATCCCCAACTGGCTGAAATCCTTTCGTGGTTGGTGGTGGCTTTTCAAGATTACTGAATTCCAGTTGAAGATTATTTATTATCTCCATATAAAATATGGTCCACGAAAAGCTTACACAAAACAGACAGACAGCTATCACGAATCGAAATTTTAATTTGCTTTGCTGCAAGAATCTAAAATATTGAAAAAAAGCAATACGACGTGAAATTATTTGATTTGTGTTCACTTAAATTCGGTGGCAGTGCCAGACTCCTGGGACCGGGAGTACAAATAGGGGGTAGAAAAACTGCGTCAGTTCTGTAGAGCGCATAGGCGCGCGCATCCCATGGAGCGTCTAAGAGGGTTCTCCCAACAAAATTTTCGAAAAATTGAATTGATTATGGTGCATTCTTACACAGTTTTGTGCAAAAATATATAAAAATTATAATTATATTATGCCGAATTCGAAATTTCAAATTCAATTCGAAGAAAAGGGCAGTGGCGGAGCCAAAGGGGTGGCAGAGGGGTCACTACCGTTTTAATGCACGTAAGATAACCTCAGGATATATTATTTCCTGAAATTTGTTCCAAAATATGTCAGAATGCATCGAGTCAATTATTTTTCCAAATTTTTCCCTCAGAGATTATGGTGCATTTCAATCTTTAACCCGACAATTGCATCCTCCTCTTCCCTCAGTCAGTCTGTCCCTATTTGTACCCCAGTTAGGTTATTTTTAAACTTTTTGCAGATGATCTGGAGACCTCTAGCTCAGACACAATTGTTGAAAAATACGCACCAAGATTTGACATGAGCAGGACAATCTGTTTCAGTTTAATTGTCATCATTTTGATTTCATATATAAGATAGAAATATATTCTATGCTCAGTTTAATTGTCAATTATGACTGAAGTTATCGATCAATATCGCAGGATGGTTTAATTATTAGTTTTTGTTATCATATCTTTATGACATTGAATTGCCTTATTCTAAAATCTCCTTAATGACCTTAACCATAAATAAATCTTGCTAGCTTGTGACTCAGGTGAAGATACATCTATGATTTCCGACGTCACGAATCACACTTTTAAAAAATGCACCGTTATGTAAAGGTGACACTAAGGCAAAACTGACACCCTAGAGCTATTAGTAAAAGATCAACTAAAAGCACCAACAACTAGGCAAATGGAGGTAACATTAGTAAACCCATTATGTCGCATTTGACAAAGAGAAATTCTGTGAAAAGATTTTAAATATAAATATGATATCTGTTAAATATATTGATGGTTACCGTTGGCATGAAGTCTAACAGAATGGTGGGTTTCCTTATTTTTTAGTGTCAAATTAAGTAAACTAATAAAGAATTTTAACCAAACATAAATATCCATGTATGTACACTGTACAGTCTGGAAAAAAAAAAATTTTGATCTTTCTTGATCGACCCCTCATTGGAATTCTGCTGGTATAATTCATGAATTAATTATGGACATGTGAGACAAACTGGTATTTAAGTCAATAAAATACATCTACTTTCTATTAATATAATTATTAGCATTTTCATTTTCATAAATGAAAATAAGGGAACCCATCTTTTACTGTTACAATGAAAGACACTTCAAAGACAACAGGCATTTTGCCTTATTATAGAAAAAAAAGACGCAAGTTACACGTGTTAGGAAATAATTATATTAATATACAATTAACAAAGAATAACAGCTGTTTACTGGTATCACAATAATACCAACGTATTTGCTGAATTTGCATGCATAAAATAGATGCATCACTGATAAAGCGATAAAACGAAACAGCAAATTTAAAGGGGCAATCTGGGGTTTTTTTCGTATGTCGAACATTTCTTTTGCTCAAATTTATCAAAACTATACACCAAATTCGTGCTTAAGTTCATCGAGTATCGTAAACTGCCATTAATTTTAGAACGCCAAAAACTAGTTAAAAGGTTTACGTAAACGCTATCATTTAGTGTTTGATGTTTAAAAACTAATGTACAGATTTAAGCAAATAAACACCAATTTTTGAAGAAAAATATGTCTCGACTAAATTATCGAGCTTTATAGGGCTCAACAACAAAACTAAATTATACTGAACAATTAGAACACTCGGCTTTTATTCAATAGGTGTGTTTTCAATTACCTATTTTATAACAAATTCTTAGCTTTACTTATCAATAAGGAATCTTCACAATGTCAAGCTATAACGAACTTCGTACGTATACGCATATCTGATACCAGACCATAATTCGCAGCCGTTAAGTATAACTGGTGTTACAATTTTCTCCCATAAAGCCAAACAGTTTGCAACTGTCATACCATTACTTCTAAATCCAACAGGTGCCAGAGAATTAATTATAGATTTTCCCTTTTTACAGCGTTCACTGATTACATCCATTGTTTTGAGTCTGAAGTCAATATCGATGGCAGCGTATTTAACACATTTAACGTCACACATTACTGTGTTGTTAAGGGATATGTTTAGATTATAACCTAACTGTTTTTAGGACTTTCCACCAAAGACCACTATATGACTCTTTGGCGTATTATATTTCAAACGACATTCAGACGCATATTGTTGTAGAACACTAATCATATTCCTTAGTCCACTGATCGTTCGTGAAACTGTTTTATCTTCAGCTATCATCAAACAAGGAATATGGTTACCATTGATATCAAGACCACATCCATGAGGACACAGTTCTTACAGAATCTGATCATTGATCATGACAAAAAACATCCAGGAACTCAGAGTCTTGCCTTGACCAACTCCTTCACATATTTTTCGGAATAGATACCATTAAATAAGACACGACCTCTAACACTCTCGTATGAAGATTTGATAATTCTCCAGTATCTACCATTTATTCCCAACTCGTAAAGTTTGACTAGTAGTTCAGCTATCCACACGGTGTTAAAAGCTTTAAAAGCTAGACCTTGGACTGGTGCTCTATAGGTAATGGCTCGTTGTCTCCTTTAGGGTTAAAGCTGCCGTCAGACTACTGCACATTGGTCTGAATCCTTGTTGTAACTCATGTGGAAAGTTAAGGCGTTTAAATTCGGGATATAGTCGATCAAATAGTATTTTTTCAAAGAGTTTTTTTTTTGGGACTGAAATGTCTCAGTAACCCGCTTTGTCGAGCTTATTCTTCTTATCCCCTTTAAAAAGGGAAATAACTGTCGTATACTTGAAGTAATCTTGGTGCACCGTGTGGGCTAATAAAGACAGATAGCAGGGTGCAACGAGGAAAATTTTGTCAGGACAGCGTCATTAGCCTGTTCGTTTTCGATTTCTAACTGTCGAGGGATCTTTAACGTGCTCAGCCTATAGCACACGGGGCCTCGGTTTATTGTCTTAATTCGAACGACTCTGGGCGCTTTTTCCACTTCAGCTCCTCTTACCTGCATCACTGACTGAGGGAAACGGAAGGTATCATCTCGACGTATGCGGGTCTAACTCACTGAGCCATCGCGACTCCGGCAGGAACAATTTAGAAATCTTTTGAAATATAGAACAGATTATTGTAATAACATTTACCTCATGGCGATATCCATCACGAGTACGTAGAACGTTTTAAACTGATACTACAGATTATTATAGTAAATCTACATCATTACTGCATGCCATACTGACTTAGATGGTGGTCCAGAAAGGTAGACATGGACTAGTATATTGATTTGCTTAATGCAATGAACAAACGAATAGACGAGGTATGGTGTACGGTGCGTAATAATGGATACTGTAGAATGAATGAATAGGGGATACGGGTCGGGACACGATGCGAGGGATTAAATGATTAATTAGGATTTCTCCACCGGGTTTTCGACCTATCATTGATGTAAGTCTGAGAGGCTGACGTGGAAAAAGAGTTTAATTGTTAAGATGGTACAATAAACCAAAGTCTTGTGTGCATGTTAATAAATCCTTCGACAGTTAGAAGTCAAAAAAGATTGGACTAATTCCGATGTCCTGGCAAAATGCACACTTTATGGCGTTGCCAATCTTCATTAGCCAAATCAAATACAGACAAGTGTGACGTAAAATCCATTTCATTTCATATCAGTGCATCAATAAATATTGTTTAAAACAAAAAGGTAGAAATAAATGGGGTAATACACAAGGTATTCGTAATATTGGCTATATCGATAATCCAGACGCCGTACCTCGTTTGTTCGCATGTGATTTACATGTTACAAGTACGGGTAGTAGAATGTCGATTGTTCACACCACACTATAAAATTACTTTTAATCAATACATTTCTCAGACTAATGAATATTAGGATTATAATTAATGGATATTTTAATAAGAGATACGTTCAGGTCCAATGAATAATACAGAATTACTGAATATTCGATTTTTTTTTTAAAATTCTAGTTGTCCATGTATAGTATGATTGTCCTGAAAGCTGCACGTTTGTTGACTTATTCGGTCTGAATCATCGCTCGAATGACCCAAATTCACACATTTCAAAGTTAAAGGGGGCAAAATGAGTTAAAGACGTCTAAGTTTTTGATGACGCCACTAACCGCGAATATGTTATGTGATACAAGCATTATTTTTTGATTAGTGACGTAATCATGCACGTGGTTTTAATGAACGAACCACAAAAGTCTAATAGAAAATTGAAAAGGTTTAAATTGATGCTATCAATGTCCCCGATAGACATAAAGAATTTAGAAAACCTCTTTAAAATCCCTTAAAATTAAACTTCTACTAATTTCTGATTTTGTGATATCCGAATATATTTAGATTAGACATGAGAATAAGTTCTACTTGATAAACTTCAGGTTTAAAATTAGGTCAGTTGTCTGAAGATCGCATAGCGTGAAACTGTGAGTAACAACGTGTTTTTTAGGTTCTGTTTTAATATTTCTAGACTATTAACCACACAAATGCATAATAAACAGTTTCGACTGAATATCAAGCGTTTTTCAAAAATTAATTGTAGTTTTATGGTTAGTTTTATGAATTTATCGGATTTGAGAGGGATTCTATAGAAAAATTATGACATGAAAGTTTTAGAATTTAAATTTAATGTTCATTTTAAAAGGTGGTATCATTTCAAAAGCTTTAATAAGTATTACATGGGTCTTTTAAATGTTGTAGTATATAAAAAGGCTAATATTTCACAGAGAAAGGTACATTCTAGAAGCGCAAGCAGATTGCCACAGATCACACAGTCCTTTCAATATTCAGACACATTGCGCACAATTCTTAGGTTTTTGTCGCAACGGTTGGCATCTGTGATAATCTGACCAATTGCAGCATTTACGCAACCTTTAGCCGAGTTGCTGTGAATCTCAGTCAACTTGAGCCCTTCCCACACAATTCATTTTAAGTATGAAAAGAGCTTTTAAAGCTATAAAGAGCATAAATAAAACAAAAATTAAATTAGGCCAATAAATATATTTAATTTGTACTGTTATTTAACTTAATGTAATATGGCCAGTTGAATTAGGGTTTTACTTAAGACACATGTATAAACAGTACTGCATAAAAACACAAGTCTGTTCGTAGCATAATCATAACGGCTTCGAGCTTAACGCAGATGTTACCAGCTTAAAGATAATTAAAACACATATCGCTACATAGTTTAATGATAAAATTCTGAGAGAAAATAATGTATTTACATGTATTTTTCAGGTTGTCATTTAAATTTATGCTGCTTCTGAATATGATATTGAATGAGACTCCGATTCTCCAAATAACACGATCGAACAGGCATTGAAATTTGCATGTTAAAGATTTTAACTTTTGTGAAAGAAGGCAAGCTTCTAATTGAATTTGGTGCCGGGTCGTACATTGATCATAGTGCTATATTGTCCAATTTTACACCCGTCGACAGAGAGTTCAGAGTCACTTTATTTCAAGAATTTCAAGAGTTTTTTTTAGGACGACTCACGATCTCAAAACATGAGTGACTACTAAGAGTTATTTTCTTACGAATCTTCAAAATGTATGAAAAAAATTCAAGACACTCTAATAGCTGATTCGTTCGATCTACAATATCTAAAGAGGCAGAGAAAACTAGCATCAGCAAAAAACTTAACAGCGCAACGTAGTAATGCACTCTTCTTTAAGATTCGTTGCATTCAGATGATATTTGCAAATTTCTCAGTGAAAATACAATTTAATATCTTGAATTATCGAGGTCATTTCAATAGATAAATAAACATAAAAAAATCTTTACCTTATGACTCGTAAACATAATACAGGACAACCATACCTCACTCTCATTGTATCGAGGTTTCTACTAGAAATTCAGTCGAGAGAGCATTGGATTGAAGACTTTGTATACTATGTGGGAGTGTATGATAGAATTTCCACATTTTCTGTCTATTTATCGCTAATATTTAATGATCTCATTTACATAATTATAATTATGAAAGTGTTTACACTTCAGATCATAAACTTCGGATGGTCGTCAATATGCTGCGGGATAAGACTAGCTACCACAATGTATTCGAATCTAGCTTTTTCCAAATGGATAAAAATTAATATATTCATGACTGACTGGGCATTAATAAATGAATATTGATTATTTCATACAAACTCTATTCATGTTATTATGTTGAAGTAGCTTCGTCAGCTAGATCTTTCAGCGATAATATTAATATATCTATTCAGGTATTAAATTTTCTAAAATGAATAAAATACCAAAGAATTGTACAATTGTGAAAAATCAAAAAATTACAGTTAAAAGAAATCTTTATCAAAAGCTATCAAAGTAATCATTATCAAAGTAAATGGAAGTAAAAGTGAGAAAAAAGTCTATTTTGCCATTTACAACTTGCTTTATAGTGATTACAAAATTACATAATTGATTTTAATTTAAAGGCTTTGTTTCGCCAGTTTCGGGGGTAGATATGGGTCTTGAATATATTTAGTTATTAATAGTTAATTTCTTTTCCTTATATTTTTTCTCTTATATGTTTAATTTCTTTTCCTATTTTTCCATTCTATGGTTAATTTCTTTTCCTATTTTTCCATTCTATGGTTAATTTCTTTTCCTATTTTTCCATTCTGTGGTTAATTTCTTTTCCTATTTTTCTATTCTGTGGTTAATTTCTTTTCCTATTTTTCTATTCTTTGGTTAATTTCTTTTCCTATTTTTCTATTCTATGGTTAATTTCTTTTCCTATTTTTCTATTCTATGGTTAATTTCTTTTCCTATTTTTCTATTCTATGGTTAATTTCTTTTCCTATTTTTCTATTCTATGGTTAATTTCTTTTCCTATTTTTCTATTCTGTGGTTAACTTCTTTTCCTATTTTTATATCATGTGGTTGACTTCTTTTCCTATTTCTATATTATGTGGTTAATTTATTTTCCTATTTTCATTTTGTGGTTAATTTCTTTTCTCATTAAGGTTTTATGGATAGTTTATGATCAGGTGACTGCCATTTTCAAAAACTTTATGGTGACTATCGTGTTCAAGGAGTTTATGACGGTATCGTTAGTTAATCGCGACTGTCATATCAACGAGTCAGGTTTATGGAGTTTATGGTGACAGTCATGTTTACGGAGTTTATGGTGACTATCATGTTCAAGGAGTTTATGGTGATAATCATGTTCAAGCAGTTTATAGTGACTGTTATGTTCAGAGAATATATGGTAACTGTCATGTTCAAGGAATATCACAGAGTTCATGGTGACATGTCAAGGAGTTTAAGGTGATAATCATGTCCAAGGAGCTTATGGTGACTGTTATGTTCAAAGAGTAGGCCTATATGGTAACTCTCATGTTCAAGCCCTTTATAATTCAAGGAGTTTATGGTGAAAGTTTTAATCGCCTCAGGAATGAAGAATAAGTAATAGAGCTGTGATTGGAATTACTACATCAAAGAATAACGTTTCCTTACTGTTGTCATATCACAATTTGTTAGATAGT
>NW_008706876.1:175664-176798 GCF_000327385.1 Lottia gigantea
TGCAGTGCAAATTTCAGCTTTCCATCTCTGATAGTTTTCGAACGGCAGCCTGTCAAAGATTTGGTCTTCACTTGGACCGCTGCCACTAAATTGCATAGAGACTGTATAGGCTGCCTGCCGCCCCCCACCCNCGCGCTAAAATGGCCATAACTCAGCCAATTTTGACCCTAGAGGTATGATTTTTGTTGCAAACGGTAGTTTAACATGTCTTCTATCTGTTTCAGTCGAAAACACAAATTCGCATTTTTTGAAATCTGTGGAGAAAATCGATTTTGAAGTTGCACCCTTAATTTCAAGTGGAAACTGGCTTATGTTTTGGTTTGGAGAAAAAGTCTGAGACCAAAAGTGCTGCAACTGGCAGAGTTTTCACGGTAGGAACTTGAAATTTGCAACAGTACAACTTCAGATGGGTCCGGACCTGCAGTGCAAATTTCAGCTTTCCATCTCTGATAGTTTTCGAACGGCAGCCTGTCAAAGATTTGGTCTTCACTTGGACCGCTGCCACTAAATTGCATAGAGACTGTATAGGCTGCCTGCCGCCCCCCACCCCCGCGCTAAAATGGCCATAACTCAGCCAATTTTGACCCTAGAGGTATGATTTTTGTTGCAAACGGTAGTTTAACATGTCTTCTATCTGTTTCAGTCGAAAACACAAATTCGCATTTTTTGAAATCTGTGGAGAAAATCGATTTTGAAGTTGCACCCTTAATTTCAAGTGGAAACTGGCTTATGTTTTGGTTTGGAGAAAAAGTCTGAGACCAAAAGTGCTGCAACTGGCAGAGTTTTCACGGTAGGAACTTGAAATTTGCAACAGTACAATTTCAGATGGGTCCGGACCTGCAGTGCAAATTTCAGCTTTCCATCTCTGATAGTTTTCGAACGGCAGCCTGTCAAAGATTTGGTCTTCACTTGGACCGCTGCCACTAAATTGCATAGAGACTGTATAGGCTGCCTGCCGCCCCCCACCCCCGCGCTAAAATGGCCATAACTCAGCCAATTTTGACCCTAGAGGTATGATTTTTGTTGCAAACGGGTAGTTTAACATGTCTTCTATCTGTTTCAGTCGAAAACACAAATTCGCATTTTTTGAAATCTGTGGAGAAAATCGATTTTGAAGTTGCACCCTTAATTTCA
>NW_008706876.1:289882-444288 GCF_000327385.1 Lottia gigantea
TTCCTATTTCTATATTATGTGGTTAATTTATTTTCCTATTTTCATTTTGTGGTTAATTTCTTTTCTCATTAAGGTTTTATGGATAGTTTATGATCAGGTGACTGCCATTTTCAAAAACTTTATGGTGACTATCGTGTTCAAGGAGTTTATGACGGTATCGTTAGTTAATCGCGACTGTCATATCAACGAGTCAGGTTTATGGAGTTTATGGTGACAGTCATGTTTACGGAGTTTATGGTGACTATCATGTTCAAGGAGTTTATGGTGATAATCATGTTCAAGCAGTTTATAGTGACTGTTATGTTCAGAGAATATATGGTAACTGTCATGTTCAAGGAATATCACAGAGTTCATGGTGACATGTCAAGGAGTTTAAGGTGATAATCATGTCCAAGGAGCTTATGGTGACTGTTATGTTCAAAGAGTAGGCCTATATGGTAACTCTCATGTTCAAGCCCTTTATAATTCAAGGAGTTTATGGTGAAAGTTTTAATCGCCTCAGGAATGAAGAATAAGTAATAGAGCTGTGATTGGAATTACTACATCAAAGAATAACGTTTCCTTACTGTTGTCATATCACAATTTGTTAGATAGTTAAACGCGATGATTTGGTGACCTGTGACATAATATACGATAGTGGGCCACAGCCATATACGCCCTTCACGGCATGCGGATGGTAAAAACGAAACATCCATTTTAAGTTTCATCAAAATCGATTGAAAACTAAGAGAGTAATAGCATATTCAAGATTTTGGGGCAAAAGCCATAACTCTGCTTCTAACGGTAGAAAATAGCTCCAATTTGAACTTGATCTTCGTTTTATGAATACGTATAAACATACCGAATTTCATTTGATTCCATCAAAAAATCTAGTTTTTAGAGCGTTTACAAGCAATTGATGTTGATAGAAGCACTTACTGTAGAGGTTAAAGGGCGATAACTCCTCAAAACTGACGTAAGAGGCATAAATATTGAAAAAGCCTTAAATTTAATCAGAAGTAAACTAAACTTTCTCAAACCTTTCGATTTAGGTCCAATAACATCCATTTTAAGTTTCATCAAAATCGGTTGAAAACTAAGAGAGTAATAGCATAAATATTCAAGATTATGAGGCAAGGGCAGTAACTCTGCTTCTAACTGTCGAAAATAGCTCAAATTCGAACTTGATCTTCGTTTTATGAATACGTATAAACATACCGAATTTCATTTGATTCCATCAAAAAATCTAGTTTTTAGAGCGTTTACAAGCAATTGATGTTGATAGAAGCACTTACTGTAGAGGTTAAAGGGCGATAACTCCTCAAAACTGACGTAAGAGGCCTAAATCTTGAAAAAGCCTTGAATTTAATCAGAAGTAAACTAAACTTTCTCAAACCTTTCGATTTAGGTCCAGTAACACCCATTTTAAGTTTCATCAAAATTGGTTGAAAACTAAGAGAGTAATAGCATATTATTCAAGGTTTTGGGGCAAGAGCAATAACTTTGCTTTTAACGGTCGAAAATAGATCAAATTCGAACTCGATCTTCGTTTTATGAATATGTATACACATACCGAATTTCATTTGATTCCATCAAAAAAAACCTAGTTTTTAGAGCGTTTACAAGCAAATGTTGACGGACAGACAAACGGACGGACAGGGGTGCCGACAATATACGTCCACATAGAGAGATGTGGGCGTATAAAAATGAATGACATTATTTGACTTTTTATTGCACCAGTCTTTATCTATAACATTTCATGGGAGGTAACCGTGATTCCAAAATGGCGGCCCCAAAACCAGTGTCACATGTTATATTCGACATGGATGGATTACTTATTGGTAAGCTATCTTGATTAATAATTGAAAACCTTCATAAACATAATCTTAGAATATCTTACGATTTCTTATATAATATGAGTATAATTTTTTATAAAATGAACGTCTTACATCGACATGATGTGATGAAATATTTCCGTTTCTATGTACGGTGGCGACAGACAACAAATAACTAGGAAAGGATCGACGACCTCTATTAACTCTTGCAGTTAACCTTCTTTATACTAGATTCTCTTTTTATTATTTTATTAAAAATATATGAATAAAATAATAATATATAAAACAAATTTACACCATTTTCCATTGACCATAGTTTTAGAGGTGTTGCACTACATAAATTTATTCGAGTCAAAGACGCGTTGTAGATGTTTGCTTATGCGTCTCACCCTCAATAAGATTCATTTATATCGATAAATTATAACCAAAATAGTAAAATATCATGGTACTACTGTATCTTTAAACAATAAGAATGTGGGCGAGTCCACTTATAACAGAAAATGGAATATTCCATTAGGCACTAGGCCTATGACAGTTGAGCTTTATAGTCGAAATAAAAACCTTCAGCGCGAAAATACAATTGAAAATGACACATAACACTATCCGTAAATAATAACAGAATGATACACAAAATGCACAACCTATGACAATATCTGTAAATGCCCACAATAAACATTATATAGAAAATACTTAGGTCGGTGATATGCAAAACCGAGACACCAAATCGGAAAATTTTGACAGGGACAATTTAAAGCCTAACATTAAAATTCTACACATGAGCCTAATGAATATTACTGCCGCAATTACAATATTATAGATAAAAACAGTTTACACCAAGTTGTCTACTACCAGGGTTCCATAAACAAGTCATAAACAAAAAAGGGAATCAACAGAGCCACCGTAAGCCTCAAGGAAAGCGCATGTCCAGAAAAGCGTCCTACGTCATCACTTTACGTGCAGCAATGATGCGTAACGAAAACAATAGAAACGTAATAAAATAATTAAAAACTTAACACGCGTTTAAAGATTAAAAAAGGTGGTATTTCTGAATTTCTGAAAAAAAAAATATAGAATATAGCTTGCCAGGCAAGGTAACATACGCCCACAGATAGCTTTGATCGTAAGTATTATGAAATTCGATATATTTACCATCTTCATAATGACATTGACACACAAAATAAAAATCAAAAGAATCTGTAAAAAATTGTAGCCTGTAGAGTGAGCACGAATTGCACAATATAGCCAATAGAGTAAAACGTCAAGTCAGACAGGATATTTCCGTGAAAAATTATCCGATCATCACGAAAATCAATAGGGATCATCTTCATAATAACATTGGCACACAAAATAAAAATCAAAAGAATCCGTAAAGAACTGTAGCCTGTAGAGTGAGCACGAGTTGCACAATATAGCTAATAGAGTAAACGTCAAGTCAGACAGGATATTTCCCTGAAAAATTATCCGATCATCACGAAAATCAGTAGGGATCATCTTCATAATAACATTGGCACACTAAATAAAAATCAAAAGAATCCGTAAAGAACTGTAGCCTGTAGAGTGAGCACGAGTTGCACAATATAGCTAATAGAGTAAAACGTCAAGTCAGACAGGATATTTTGGTGAAAAATTATCCGATCATCACAAAAATCGATACGGATCATCTTCATAATGACATTGACACACAAAATTAAAATCAAAAGAATCTGTAAAAAAGTGTAGCTTGTAGAGTGAGCACGAATTGCACAATATAGCCAATAGAGTAAAACGTCAAGTCAGACAGGATATTTCCGTGAAAAATTATCCGATCATCACGAAAATCAATAGGGATCATCTTCATAATAACATTGGCACACAAAATAAAAATCAAAAGAATCCGTAAAGAACTGTAGCCTGTAGAGTGAGCACGAGTTGCACAATATAGCTAATAGAGTAAACGTCAAGTCAGACAGGATATTTCCCTGAAAAATTATCCGATCATCACGAAAATCAGTAGGGATCATCTTCATAATAACATTGGCACACTAAATAAAAATCAAAAGAATCCGTAAAGAACTGTAGCCTGTAGAGTGAGCACGAGTTGCACAATATAGCTAATAGAGTAAAACGTCATGTCAGACACGATATTTCGGTGAAAAATTATCCGATCATCACGAAAATCAATAGGGATCATCTTCATAATGACATTGACACACAAAATAAAAATCAAAAGAATCTGTAAAAAATTGTAGCCTGTAGAGTGAGCACGAGTTGCACAATATAGCTAATAGAGAAAAACGTCAAGTCAGACACGATATTTCGGTGAAAAATTATCCGATCATCACAAAAATCAATAGGGATCATCTTCATAATGACATTGACACACAAAATAAAAATCAAAAGAATCTGTAAAAAATTGTACCCTGTAGAGTGAGCACGAGTTGCACAATATAGCTAATAGAAAAAACGTCAAGTCAGACAGGATATTTCGGTGAAAAATTATCCGATCATCACGAAAATCAATAGGGATCATCTTCATAACAACATTGACATACAAAATAAAAATCAAAAGAATCCATAAAGTACTGTAGCCTGTAGAGTGAGCACGAGCCAAATGTGAACGGACGGACGGACGGACGGACCGACGGACGGACCGACGGGGTGATCACAATATACGCCCATCTTACGTGTGGGCGTATAAAAATAAGATTAAACGCCTAGTTTGTCATATTTTGTATGGTATTCAGCTATATTAGTAGGCTACATTTGAGCACTTACGAAGACTATTTACATATTCAAGACCCGAATCAACACCCGAGAATGACAAACATATTATCCCAATAAACACTCAGAAGGTTCTAAGTAGAAGTTCTGACAGTATCGACTCATGGCCCTGTTTATTTTCAAAGTTAAAAAAAAACATAATTCTGATTTACGTCTATACCGCTATATTTTTTCTTTATGTGATTTTTATGTGGGTTTCCTTATTTTTCAGTGTCAAATTAAGCAAACTAGTTGATTAATTGGTGTTTCTAATGAATAATCATACATTCTTAATTATATCATTATGTTCTTATTGCACATAATTGAGAGTTTTAACCAATCGTAAATGTCCATGTATGAAAAGACTGGATAAACAAAAAAGAATTTTTGACCTTTCTTGATCGGTCACTCATTGGAATTCTGCTGGTAATTCTCTTCTAATTGAGCTAATTAATTGTGGACATGTGAGACAAACTGATATTTTTCCAAGTCATTAAAACACCTGTACTTTCTATTCATATAAGTATTAGCATTTTCATTTTCATAAATGAAAATAATGAACCCATCTTTAAGGTCTCCATCTGAAGATCATGAAATGTTAAAACTCCACGATAGAAAGAAATAATCTTACTTTTTTCAGATACTGAACGACTGTATACAGTGGCAACCAATACAGTATGTTCGCAGTATGGTAAAGAATTTACATGGGAACTGAAAGAAAAACAAATGGGAAAAAAAGAATTGGAATCGGTCAAGATTATCATTGGTAATCAGATAAGCATTATTATGAATTATTCTCATTTAAAGGGGCGTTCTGTTTTGGGTTTATTTTTATTGTTTTGTTGGTCGAAAAATATTATTGCTCCAATAAATAAAAAACTATAGGCCTACTCTAAAATCTATAGAGAAACGTTTACATTAGCGTATCTGTAAGTTTTACTTAGAAAAATCCAGCCGTTAATTGATTAACGCCAAAACTATTTAAAAAGTTTACGTAAACTACGTATAACAGCTACGGGCCTGTATATTATTTATATGTTATTTCTGCATTAGTCAATATTTTGATGTCTTTTCAGTTTATAATTTTAACACCCACAATAACGTAGGCCTACGTATATCGGGTTGTAATTGGTACAATTATGACCATAGTTATTCCAAACCTTTTTCTGGTTGAGTTATTTGATGTCTATGACCTATTCAGACTATCGATGATAAATAACTAGCTTGTTTCAATATTTGCAGAGTTGAGAGTTTTCTTTAATTCATTTATTTGCTTTGACGTGGAATAAGTAACCACAAAATATTGTGAAAACGAAACTCATTGAAATGAAAGACTTTTTACTATTATATCTGAAGGTTTCAGTCTGGATAGTGAAGATTACAACTTTTATAACCCAAGCTCTAAAAATGAATCTTAACAATGTCAAGCTTACGATCTTCGTACTTATTACTGCAATAGTCACCTTTCTTGTATCCTGGAAGTTTGTAAATGAAGTGATCTGATTGGATTGTAGGGTAGCAGATACAGCCAATCAGAGACCTCGACAGAAAGTATGTGAACATAAAGCATGGATTGGCTGTATTCGGTGGCGTACAATCCAATCAAATTGCTGATTGCTTGATACAAAATAGTGGTTATTGCAGTCAAGGTATAAGTACAAAGTTCCTATTACCTTGACATTGTGAATATGTACCTTTGTTGAACTAAACAATGGTATCTTTTCTTCAACATTGGTACAAATAATGACTTTCACCGATCTCGAAATCCTGGTGCAAAACTTTAGCTCATAAATTCGAACAATAAATTCTAGTAACTTTCCGATATATTTGAAAGTAGACTAATAACAATTCTGTTTCAAATAAGGAAATTATGCAAGGATATTACCTATTTATAAATATAACGAATGCAGTGTATCAAATTCATAAATACACGCAAATATATTTCACAACGTTCTACATGGTTTCTTCTCTTATTCTGCCAACTAAAAACTACCCTAATTGTCGAGAACAACTCTGCATAGTCATAAACCTTCAAATTATATTCATAAATTTTTTTCCTGCGTTTTAATAACAAATACATAGTGAAATTCCACGTATAAAAGTACGTATAGCAATGTAATCGAATGCCGGGTATTTTTACAAACCGAACTTAAAGGAGAACCTTCATTATCCGTTCGACCAATCATACCTTAGTTTTAGAAACTGTAATATTTATATTTGAACGAATTATGCGATTTTTTTTTTCGTTTTAGTACTTCATAAGACTATTAAAGCATAATGAAGACCCAAATCAATCCCCGAAAATGCCGACTTTTCCCCTGTAATTACCACTTGATTCTATTCGGGACATAATTTTAAATTAGTGCAAACGCATGCGCTCTAATGAGTAAATATACTTTATTTGCATAATAATTATATTAAATGAGTCATATTATGACGTCATAAATTGTGATCTCCCGGTAACTTTAGCCAGTAGAAAACACGACTTCTGAGCATAATTTTAAGTAACGAACACTATTTACCCTCTAGGAATTCGTATTTCCATATTTCCTAGAGGTAACAAATACAGCATAAGTGTTTGATGACGCCACTAATTGCAAAATGTGCTTTTTATCACGCGATGGAATTGCAGGAACTACAGACGTCTTATAAAAATTCAAATGGTACAAATTGATGCTATAATTGTCTCATATACACATAATTTTTTTTAGAAAAACTCTTCACAATCCCTTTAAGACTATGTTTAGTAACATAAAAAGCTAACTGTATAAATTTTACGTTACGTAAAAACGTCATACCAGTCATGGATGTATTTTATTTCATAAGAAAAAATCTAATTAAAATTGTAACCGTGATGCAAATAAAATGATATGTTAATTAGCTATGAGTCATATAAAGTATAAAGAGGGAAGCTTGTCATTTACCAACATTACTGCATGATAAGCTCCTACAATACGTCATTGCAAGTTTCTTACGATGTTTTCAATCAACATGAAGTTAATATGTTCCCTGTTGGCTGTGGTATTCTTAGCAAACAGTGGTGAGTATTAATAATTTTACTGATTCATTTGTCCGATTACATTGTTTAGTGTACATCAGTGCTTCTCAACTAGGGTCCATATGCAACCCCAGGGATGGATTCCAAATTTTCGGGGGCGAAAAACTATCCAAATTTGAGGGGTTTGTATTTATCACCGTAGCAGGTATTTCGACAAAGAAAAAGAGTTTCTCACATTTTGTGTATAGCCATGGCCCGTGCTCTTTAGATTTAAATTTGAAGCAATACCTTAGAGTTTTTTAGTTTTTTGTTCAATTTGTGTTTTACATTGCTGAGTGTGAATGGCGGAGAAAGTGGGTTGAGAAGCAATGATGTACAGAGAACCATCACATTGCGAAGCTAATACCTTGCTTTCAATGCAGCGATTTGATCGCATTGTACCTACCGAGTAGTCATAATGTTTACAGTCTTATTATTGAGGTTGTGATTGACTGTATACTCTAGCGTGCAA
Source organism: Lottia gigantea (assembly GCF_000327385.1). Lineage (NCBI taxonomy): Eukaryota > Metazoa > Mollusca > Gastropoda > Lottiidae > Lottia > Lottia gigantea. Next base: position 297,945 of record NW_008706876.1, read on the forward strand.
TCAAATTGCCGAATTCTGCACTACAAAAATTATCATTAAAACTGTCAACAAATTCAACCGTCTCATATGAAGGTTTTTTTCGAAAAACTCAAATAATGCCTCTTCTATCATTTTATAAATAAAAATATATATTAAATCCTTCACATATCTATTTTATCATATAGTTTTTTTCTACCATTTGACTAGTATTTGGAATTCAATATTTTCAGGCAATGCGGCGTGTCCTGAGTTGGATATACCCAATGGACATATTACCCTAGGCACACAAGACAATCCTAATCATAAGGACGCCGTGTGCAATGTGGGATACTCGATCAGGAAGATATGAATGTGTCAAAGATGCCTGGGTCGGCAACCTAACATGTACCGGTAAGGTTTTTGTCATTTTATTATTAACGTACTTAAATTCTGTTTCAAGCTTCCAGATGACAAAATTGTTTCGGCTCTAATGTGAATTGGTCAAGTAGTAGAATCAGGTGCAGAAAAGTAGAACGTTAAACTCTATTCCATTCATTTCATTTCTATACAGATTGCCAAGACTGGGATCAAGCTGGTCAAAGTGGTGGAGTCTAGCGTGCCTGCTGTAAACGGACGGTGTCAATCTGTTCTGTACTTGACTGAGTGAATATATCTTACAGCGCTGCGAACGAGAATTGTTACATGAATTACTACTTAAGAACGGAAACGGTACCCAATGTTGAAGAATGTCGCCAAAATTGCTATGATGTTAATAATTGCAAAAGCTTTATGGTCTACACAAGGAACGGCATTCTCAATTGTGATATGCTTAACAAGAGGTTTTCTGCCTTCTCTCCGTTTACTGGTTTTACTTCATCTAATTGTATTTGAAAGATTTGTTCAAATTCCAATAAACACAAACTTATAGATAACATATCAGCAATAGCCTTTTGATGCGGCCTAATTCAAATTTGACCAAACTTTCGATATGCTTTTATTTATAATATAGTTACTTCAGTTAAGGTCTAACGACGCCCCTCTTGTACATTTGTCAGTTTGACAATGCTAATCAATCAAATTCCTGTCCTCTATATAAGTCTGGGATTTTGTGACTCGAACAAAATGTGTACTCTAAGAAGACGTTAACATTGATTGCACCTTTAGTTCGCGTCACAAACTCCCAGAGGACAGGAATTTGATCGGTTAGCTGTGTAATCAAACTGACGAATGTTCAAGAAGGGTGTTTTTAGACCAGAAATATAAGGCCTGTATGAAAAATAAAAGCTACTTTTAAACGGAACAGAACGGTCTATTTTTAATCAGACTGCTTTTTGATGTATGAATATATTGACAATCTTTCCCAACATTTAGGAATAAAAGCCTCCCTCGATTCAGATCGGGGGACCATTTCAGTGTCAACGCCCTGACGGTTTTTGTAACCTTTTCATCAAGAATAAAAACCTTGGGTTATAATTCAGTGACATGTCCGTTCAATTTAGGTATTGTCGATTTGTAATATTTTTTTATCGGAAATATGCCAAGCGGTATCCCGAGTTAAACATTCTGAAAGTGCGTAAAATTAATCACTCCACCTCCTTATTTTTCTATATATCACACCTTAAATTGACGAGTCGTCATTTTAACATTCAATCGCAGAAATTCTGGACACATATGGATTTGAAGGCTGAAAATTTCTACGGTGAGCTGTGAACACTATTAAAGTTCCTGTTTCTGAGACTAAAATGTGATTGGTATAAAAAAATGCCGGATCTGTCCGTTTAAGTCGAACAGTCTGCAATCATTTCACCCAAAAGTATTTCGTCAAAGTCGTCTAATAGCCCCAGGATCATCAAGAGACTCTTGTCAACAGGATTCTAGGAAATATTACCAAAAATGAATTTCTTCCCAAATAGGTATATTTTAACATAATTTAGCCACGGTTTTTCAATTAATTTTAACTGTTTATGTATTAACGAATACTTAATAAAACATGCTGGTTTTATGTCCTGGGTCAAAAAATATCAAAAAGTTCTTCAGTGAGGCACATCATGAAAAACTTTCCAACAAATGTGATTGATTATGTTCATAGTTTGTTCTTGATGGAATAAAGTGTATTTTGGTGCTTTGTTAGTGTTTATAACATTGAAATATCTGCCCACCAAGCTTGTAATATGCAGTATGACACTAGAGAAACCATGTCTATACTGAGTCACCAAAGAGTCACTGATATAATAAGTACTTGTAGTAGAATGTGTTCAGTAGTTTTTGTTACATGTCATAATAAATTGTGTATGTGCATGAGACTGCATTGGAAAAAAAAATTAATAAGTCTCTGCATTAGAAGAAACGTGTGTATTCATAAGACTTCATTGAAAACTTTGTAGGCATAAGACTCTGCATTGAAAAATGTGCATGTTCCAAAGACTCTGTATTGAAAATGTTTATGTTTATAAGACTCTGTATTGAAAATGTTTATGTTTATAAGACTCTGCATTGAAAAATGTGTATTCATAAGACTTCATTAAAAACTTTGTAGGCATATGTTCATAAGACTCTGTATTGAAAAATCTGTTTGCTCATAAGACTCTGCATTAAAAAATGTGTATGCTCATAAAACTCTGCTTTGAAAATGTGTATGCCCATGAGACTACATTGAAAAATATGTGCATTCATAAGACCTCATTGAAAAATGTGTATGTTCATAAGATTTCTACATTGAGAAATTAGTATGATATTTATGTTTTCAGAGGAACTACAGTTACCAGTCAGTCCTGAAGAATACATCGAGAAGATACGTGCTGAACATGTTAAATTATTTCCTACTGTACCATTTTTACCAGGTGATTTATTTAATGGGATCGTTTAGATGTTTTTTAAACTTTGTATGTGTATCAGAGATATTGATAGCATCGATTTACACCATTTCAATTTACAGTCTGTCTTGGTTACAGATGTCTGTGGTTCTTGGGATTCCATCGAAATTAAGCAATATTAAGCGTAGCTATCGCAAAGGCATTTATCTGTTATTTCTATGTTATTTACAGCGTTTGCGATCGTGACGTAATATACCCTTTAAAAATCCTTAATTATAAGAACAAAAAACATCCGACTGAAAATTGGAATGATACTGATAGATGCCATTAATTGCCCCATACACACAAAATAGCCTTAAAATCTATCTAGAAGCTCTTTACAGAATTTTTCATCGTGTATCGCTGACATCCGATATGAACCTTATTTTGAAAATGTGGTCAAAATAAACTATTAATTTGTGGATATCAATTACAATATTGACAAAATAGAAATTAGGCTGAGAGTCAAACTACCATTGTTTTCGATAAATTTGAAGTCTTGAAAACCGGAAGTGAAATATATTTTGAAGATATTTATTCAGTCGACTTCATGGGACAGCATAGATGAAAATCGTAGAATATTGTCATTACGGAAAATATTTTCAGGTGCTGTCAAACTGGTTAAACATCTCCATAGCAACAACATTCCAATTGCCATAGCAACGGGGTCAAACACTTTTGGTTTTGAGTTGAAAACTCGTAACCATAAGGACGTTTTTAATCTCTTTCATCATGTCGTGAAGAGTGGAGATGACCCGGAAGTCAAAAATGGCAAGCCATCGCCAGATTGTTTTTTGGTTTGTAAGAAAAGATTCCCAGACGATCCTCCGTCAGAAAAGGTATAAAGTAGTTTATTGAACACATCCTTCTGCCTTCTTCATTTTTTGTTTCAACTACAAAGGTGCCCTTACGCAAATCTTAATTTCAGAGACATGATTGACAGTGAAGTGGGTGAAATGTAAAATTAATTCAGATACTAATACTGTACTAATATTTGTAAATGTCACAACCCTTTATTCAGCGAAAGTCTTAAATTAGAACCAGTGAGTGACAGTGGCGGAGCCAGGTTTACGTCCGAGAAGGGTTGATATATCTGGGATTGCCCGAATATCTAACCTAGTTATGAGATTCTTGCCCGAAAAACTTGCTTTCGGGGGGCTGTGACGTCAATTGAAGTCGGGTCATTTTTCAGAAATAAAATCTCGCATATGATTCCTTTACAATTGAATAATAACGTACTTCGCCAGTTTAGAAAAGTTCCTTGGGAAATGACGACAGTGTAAACTTACAAGATACACGTCTACAAAAAATGGTTTACGTACATGATAAAACTTACATTTTTCGTTTCAAGGTATTGGTATTCGAAGATGCACGTAATGGTGTACTGGCTGCACATGCAGCAGGAATGCAAGTTGTTTGGGTTCCAGATCCTCGCGCAGACCGAACTGATACGTCACAGTTTGCCACTGTTATCCTGAATTCACTAGAGGAATTTAAGCTAGAAGATTTTGGTCTTCCACCCTACTCTATTTGATATATGTAGTTAATAGTTGTAAAACTTAAATTTGCTAATTATACAAAATTTTAAAACTTTATCAGTTTCTTCGACATATCAGTTGAAAACCAACTTAAGACGTGTACAGCTAGCTTTGTCGATGGTGGTAGGAGTGTTCAGATTATTATTAATGAAGTATGAAGTACCAATAAATAACTTCAAACATATCTCTTGCAATAAATGACGCATTTGAACCAATTTCTTTCAAGTTTTTTTAAACTGACATAATTAAATAAATGAAATTATTTTTTAAATAAAGATATTATTAGAAGGACATCGTTGTTCAAATATTTAGCCTTTTTGGGCTCTTTTCCAGCTATCCTTCCAAAACTTGTTTGTTTCTGAATGGGCAAAAGGAGGTGGGCAATATTATTGGACTGGACAACCTTAGAGTCGTACATTTTTGGCCTTGATGATTCAAATGGGATCACATTCCCGACCTGTAGGTCAGCAAGCATCTTCCATCCATCAGGACATAAGGAGTTAATGAATAGACCTACTTTATATCAATGAGCAGGTAATAGATCAACTAGATTGTAAACTACTACAACTGTCGGCTTCGTGAATCTGGATTTCGTCGCCCTCAACGCACCCACACCGACTTAAAAACGCAGTTGCCGCAAGCTGCCATTAGTGAATCTACCAAAGAAATGGATATTATAATTCGCCTGTGTCGTTGGGGTTCTCGACCATCCAGTTGATCACAACTAATAGTAATCATTCACTTACTCGCTGACGTTAAGAATCCTGAATCACCTCCAGATGGTTACTGATGACAACTGCAATACTTAAAGTAATTATCTGGTAAATAAAGCTCAAGGTTTAAATATTTATTATTGGGAATGTAGAAGAGATTTTAAAAAGTAATTGAATATTTGTAGAAATTAACTTTAACTCACAACTAGCAGCACTAGCTGCTTAAGTGGGGGATATACTGCTGACCGAACGAATTAAACCTTCTGTCGGTGCTTTGGAAAAGAGATGCAACTGGCAAATCTTGCGAAGAAAAACCATTACAAAGGTCTGTCTACTGATGTTTCCTATCACTGGGATTTTCTGAAAACATAGACTACCAAGCAGGAGATTACTGAAACCAAAATAATCTGCCATTATTACTAGGGTCGGTCCACTGACGCCACCTGAAAGGACAAATCGAGAGTTCATGTTACTAAAAAAATCTGATATTGTTACTAAGGTCTGTGCACTGATGCTATCTACCAGAAGAAACTATAGTAGATGAAATTGGCGGTGACGTTTCTCTGTTAATTATAATGGTGACTCCTAACGTCATGAAAACTGGTTTCGATGGAAACAAGATTTATCGTGCCGTAAATCCACAATTTGTTTATAAATATAATTATTTTTGTATAAATATAACTATTTGTGTATAAATATAATATTTGTAGATAAATATAACTATTTGTGTATAAATATAATATTTGTGTATAAATATAACTATTTGTGTATAAATACAACTATTTTTGTATAAATATAACTGTTTGTGTATACATATAACTGTTTGTGTAAAATATTACTATTTGTGCATAAATATAACTATTTGTTGATAAATATAACTATTTGTGTAAGAAGATAACTATTTGTGTATCAATATAACTATTTGTGTATCAATATAACTGTTTGTGTATCAATATAACTGTTTGTGTATAAATATAACTGTTTGTGTATACATATAACTGTTTGTGTAAAAATATTACTATTTGTGGATAAATATAACTATTTTTAGATAAATATTACTATTTGTGTATAAATATAACTATTTGTGTATAAATATAATATTTGTATATAAATATAACTATTTGTGTATAAATATAATATTTGTGTATAAATACAACTATTTTTGTATAAATATAACTGTTTGTGTATACATATAACTGTTTGTGTAAAAATATTACTATTTGTGCATAAATATAACTATTTGTGTATCAATATAAGTATTTGTGTATAAATATAACTATTTGTGTATCAATATAACTATTTGTGTATAAATATAACTATTTGTGTATAAATATAACTATTTGTGTATAAATATTACTATTTGTAGATAAATATAACTATTTGTAGATAAATATAACTTTTTGTGTATAAATATAACTATTTGTGGATAATATGATGCTTTTTATCCATCGTATATCGAATGTGGTTCTTATTCCCCGATGAAATTCATATACATAAAAGAAGTCTAACAAGCTTTCCGCCATTGGGTATTTTCTTTCATAAAAGATTACATGACATGACGTAAGTTAAAAAGCATGCAGTGACGTAATAAATCATATTATATGAATATGTGTAAATGATAAGCACGGACTTGTGTGAATAATACAGAAGTATGACGAATGGGAGTCGTATTTGGACACGATGTATAATATCATATGTCAGTATGATATGCGTGTCGCTATTTTAAAAGATTAAGGGACGTAACTCGTCAAACCATGTTCAATGGTCCGGTTGTCCACTTGCGCTTAGATTTTATAACTCCCTACATAGTCGGGAACAATATTCTAATAAGCTATGTCGTGGACGCGATCAACTATAACCGGAACCGTTGCACAAGCGTACTGAAATCTGAACCATACGAGGTGTGTGCTGAAATGTTCAGTTATGCCATAGCAATGAAACATGTTTTACACTAAATTCGACATTTCCTGATACTAACAGCAGTGTTTAGTTTCAGACCAACAGACACTGATTTAAGGCTTGGAAAAGAGAAATCTTTGGGGGGAGGGGGGTGGGGTGGGGAGAGAGGCGTTTCTACTACATCGACAGTCTGTATTCTTGAGGGGAATGGACGCAAAAAGGTGAGAATCAAACTCCTTGTGTGTATTTTGGTCAACTCTGTGCGTGGGTTGTTGAGAAATGTAATACCATCATATTTTGCATAAATAATGTTGAATATTCTGAGAGATACCCAACAAGTACCTGTTCTAAACTACTTTAGTTTGTATCCATAGCCCTATGTGTTTCAGTTGATGCTATGGAGGAGAGGGCTTTAATTTGAAAAGAGGTCGCAAGATATAAATTTTGTTTTTTGGACAAAATAATTCTATAATTTTGCTCTATACAACAGATGGAATTTTCAAACTATGCCCAAATAAAAACTCTGCCAAACTTATTTACCTTATCGCTCAATGATATAACCATTTTAGGTTACATTTCTTACAATATGGTGTCAAAAAAGCAAAACTTGGGTGTGTGTCTTGATTTCCTGGACTCATTGGTAAAGGCCTGATCGAATAAAAACATAATGTGTCGCATGATTGTTGTTGTTGATTCGAAAGTGTCGAAAGTTTAGCGCAATGGAGCTTACCCTGTGACGCCACCAGCTTTCATCATAACTCGTCTTAATTTGCCATATTTACATCACTATATTATATGATTGACGTTTGATGAAAGAGGTTTGTTTTGACGGAAGTTGACAAGCCATCTTCATCAATTATTGTTGATCACAACACATAACCCTATGAGACGGTATGATGAAGACACCGTTTCTTGATAAATTAACGTAGAATTTTAAAGCCAGTATTCCATTTCAATATCTTATATCAATAATTGATAAAATGCAAATCACCAAGTCAGTAGGCATATTTAAATGTGGCTTTGTTTGAAAACTGAATAGCATCTAGTCGTTCAGACGGCACAACATTCTTGAAACCTTGTCAAGGGAAAAGTTGAAGAAATGACTTCTTTATTCTGTTCTATAAATTTGCCTGGTTACGCACTGCCTACATTTGTCATAAACAATGCAATACCAATTAATTATCATCTGCCCCTAAAATGGGGCCACAAATAGGGGTCAGACAGTCGAGGCTGAATTAAAATGCAGCAACACCATGGAGGCGTCAAAATCATTGAGCGCCCGAGAGGGTTCTCTTAAGCTGCCACGGTGTCCTTTATGGTTTATGGATATTTTCTCTCGGATAGTAGTTAGTAGTATATAGTGAGATAGTAAGTAGTATATGTCGGCTTTCTCTTTCATGATTGCTTAACTTCCTCGTTCATCATCTTTTACAGATTATTATGATGAATACCTGTACCGTATTGATGTGACAAATTATAATTAGTCGTTAATCAATTACTTATTATATGACGTAAGATATTTAACCATCAATCCGTCAAGGTACAGGGCGTTACGCGATATCTAAAAAATATTTTGCGTGCATTGGAGCTTTCCTGTCTTTGACCACATCAACCAAAAATGTCAGATATTGTGCTCATGCATTTCGTATTACAAATGGCCACTACCGTCAAATTTTGTTCACCGAGAAGGGTTGTAGATCGGTTAGTTAGAGTGTTCATATCACATGACATCATTTGTCTGATCGCATTGGGAAATAATACAGCATCCGTGAGTTTTAATCTCGGTCAATGGGTGAAATAAAAATAACACCTTGAAAATAAACTTCCTTTTATATTCATGTCGACCCAAAAAATCCGCATAAAATCCATACCAAACACAGTTTTTTTTAGAGTGAAATCATCTTTGAAATCAAAGTTAAACGTTACTACGAAAATCGTCACAGTGTTGGCCCCCCCCCCCTAGAAAAATTAGTTGCACCCNAACTGTTGAACTACCACTCTATATCAACAAATTAAAAATGTATGATTTTGACACAATTTACCCCAAAATATCTGCAGAATGTCTCCCTTTTCCATAATTTTCTTGGGAGAGCTCTCTCAGACACAATACGCCTCCGCATTATCAGCCTCAGCAGTTGTCCTCCCACTGAGTCAGTATGCCCCCTCCCTCCAAATTGTACCCCAAATCTCGGGAGACTTGTGCAGCTTCTGATAAAAAAAATGAAGCCTGTTAAATTTATTTGAACCATCAATAGAATCGCATCAAAGTGGCAGCGAAGTTATTCTTGAGTGATTCTGATATTGACAAGTTGGACTACCCTTAAAACGAAAACGGGCAAGTAGATCTGCCCCTATCCATTTTCCCACATTGCAGACTGCAAGATGATTTTCGTCCTCATCAATCCAGTTAGGACAAATGTGGGGCGTAAAACTTCATTCCATTATATTCATGGTGTACAATCGAGTGATATTGCGCAGGTGAAACAATATACGCACTGTTAAATTTAAATGTATAAAAAATTAAACGCCAACAATATACGGTCCGAAACCATTTCATCCAAAATTCGAATAAGGCGCAAGTGATTGCTTGAAAAACTTGAAACAAAAGAAAAGTTCCGCAGCGTCCAAAGCTAGTTGAAAAACACAAAACTTTTTAAAAACGTGTAAATATCGTGATTGTCTGTCTCACGGTGGGAACCCACTATTTGGCAATATTGACAAGCCCTCCCCTTGTTAGCTATGAGTCACTGCAGTAAATACGCAAAATAAACCTCCAATTATTAGAAAAAGGAGGTCAGCTAGGGGTGACTACATCGAGTGAAAATTTAACCTAAACCAAAGTTAAAACGATTATTTATATCTGTCAAAATATCCTTCATTGATTTTCGAAATTACATAATACCTGCCCATTTTGCATTCAACACCTTTAATCATTCATTGTTGATTGACGTGCCATTTCTTTTGATTTTACCGCAGTTCGCCCCATATAAGGTAAAGGGGTGGTATGACGTACTTCTTATTCTGGAAATTACCTCGCAATTTCTTTCTTAAACCCCACCCCTTTAATATATTCCAGTCAATAACATCTATATATCAACCTACCACTATATTTTCCCTACAGGTAAAATAATTTATATAAAAAATATTTTGTGAAGTTGGTAAAAGTCGTTTCAAAGACACTTGTGAACGTTTTATGCACTGTAAACTTTTACCGTTATTTCTCATATGCAGCCATTACTGTCCCAAATGAGGAAAAGTGACGTCACATCGACCTTCTGCATATCCGCTTAGGGATATACTGTCGATCTTAAAACTTTTAAATGGAATTTTTGAATTGAGAAAATCAATCTGTAGTTTTCTCTATTGACAAATTAAGGATTTATCAACTTTTCTCTAGATTTACGCGCATAAACCTGTCTTTATATCGTAAACTTAGGCGGACTATTTTCTGGTGTGAACCGTTATTCGTGTTTAACGCGTAGTGATTCGGACTTGGTAAACCTAATTTTCGTGCTAAACTTTAATGGTGTCCTCCCATAACAAGAAGAAGCCAGGGAAACTTCAGGATTTCTTAATTAATTTTCGATATAGTGTGCTGAAATATAGTGGAAAAGATCCCTAAGGGTCTGTGTGATAAACTGTGAACGGATTTTAATCGTCAAAATGTCTCAAGACCGCTCTGAACGGAAAGGTTCGCAAATAGTTCACGTTCGTGAAAATAGTGACAGTGATATGGACGCACTTTTCAGTTATGGCTTAAATCCAACCCCGGACTCAAATAAGTCGATTCCTCTTCGGATGCGTAATCTTCCAGCGTCATTCTTCCAACCACCCGAGCCACATCAAGCTGGTAAGGAAGGCAGTACAGATTCTACGGGATATTCTTCTTCAAATCCAACCAGTACACCGAACTTTTCTGTTAATCACACACGAGTGAGATCGTCCCCTGCCAGTTTATCACAGGGACAGACCCTCAGCACCGCTCCCCCTCCCCCATGCTCACAACATGTGAGACAACACAGTTATGATCTCGCAGAAGAACCCTTGCCCCCTGGATGGAGCATAGGAGTAACCCATGTGGGTCAAAGATACTTTTTGAAGTGAGTATTTTACCTGTAATTTGTATATTACCATACCTGGCAAGTCGGCCATGTTGAATTTCTAAACGAAGGTGTCAAAAAGTGCGATCGGTTTTACTGCGTAGAATTTATAAAAAAATTGTATAAATTCAAGCCTAATGGTGAAACACCTATATAATCTTTTGATAGGTCATCGAATTTGACTCCTGACCCCTCGGAATACGAGGTGAAACTTGATTGAATTGACCAGGTGTGACTGATAACTGCCAACCAGTAGCGCCTGCTTCAATCAAGATTTACCGTTATCTTTTCAATATACATTCCCATAACGGTCAGTTGATTATAGCTGACCTACTTAATGGACATATTTATTATGAACTTTTATTTGTTTTTCTACACTTCTACTTATTTGAATGAAATCAGGTAGTTTTTATGTAGGCTACCTATATTTTCTACTCTTTGACACCTTTGTTTAGGAAGACGTAAAATCATTTTAAAACAAATTACAAGCCAACATTGTGTACATCTATTTCATACCAAACATCAAAAATATCCACACATTTGATGACAAAGATTGCCTGCAAATTATATTATAAATATTAAAATGAACATGGCCAAGTTCCACTTACCATAAATGATTTTTTTTTTTTTTGTGAAGCAGATTGAACATATTATTTACATTGAACTTTACAGTGAATTGCTATGCAACATTGTTCCACATGTTAATTCATTGTATCATTCTAACAGTGGGCCTAGAGTATAATATCAATTATAAAACAGTAAATAGGGCATTATAATAATGAACATAATTTCTCTTATTTGACATACTACATACATAAAATAATGGGATTTCCAGATAGAAATTGATATTTATGAAAATATTTAAGTTTAGTTCCTTCTTAACCCTTTGAACTTAAGTTGTTGAAATATAACATCATATATTCTGAACCTCCAAGTATTATGATTTGCTGAAAAAAAATATTTGTAACTTCACTTAGTATCTGTTTCTTCACTGGCATCTTGGATAAATATTACCTAATTATGTGATTGGTAGAGTGGCTACAAGTATTTAAAGGGTCAAATGAGCCTTTGCTCTCTACCCTTTTTTGGGAAAGAATGAAGAAATGCATGGTCAAGTAGTTTCTAGTATGAAAAAGCATTTTTTGTACATTGATTTTCAGTTGAGTTCAGTTGAGTCTTGGTATGCTTAAGCTGTTTATCCCCATTCAGCATTTCTGTATCCTTGTGTTAAATCAGTGCATCCTGAATAACTAACAAAGTGAATGTTGGAGGTAATTGTCAAAAGGAACTGTTTTTCAACTTAAGCAGAATTCTTACTTGGAATCCTGAGATTTAAACCAACAAATGAAATAACCATTTAAATGCCAACTTTTTAAAAAATTATACTTAAAGTTAGATGTTCGTCAGGCCCTTCAGCAAAATAGTTCTTGTACCCATACTTAACCTTGTAATGGGTTATATCCTGAAATTTTCTCATCAATTTTGGCTTAACATGATCAGTGAGATAGAGTTCATAGGTCATCAGCGTTTCCCACTGTAGCTAGATATCAGAAGTGGTCTATATTTTGCAGTTCATTCTAGCTTTTTTTTTATTCCTTCAAAATAACACAATAGTATCACCTAGTTAGAAATTATTTCTGTAAAACTTGTTAAACCATAACATGTATCTTTAGATCTACTACTGGTCTTAGAACCAAGATGTCAGGGCAATATAATTTTATGAAAGAATCAATGAAGAGCATTATACATAACAACAGAGTGAAACAACATTGTCCAATATAAAATCTTTGAATCATTCAAAATTCATTTATTAAAATGTAGAAAAGCTTGTATAGAATGTAAGGCAGAACAAATTCCATTGCTGTTTAGTCTTAAAGGGCCTATATCATATCGAATAATTTTAGAAAGTTATCAAGTCTATATTAATTCATTTTACTTTATAATTCAGCAAAGTTAAATCTCAGTTTGAAGGTGTAATATTCAAGGTTTAAATTGTAATTTAAGGTTAAGTAAAAGATAAAGTAAACATAATTTATTATATAAGTCAAGTCCACCCCCACAATATGCAACACAAAGTGTATTTAGGCTAACATTTCGGTTGACCCCATATCTATTGTTTGTGCAAGGAAAACAACCACTCCCTGTTTTATCTGTTATCAAGATTTCACACACATGGTTAAACACTAAACAGTTTATGGTTTCTTTGAAACCTTTTCTTGTTAAAAGATCAGCTACATAACGTTTTTGCTGTTTTCCCTTTTGTTAAAGAATGGACAATCAGATCATGATTATATGAATGCTAATGATGATTTAATCTGAAGGTTTTGATCTATATATATCTATATTTAAATGTCCCTTTTGTACACTCAATTTTTTTTTCTGACCTTAGTCTGATTCTATCATAATATTAAATAAATATGACATATGACAATAAGATATAAAACTAGAACATATCTCTAAAGGAAGTTAATAATTTCTGTTTTAAGGGTCATATCTTGGGTGACCGCTTGAAACCTCGATATATGACACGGAATTACTTTTTCATTCTTTGAAAATATAAACCTCGTATAACATTTTGAGATCTCCGGCCTATTGAACCAAAAACTTGTATAATAATACAGTATACAAGGTTTTTCATTTTCTTCCGCAGAAAAAGGAACATTGAACCTCGTATAATAATTTATTTTACGAGGTTTTAAACCTGACTGTTATACGTGTTATTTAATTAGTGCTTTTTGAGTTATTTACAATCAAGCTAAGATTACGAGGATTTGATCACAATATCCACGCTTTTACAAGCTGTCGAACGGTACAAAAAGTCAAAATGACCAAATATGGAATATACGAGGTTTCAAGCGGTCACCCACGACATAGATATTAACAGTTTATACACGTTACAAAGTCTAGAAAAAATCTAGTAAGTGCTGATGGTTCTGTTATTCTTTGGCTATGAACTATGAGTACGACCAGACTTCAGACTGTATTTCAATAATTTCTAAAAAGAAATATCTAATTCTGGTGTAATTTCTGTCTGACAGGCGACAACTAAGCTTTGAAAATCCAAAGGAAATTTATGGTTGAATATGAAAACTTGTCATTAGAAAGTTACAAGTACAAGAAACTTTTTGAAGTATCCATTAAAAGGTTACAAAAAATTATTCCAGCTTCATGTTTTAAAGGGATTGTAAAGTTTTCTGAATGTATGATGACAGCCTTCATTACGAAGAACCACGGAACTGACTGAAAATTTGAATGGTGCAAATTGATTTAATCAATGTCCCCGACACATATAAAAATTCAGAAAAACTCTTAACCATCTCTTTTACAATGAAATTTTGACATCAAAAATAGTCTAATGAAAGTTGTCCACAGCTGATGATGGCAGGGGATTAAAACAAGTTCTGATCAGGAAAACCACATGATGGTTACTGACTCTTTTGATACAGAAATAGAACTAGCTAGACATTATTGATTTCTGTACCTGTCTGTATTAGACACTGTTCAATAATATAATATTATAACATATGACTGCTCTCAGGTGATTAAATCGACTTGAATTGTGGCCAGCGTCCACGTACATGATGAAAATTATCACATCATTATTTGTTTCTTAGCAATAGAATTTTTTGCATGGTTGACAATGATACATGAACTAACGCAATTGTGCAAAGTTTATGCAATTTTTTGATGATTAAAAGGAGGTATTTAATTTGTGGAAAGATATTGCTCTGTGTATTCAATTTTTTTTTTTACTTTTTTACTTTTATCGGCACCTTCACCCCCGGGCCTGCCCTAAAAAAAAACTGATACCTCATTCTTAGTATAACAGAAAAAAAAACAGAAAACAGAGACCTGGTTCAGTAACAAAAACCTTCCTATTCATATTGAATTTATTAACAGTAACCTGGTTTCAATAACAAAAACCTTCCCAGGATACTGAATTCGGATAACAGAGACCTGGTTTCAATAACAAAAACCTTCCCAGGATACTGAATTCGGATAACAGTAACCTGGTTTCAATAACAAAAACCTTCCTATTTATACTGAATTCGGATAACAGTAACCTGGTTTCAATAACAAAATTCAGCTCTAAATGAATGATTTTAATGAAGTGAAGTTAATTGAGTCTATAAACCTGTATAATCAGACAAGGCTAGTTCTATATCTATCATGTCTAGTCACCTGAAATAAAACATATTTTTTTCTCAATCAATTTTTTGTGGAGGTGAATCGAGTCGGCAAGGAAATATTTTCAATAGATTCATATTGATTAATAAATAAAGCAAGTTAGGCTCTTTTGTGCTGATTATTGGTTTGAATTGATCAAAAAATCTAATATGGCTGCCAATGTATTATGTAGTGTTTTCCTCTCTACCTCAATAATTAAGGTTATTATTTAGCTGTGTTTGCAGAACTTATTGTTTGTGATGTTTTTAATTGCCCTGAACTTGTTGTAAAATTAACATGTTTATTATGATTTTTTAGCTTTCATTTGGAATCAATGATTTAAATTATAGTATTGTCAATTCAGGTATTTGTCAATTAGATGAAATGGGATTTTTTTATGCATCAAGTTGTTTTGGGTCTTCAAAGATGAACAAACTTTCATGGGTCTAGAAGGTTAACAAATTATATTGTGTCCATGGAAATTAACAAATATCTTAATAAATGTCCTTTTCGCCTTAAAAGTGAGGTTCTTTCAATGGGAACAAAAAGATTACCCAAATTTCTTGGATGTCAGAGAAAGTTCTGTAAATATTGAGTTTGTTAATGAAAATTGGGAGTATTTGAAGGAGGCTGAGAGATGGGTGATGCATAGGATTACATATTCCTTATTTTAGAAGTTTATAAAGAAGGTGTAAGGTGATTGCCAATATTTTCAAATCCTTGTGGATTTTGCTCCCAATTGCTCTCAATCTCAATCAACTAAAAAAATAAGTTGCAGACATCATCTGTTTATATTGCTATTAAATTTTTGAGTTGAAACAGTATTTATATGTCAGTTTCCTGTTAAATGTTAGTGAATTTTGAAAGAAAATAAAGATTTAATCAAAAACAGTAAATCAGACTATCAAATGTCTTTACAGTTTAGAGGAAACACCTTAATACAACTTCAACTTCTGCACTCTATTATCAGTTTTCTGCGGTTCTGTATAGAAAGCAGGGGGATTCTGGTTGCCATAGTGATTCTCTTGGCCTACCCAAACACATGTTCAAAACCAAGTTTTTATCAGAAAAACATCAAAATTGTGGTGTTAAGTTTGTAGCTGAAGGAGGTATATAATATATGGTACTATTTCTTTCTGAGAAAACAAAAATTGTTTTATTTCAATTCATGGCACCATTTTGACAAGAACAAAGAGATCTCTGATCTGAATTGAACAATGTTTGATTGATTTTGGTTTTTAGAGGGGCATGAATCTAAATTAAAGAAACTTAGTAATCCAAAAGAACAAGTATCATAATGAGGACTCTTTGAAAGGAATGGCGAGCTGATCACCCAGTTGCAGAGTGGCATTAGAACATGAGCATACCTTTTTTTCATGTAGCATTTCACAATGTAACTTAAAGAAAAAGAAGCTTGCTCCAAAACCACTACGGATACAACAGCAATGCACCTAGCTCGTGAAACTTCAGTGTGGTCTGGGTTTTCACCTTTTGGTGAAGCTCTTGACAAAAGTAGCAATTGTAAAAAGCATATATCAAAGTCATCAAAAATTGTTGATCCAACATGGCCATGCAACATTATCATCTGGCTTAACTTTTGATTGAATTCTTAGATTTGTTCCTGGCAGTCTCTTTGTGGTTGAAATCAGACATCTATTAAGAGCTTGAACACAACCGCTCTTAAACTTAGGGATTTAGGGTGAATGTCCTGAACAGTCATAGACAGCTTAGTAATGATAATTTTAGACGTAAAAAGGAAGACTGAAAATAAAAAATGTCTGCCTATATGAATCAATGACTTACTGACCTAGAACTATATAAATAATAATCAATTTCTAATGTATTTGATGTAATTGGCCATAATGACATAATTGTATTTTTTAGTGTTTTGAGTCTCAACAAAAGCACTGGTGGAGGTCATGAGATTGTCCACCATTTGGAATTCATATATAGTTATTATGTTGTATGTTAAGACATAAACTTAAGGGAATAAGTTTTCCAAAGAGTGGTGGTAACGTTGACTCTTATCATTATGACTGTTAGATTTTATACAGCTAGAGCCAGAAAAACTGGTTAATATCTGCATTTCATATTATTTGAAGCATATCCTCACCTCTCAGTGTTCACACAAGTGTTGAATTTTGTAAAGTAGTATCACTTGTCTATATTATGAATTATATAAGGCTTAATCAATAACTCAGTTTAACAGCACTAGGTTAAACTCTATTCTCATACATAATTTGACATACTGAAATAGATTAACTTTTTTATCGAAATATTGCGAAAGACTGATTCAGCTCTGATGGATGGCTTTCTTAATTTTGGAGTTTATTGAAAAATGGAAAGGTTAAGTTTAGTGAATATGAATGCAGTCTAGTTAAAGTTAGACTAAACTTTCGTTCTGTTTTGCTGTTAGCTTATATTTTTGATGTAGCCACTTCAGTTAGGGTCTAACAACACCCCTCTTCAATGTTCATTAAATTAACCTTTAGATCTGATAAACACCACATCACAAAATGACAGTGCTGGAGAAGGTAGAAGTTTGATTGGTTAAAGCAGACGTCATTGAGTAAATTTATAAGGTTAATTTATGAATATTCAAGAGGGCTGTTGTTAGACCCTAAGTGAAGTGGCTATATTAAAAACAAACGTTTGGCCTAATATTAATTAGACTACATCGAATGTTTCATCATACTTGGTAAATTTTGCTTCTGCCTGAGATGTGATACATGGAATTGGATATTTCCTAAGTATGAGAATAAGGTGACCTAGAAACTTACTGGTTTAATGACAATATAATCACAACCTGTTCCAAACATATTGATCTACACCAAGTTCTTGTTTCATTATTATTAACATTATTAATATTATAGATTGGAATCATTACACTGAACATAATGCAACTATTTCAATTTGATCATGATCAGGTGCATTGCATTCAGTATGTAGAAAAATCTATTATAGTTCTCCATTTGACAAATCTTAGAACAGCTGTTGTCTCATCAGAGGTGCTTGTGGACAGACTTTTCCTTTTTTACTACCAACACAGTTTTTAGAGGTGACCATCATAGAACTTGCAAAGAACTTGCTTGGTTTGTATTTCACCATATTTACCCAACTGGTAGTGAGTTGGATTTTAGTCTGATTGACAATCGAATGCTGTGGGTTTGAATCCTCTTTGAAGGTATTAAAATGATTCCATAGCCAGTGCTTCTGGTAGGTAGGTAGGTAGGTAGATGACAAGTTAACGTTCGCTTCCAGCGGATGCTGATATCGCAAACTAGGTAGTTGTTGGTAGTCGTAGTAGTTGGTAGTTGGATTGGATCAAATTGGATGATTAGTTGTTGTTGGTTTGGTTGTTGATTCTTCGTTAGATCTGGTCGGGTGGAATGACATGGCGGTGAAACTCGGTCCTGGATGGTGTGGCGTGAGTTACTCGGTCTCCTTCATTCTTCCAAACTCGTTCTGATCATGGTATTTCTTGTTGATTGGTAGTCGATTGGTAGTCGTTGGTTTGGTTTGGTTTGGTTAGATTATCTGTTATCTGTTGGAAAACTTGCAGTGCTCCTGATGGCTGTCAGTGTTTTATCCTCTTTTACCAACTGGCATTGATTTTCATTTTAATCCTAAATTAATCATGACATGTGAAAATGTGGTTAATGGCCTCATGTAAGGTGTTAAGCTGGGAATGCACAGTGTTCGGTGAGGTGTACAGATGGATTATTGATAGAATCATGTCCGCACTGTGTTCGGACTCATACCTCGTGTGTCCACTTCTTCTATTTTCTACTGTATACACCATACACCACACCAGACAGTGGACATCGTTTATTCCAACCTTTAAAATCAAGAATACACTATCAAGATTATTCAGAAAAGATTTCGATCTAATACGCTGGTTTGGATATGTATTAGTACACCCAAAACCCGGTTATAAACATTATTGCACATAAGTTCTGTGCCTTTTGCTATATAAAGCTTTAGAGTTCAGGAGCCAGAAATGTTATTTTTAAGATTCTCAAGCTAATGATTGCTTACAGATTTGATAGAATGTGTCTGCTATACACTGCCTAAATTGGAAATCACGAAATTTGAAACATGTGTATGTTGCCTTTGTCAATCTAACTTTGTACAATTTTCTTGAATTGTCAAAGTAACCTATCCCAGTTGTAAGATATTTTGATATATAGAAGTGCCTGAGTCAAGTAGAGGTACTACTCTAGAAAGTGTTTGTATTTCTAAAAGTGGTAAATATCTTGAGGCATTCCAGTATTAAAATTCCATTTGGACACCAACTAGAATAACAATAGTTGAAGCCTTTCAATATGCTGCATGGTTTCTATGTTGTTTAGGCTGTGTAACATATGTTATTAATATGTTCCTACACGTTGTTCTCTAGGTTCTGTGCAGAGATGTATGCCGTGCTTGTTGCATATTCATGAAGTTATTGTTTAACAGAGCAAATTAGAAAATTACATTTTTAAATTCATTAAACAGATAAAATAAAATTTAAAGCTATGCATTCTTCATTACTGCATAATATGTGATGACCTTGAATAAGTCTTTCCTCATTTTGAAGTGGACCCAGCTGTAAATGGATATGGGTAATCCAGAATAGATAAATGCTGAGAAGCTTGGCCAAAGGTCAGCCTGTAGAAAGGATTATCACCATTGTTAAATTTGGTTGTTTTCTTCTTTCTTAAAGTATGATGGTACTATTTCTACTATTGGAACATAAACCAAATTTACATTAATCTTTACTGGCAGATTATATTGGCCCTCTAGTAATACCCAAACACCTATAGATACATTCATCTAACATATTCAATTAGTCCACTTTGTTCTATACCATATATCACAGTGATCCACAGACAGTTGATAGCAGAAAAAAATATTAAACCCTTTGAACACTGCTTGTAAATGAAATAAAACGTTGTATATGCCCTTAACTCCAAGTAATATAACTTAAAGCATTTGATGTTAAGGTTATATGATGTCACATGGTTGAAAGGGTTAAAGTCAAGGATAAGAGTTCTGAATTAATGATTATCAGCATAAATGGTTTCCCAAAACAAGTATACTAGATTTGTCTTATATTGTAAGATCAAGAAAAAAAAAGGACTTAAACAGAGAAAAAATGTGAATTGTCAAAAAACAACCTGTAAAGGTCATCAAGATTAAGTTTTTAACCCTGACCTGTACTGATAAACATGACAAGAGTACAGGAGACAAGATGTGGTATAAAAGGTCTATTGTTTGTCTGTGGTAATGTGTAATGTTAACCCTAGATCAATATTGGACAGGGCAAGGTGTGCTATATGTACATGTCGTAAGGAAGGATCTGGAGGAAAAAGGATGGAATCTCATGACTTTTTCGACCCAAGATAAACAGAGGGCTAACCCATGTGGACTTTGAAATATGCACGAAAGATTTGTCTAAATATAACCCTTATGCATCTCTCCATGTATTTCTATTGTTTTTATCAGACTGAAATTAAAACTTGTCTCTCAAAGTCAACTTTCAGAAAGGCAAAATATTTAGTGGAGAATAGTAGACCATCGCAATTCAAAAAGACAAAAGTTATCGCGAGTCAAAAGATGAAGTAACATGAAAATGATTCTATTCTGCATCTTCCTTGTAACTTGGCTAGCATCACATAAATTTAACCTAACTGAAAACTAAATTTAACATTCAAACACAGCTTGGATTGAATAGAAGCCTCCAAGCAGATCTTGGCTATCACAAAACTCATTAAGTTCTTTTCATATATTTGTCTTTTTTTAATGAATCCGGACAGAAACCAGAATCAAAAAAGATTTCTTGTAATTGATGGCTATATGGTAGTACTGACGGCTGTGAGTCTTGTATTTTCAGAAAGGTTAACTAGCTAAGATTCTGAGATCAATAAGAATAAGGCACATATCAATTGCCTTGTATAAGCTTAGTATGGGGTATATGCTGGAGAGGCTCTAAAATTAAAAAAATAAGTTAAGGTAACTGCTGTTGGCTGCCTGTACCAATTGAGTTGGAGTAGTTATCATGTGCTGCCTGCCAGTGAGACTATACACTAAATACAGGTGGGATATGGTATGTGACCTGTCTATCAGGTCCTCTACAGGTTGACTGACATTGTTCTAACCTCATCTATCTCTAATCAGACTCTCTTAACCTCCTGTCTTAGTTCCCATGTGAATCACTGTTATCTCATCAGGTAGTATTTTGTAAGAGTCGGGTTGCTCTAAAACATAGGTTTTCAACCACAGGGACATGTACCCAAGTGGACACATTTGCACTTATCTTGGGGGATATTTGATGTTTCACAGGCTATGAAAAAAACAACCACATATACAACATTTTGATATGACTACACAATACACGGCCTTGGCTAATATTGTCTTGTAGAATTATTAGCAGCATTTTGTATCCCATTATACCTTCAGGAGACTATGCCTGATGTTCAATCCTTGTTTCACTTTTGATATCAGGGGACATTGTTTTAATGCAAAAAAGTACTATAACAGGTTGAAAACCACCGCTCTGGATAGTTAAGTGGATGTTCTTTTTTTAGTTGATAAAGTCTAGTGAATAGGGAACTAAAATGTAGTTTTCTTCATGCCTATCTGCTTTAGTTGGGCCATGCTGTACAGACGGAGAAATTGTCTGACAGTTACATTATAGCTTACTCTGTTTTTGATTTTCAAAAATTTCATAAAGTGCATAGGGATAGATAATGGATATGCTTTTGACATTAATGTGAAATTTCTGGTGTAAAGATGATAATTTTTAAATTTTAAATTTTTTGATGTTAAATTGCTATTAAAGATAAATACCCATCACGAAAGACGAGATTTTTTTTAGGAAATATAAATTTGTATGAGAATATTTTTATGATAGAAGTTCTGACTGTTAATAATTTAGATATTAAGTGGTAACAAGGGGTAATCAAGTTTTAACTAGAGGATCAAAAGACTGTTATCATGTAATCTGTAAACCATTATCAGACTTGTAAACACGTATCTTGCAGGTGGTTAACCCAATTTACACAGTGAAAATGCATATTCTGACAACATTTTAAATGTACTCGCCTCCACACTTTATGTAAAGTACTTGATTATTATTCATATACTGGTATTGGCTATAGTATATATTGCAATATCAACTTGATTTATGCATGTCAGACATGCCTGATTCATTTCATTTTATTTCGTTAGGTATGAGTTGGTTGTTTCAATACTTATATTATTAGTATGCTTTTTTTTTTTTGCTTTTTTTCTTGAATAATTCGACTAAATTTAGATGTGTTATATAGAGCTCTTTTTTAAGATTCTTATTCCTGGATTTTGGTAGAATTATCTTGTGACAAAAGAAACAGTACCATATAAAAGACACTTTTTGATGCCACTGGGAACCCGTGTCCAGTTTAATTGATATATACTATTCCTATCTTTACCCTGTGCCAGTGCTTTCTGTTGTATATTAACTTGTTACCTTACCACTATTAATTCAAAAATATAACCGTGTGAAGGTCTTGAGAAAATCTCTGTCAATTTGTCACAGTTCTGTGTGTTGTAATTAACATTATGTAAATGCCTGAGAAGATAGAGACCCTGTATTGTATAGCTTATATCAGTGCTTTAAGGTGAACAAATATATTAGTTACTTAACAATATGTTACAGGCTACAGATTTAATGAGCATTAAGTCAAGTTTCATGGTCATTGCAATAATGTAGGGTAGGGTAGTCTGAATATTTACTTTATCAGTTTATAGAGCTCACTTCCAGCTATCTATAACACTTTGTTGGCGATAATTTACATGATGTCAGAGGTCAAAACTGCGTATGAGAATCTTAGTCACTGTGAAAGTGACTACCTTTGAATGTTCTTTAAGTACAGGATAACAGTATGTGAGATTTTTATTCTGAGAAGAGCTAGGGGGAGCTGAAATCTATCTCTGTTAGTCTGTTATGCAGAAATATAGATGACTGTTTCACTTTTAAAGTATTAAAATATTTAACAACTTATGCACTTTCATAGCAAAAATGAAGACATTGTTTGGGTTCAAAAGGTGCAATTATGTGATATTTATAGAACTATCAGGGGTGGGGGGTGTGAAGATCAATATATAGACTGTACATATACCTAAAGTAAATAAGATTTTAATAATTTCGCTCTTCTAGACTCACATGACGTCCATTTCATTTACAAGTATCTGTGTAATTTGCTGACATGGAGAGTAAAAACTTAGTTGAAATAATTGTATATCAAAGTGTCAAAATGGTCTGAAATCTATTAAATTTGTTTATTAATTATGGAGCCATAATGATTATAGGTAACAGATTGTATATTTATATTAGGGGTTAGACCTAGCCTATAGTTGATATTAACATATATATATAGTTAGAAATCTATACAAGTTGATAGCTATATTAAGTTCCCCATTTGACCTGTTCTCTTACACTATCTATAAATAGCACAATGTTTATCTGTGTCACCTGTTGTTCAGGTAGCTGAACTTGTTTTTGCTGTGAAAGTCTGTACAAGGTACGGTGTCGGATCGCTGACCCTCTTCAATTCTTCTCTACATACAAACTGATGTGCTTCACTACACACTCTCTGTATGCACACTTATTATAGCTTTTGTCCCTTCCCTTTTTTTCTCCCTTTAATGTCTTTTTATATTGTCGTTTTTCTTTCACTTGAGGGCTATTTTCAGACCTACTTGAAAAGTAAAACAACATGTTTTGTTGTAATTTGTTTTATGAGGTTACACGAGTGCTTTTTACACTGATTGCTAACGATAGTAAACTTATTGAAAAAACTTTTCTGCTATGCAACTTACAATTTACATTTGCTTGTAACCTTGTAACGTAAAATAGTTCAATGAATTAAAGATTTTCCTTAATGTTTTGCCCTTTTGATTTCTAACTGTTAAAAGATCTTTATCATGAATGTAGTATGCCTACACTTAAACTAGGTTTATTGTCAATTCAAACTACATTAGTGAAAGGGCAAGCAGAAGTCTGAAAACTCAAAAGAGCACATACAGAAATCAAAAGACAGAGAAATCTTATAGCCTTGTCTTGATTTTTGAAGTTCACAGTCTAATTAAGGCTGTCATTAGACCCTTACTGAAGTGGCTATATTGAAAATAAAAGCCATTAAAAAAAAACGGAATGAAATTTTGGTCTAATTTTGATTTGACTGTTCAGAATACAAACTGGACATATGCTAGGTCAAAACCAAGATTGAAAATGGAGTCCATGGATAACAGAATATTTAACTCAATATTTCAAGCATGTGACTGTTAACTGTTGTATGAAGTTGGGAAAGCCCCACTCTCTACCACTTACAACATGTTGCTTATCTAAATGTGTGGGTGGTTAAGAGATTAGCTAGGTCCACAAGGTTGATCAGGATCGTTTTCCAATTATTGTTCCCTTATTTAATGAAAAACAAAGATATAAAGTGTGTTTTGTATGAATATGTAAAATAATAACTTTGTAAACAATAGTACTTCAACAGTATCTAGTTACTAATCTATCAAAGGTGAGGTGTTAGTAATCAGATTTAAAACAATAGTACTTTGATCACTGTATTGTTTATACTATCTAGTGACTTGATAGGTACAATAGTTACTAAATACCTATTGTTTCCTTAAAAAAGGTCATTATAGAATACTGATGTGCAGTAAGTATCTTGTTCCAGGATAATTGAAAGGCTTTGTAACTTAGTTTAATGTTAAAAACAGTATTATTATTCAAACAGGCCATAACACCCTTGTACAAACCTTGTCAATCTATAACTTGTAAAAGTTTGGGGGTGTAAAAATTTAATTTTCCAAGCAATTTTTTATTTAAAAAATAATGTTCAAAATAGTATCTGTATACATTTTTGGGTACATGGTACTTATTTTTACCATAATCTTTCAAAATAAATATTCTATTCAAAGCATTTTTTTTCTACTATGCATTTGTATATGGAAGTATTAACTCTAACAAATTGAGTGCTCAGCAATATACAGTAGGCTTATATACATTAAAGGCATATTGATTGAACACAATAGAAAATCTATGTTCAAAATTAACATGAGTACAGTTTGCCAAGCATTTGCTAAAAATCTTCCAGTATATAGCTGTAAGGCCAAAAAATATATATCCAATTGGTTACAATGATACTGCTTCTATTAGACCTTACAGTGATGATAGTTAAAAACCTGTGAAGACATGTAAACCAGGTATCACTGTAAGTAAGACATGAAGATTTGTTATAATCTGGTATAAGCATTCACCTGTATGTGTTAAGATACAGTGTTAACCCTTGACCAGTAATATAATATTACACAGTATTATAGTTAATATTAGAGACTACACTCCTAGATAAGAGATTTGAAACTTGACCAAGATAGAAGTCAGTTCTGGATTATCTGGATTAAGGTTTGCCTTCTCATATTAAAGTCGATCCTTACTTAGTTTACCTTTTTCAGATTATCTGATTTTAGATTTAGTCTCTAGAAGTTGATTGTTTTGTAAGATGTATTGAGTTTAGAAGGTTAGTCACCTAGACTAAGCTAAGATTTAAGCATATGCCTATCCTAAAAAAAATTCCTTGCTTATTCATAGAATCAGATTTGCCTTTTAAGATGAACTAATTTACTTGTAGGCATCAAAAGGGTTAAGTAATATAGCTTTATAGCAGATGCCTAATAAAGGGATCTGACATGTAAATGGCTAATGAAGGGATCTGACATGCAAATGGCTAATGAAAGGATCTGACATGCAAATGGCTAATGAAGGGGTCTGACATGCCAATGGCTAATGAAGGGATCTGACATGCAAATGGCTAATGAAGGGATCTGACATGCAAATGGCTAATGAAGGGATCTGATCTGACATGCAAATGGCTAATGAAGGGATCTGACATTCAAATGGCTAATGAAGGGGTCTGACATGCAAATGGCAAATGAAGGGGTCTGACATGCCAATGGCAAATGAAGGGATCTGACATGCCAATGGCTAATGAAGGGATCTGACACGCCAATGGCTAATGAAGCGATCTGACATGCAAATGGCTAATGAAGTGATCTGACATGCCAATGGCTAATGAAGTGATCTGACATGCAAATGGCTAATGAAGTGATCTGACATGCAAATGGCTAATGATGTGATCTGACATGCCAATGGCTAATGAAGTGATCTGACATGCAAATGGCTAATGAAGTGATCTGACATGCAAATGGCTAATGAAGTGATCTGACATGCAGATGGCTAATGAAGGGGTTTGAGATGCAAATTTTTTTAAATATTTTGTAATTTCAACAAGACTACTTAAGTATTTTTTATTATTTGGTATGTGAATAATGGGGAAATCCTTTTAACCGGTACTCTAGGCAATACATAACATAATATGATGATTTTCCTGTTACCGGTTTTCAATTTATCACTTCAGCAAAATCGTGACTCTTTTAGTTATATACATGTTTATCTGACAGTCAGGAAATGTATGTCACTTAATTAATAATTGTCCTTCAATTGACATAATTGCACTTGCCCTGAATATTGCCACTCATTGACAAACAGAATATATATTAACCATGCATTAATCATTTGATCCGGTTTATATTACTACAGGCGTTTTCCAACCTTTTTCTTTCTATTACTCCTTTTCAGCATCCTTGATTGATCGCATTACATCCTTTCCTTACCACTATTTTGTGATTTTCTCTTAGGTTTTCCCTGCAATCTTTTTCATAGAATATAGAATGACTGAATAGAACGACTTCAATTAAACCTGTCAAAAATTTTATGCTAGGTTACAAAGCGCTTCCCCTAAAAATGTCAAAATTACCTCCCCCCTCCCTCCCCCAGGTTGAAAACCCCTGTGTGAATTGCATGAATGATTATCATTGGTTCATTCTTGAACTGGCTTCCAGATTAGCAGTATTAAGGCTGTAAGATCACCCCACCATAAATTATATAGATTTTGAGCTTGATTTCAGCCATCTGTAACAGAATTTAAATATATTTATATGGGGCTCAATTATTGCAGCAAGTCAACTCTGATTATGCAAGTCATGATGAATGCTCTATTTAAAACTATGTTACACCTATTGTATTTACATGTATTTCGGGGAAAATTGCAAATTTTCTTTTTAAGAAATACTTAAATCTGGGTGGGACAAAGGTGATTGTATCAATTCAACAAAAAGCTGATGAAATTGAAAGCCAAAAAGTAGGACTGTTGATATACCTGCAGTATGAAGGTATAAAAGGTCATCTTTCATTAACATCTTAGCATATATATATATAACTGTACATGTAATTGTATACTATCATTGATGCAATGTCATGATGTAGTAAAGCATCACATGTCAGTTGTATTGTATTTGTTATTATGATGTGACTGTCAGTGATAGGCAGTACTGTATCCTGCTCTCTACAAACATAATAATTGTCACTGTGACATTTCACCTAATTGTCTAACCTGACCTATGTCTTTTCTTTCTAGTTATTATGTATGTTATATTAGTTTGAAACCGAAAATGAACTTTAAAGGGATTGTAAAGGGGTTTTCTAAATTTTGAATGTGTATCGGGGACAATGATAGCATCAATTTGCACTATTCCAATTTTCAATCAGACGTCTGAGGTTCATGCAATTTCACTAAAACTGAGTGTTTGATTAAGTCACTATTCACAAAATATGCAATTTCACAATACCCTTGGTGATTAATATCACTTATCCATTTTGAGTTCAACGTATTTCAGGCTTTGGATGGGAATTGCTAATGATACAAATAAGACCTATATTTTGTCCCTGCTACACATGGAAATAAAAGCAAATTCTCTAGAATTCCATTATTGATGTTGTCATAGGAAGATATCAATTACCAGGTCAAACTTTCTCTGGAAAAATACTGGTTTTTACTATTAAAATAAATTATGGTAGACCTGTGATATCTCCAAAATTACATCCAGTCTTAAAAGTTAATGAAATAGAAAAAATTCTCTCTTTATGCCAAATTTTGTTTTGCCATGGTAAAAATTCTCAAAAAACTAGCAATCCAAATTGGATATAGCTCGATTTCCATATAAAGATAACGTTTTATGAACCCATCAGATTTCACCCCCTTATGCCTATCCTTGCCTGTAATAACTGTGAAAACCTAACGTGAAAATGTCTATACTTCCTCTAACTCTGGGTTGGAAACTATCTTTTTGGGGTAGTGGAATAGTTTAGTAAGTGAAGATTATCATCTGTAAGGCGATTAGGTGCATTGGGTTTGAATCCTTCTCAAGGTAATTAAATTCTGATGCCTGTGCCTACGCATTCGAGAGTTGACCTGGTTTTGTCCTTCCCTCTCTAATACCTAACAGTGATGAAATGACATCCATATATCATGTCTGAGAAACTGGTAGAACCAGATTTGTAGGGCTACCATCTTCCCTGGCATAAGAAAAGAAAGATATAAATGTATGCTAGGTGTACCAGTATGAAAACAAAGGTAGATCATGATATTTGATTACTAATATCATGAGGAAGAAATATGACTAAATGTATGATAATTGTTATCTAAGAAGATGGGTATGATATATGGTTATGATAAATTGTATTGTACTTTGGTTTATGATAGGCCTACACCTTTTGTTGGTACTTTTTAAGGTCATTTATTGTACCAAACCATGTTACACTACACTATACTCATTAATTATGTTTTGTTTCATTTGAAGGTTAAATTTCTTTACAAAAACCATACAAATATTTGAAGAAATTTTTCTATATCATGATATAAATGAAATGAAATGAATGGAGTTTTACATCCTACTTTTCTGCACCACGTGGGCTAATGAAGACGGCAACGCCATGCATGGTACAATGGAAGAAATTTTGCCAAGACAGCGGCATTAGCCTGCTCTTTTTAGATTTCCAACTGTCGAGGGATCATTTACCTGCACAGTCTGTAGCACTCAGGGCCTTGGTTTATTGTCCCATCTGAACATGAAGTGAAATGAACTGCATTAATTAAGCTAATGAAAAGAGGCAAGTCGATTCTAGGTACATGAGTAAAGTGAGTTAACGAATGATGGCATCCCCACAAATTACCATGCCATGACATGTGTTAAATTTCTGATTGATTCCAATTGCCTAACTCACAGTAGAGGTCTGTTTCTGAAGGAATAATTGCAGTGTAGATTTTTGTAAGGTGCACCTGGTTTTCTTGATGCTATCAAGTGAGCTATAAACATACTTTGTTCATGCTGTAACTTAAAATAACCAATATTTTCCTCATTCCTATACTAGCATGGAGAAGGACATGCTCTGAGGAAGTATTTCTGGAACCAAACGGTACTTCTTGTCCCAGATGTGAACTGGACATAATGTAAACAAGATATTAAATCAATTGTTTACTCTATTACTAGAGTTTATTGTAAATAGACCTCATAGTGGACATAAACAAACATAATCTAAAGATAGGGTTATTATGCCCTCCTGCCCTTCACATTCTAACTTAACTGTTATAGTACCAAGAAATTGGGCTTGCGGCTGATTATAACCATGTACATAGAGCAACTCTGTAAAAAATAAATCCCAAGAACTAGACCGAAACATCTGTCTATATTCCAGCCTCTGATAGCTATGTGGACAGATGTCAGCTGGTGTAGAGATAGAAAAAATAGGCCCTGTAAAATGAGACCTTTCAGCATCTTTGCAGGTGCAGGGTTTTTAAAACCTATTTAGATTTCTCGGATCTGCAAAACCCAGATATATTTGGAAAGATGAATTTTTGTAGTCCAGTCATACTATCATTTTCTCCCTACACCATTTATGTCATGTCTCTGTTTCCATTGAAGTTTTTTAGGGCGAAATTGATCGAGCATCAGCCATTTAAAACTGTGTGCGCAGTCAAAGGTCACAGGTCATGTGATACTAACAAAGCGAAGGTTACGGTGATGCCCAACACTAATTTACAATCATCTTAAAGGTAAATCAATCTTATGTTTAAGAAAACGCATCTTTGGAGGTGTGGAAAATCCCCATTTAACAGTCTTTTTCTTCTGACTCTACTCTAGCTGACAACTGTCAAAATATCCATCAGAGGTTGGAATAGAGGCAGATGTTTCGGACTACCCAAGAACATGTTATAAACTAATAACAATAAATTCTTCCTATAGTATGAATTATTGAAAAAAAAACTTTGATTTCTTGCTCAAGATATCTATTCAAACATGATCAGTTTTCATGTTGAACTTGCTTGGTATTATTTAACAAAGAGGGCAAATTCAACCAGCCATAACCATAAACCACCACACCCCTGTAATCATCTAGAATGGTTTGTAGTTTCAGGTATCACCGTGGCTAAACTTACTACCTACTTTCCTTTCTTTGACAGGAGAGTACAGATTGATATACTACACCTGCCTATTAACTTAGATAGTTTTATGCATATTGGAGAATAAGAAATGACATTGTCAGCTGCTTTCACCTATTGCTGAATATAATTTTGACAAAAAACACCCTCAACATTACTAATGAACTCTTCTGATCATACATAAGCTTATACAGTTACATATTGATAGAAAATATGCATGTGTGGAAGAGTTCAATAGAAGGTTTAGGGGCCTCAAATAGATGTCTAGCACACTTTGAGTAAAATTTGCTAATCCTTTGGACTAATATTTGAAAACTTTCATTTCCAACAAAAAATTACACCTCTAGGGTTCCAATTGGCCAAGTTGTGGCCATTTATAGATGAGGGTAAGGGTTGGACACTAGCCTATACAGTATACAGGTCAGGGTTCATACCAAAACTTTGACAGTCTGCTGTTTGTAAAACTGTAAATATGTCAAGTTGCAATTTGGAATGCAGGAACACAACAATTACTTACAGAGAAAGGCTCTTAGTAGATACATGTTGCAGTAAAAAAAAACTCGCTACTGACCGTCTTGGTAATATTTACCTGTAGCAATGTGCTAACCCTAATTCGTTTTTAGATTTAAATTGAAAATTAAGTAATACTTTCTCAATGGATACAAGATGATGACCATGTTTTAAATTACATCAACACAATGTTCAATTGTATAAGTTGTGAAGTCTATTTAAATGTATTACTTAAATTAAAACGAAATAAAGCTCCAATGATATAAATTAACCCATTTCTGAAGACATTTTCAACTCCATTAGGTTTGCGACGGTGTCAATTTCTACCTTGAGCTTGAAATATGAATAAAAGACGGGGTGTTGACATAATTGATCGAGTTTTATGGAGTGCAAAAATCAATGAGAAAAAGTCAATGAGACTAGAGACCACCCAGGTGGTGTACAATCTAGAGATTATCAATGGGATGAAGAGTTCACAGCTAGAGTTCAGTTTGGTGTTGTTACTGCACAGGCTGAATAAAATCTTATCAATTTGCACACCTTTATTTGTAATTGACTGCAATTATGTGTGATTACAATAATTTATTTTCACTCAAGATGTTTGCTCTTTTCCTTTTGAAATTTTTTTCTACTATAATAATTGGTGTCAAATAAACTAAAAATACACATATGTAGGCCTATCCATTATCTTCTCATCTGAAATGAGTTCTGATTTACTTCTTATTTGGGTTTATTTTTTGCTTTTTAATAAAATTGTCTTCTTACACCTGAGCAGATAGTTACATCCTAGTACGTTCAATTTGTGATTTGGTACATCATATAAAGATATGACTTCTCATCTAATACACTGTATGATCATGGAATGATTACTGGTTAAAAATTTCAACTTGACAGGGGAACTGCCGTGGCTGAATGAGTTAGATGCTTGCTTGCTATACTGAAGATCCAGGGTTCAGTTCTAGCATAGGTCAAGAGGAAATCTTTGGATTTTTCAACCTAATTTCTGATATCATTGTTGCAAGTAAGGAGGAACAGTAAATAATGGGCTCGTTATGAACAGGAAATTATTTGGTTTGGAAATGGGAGTTAGCTTTCCAAAATTGGACTTCATATGCAAGAGCAAAGTACATGAACTCTCTGAACTTAAAAATAATCAAAAGCAAAACATCTTTTTATCTAAGGTTCAATGAGTAGAGTCCTGAAGGCTTAATATACCATCTATTAAAGATTAGAAGGTTTTTTTTCTATGATAAGAAAATAGAAACTACTGACCTCTGTTTTACCTCTTATTTTCATTGATTTACATGACCGTTACAGCTTGCTTAGCAAGTTCGTCAGTTGTTAACCTGTAGGCTTTGGGATTGATTGGGTCTTATGTACAACAGGCTGTACATGTAAAAGATTCTGCATCAGTTCAAAATGAATAGAAAAATCAGTTGATGCTCCTTAAGGAAAATTTGTCATGAAGAAAACTTGAATTTGCTCAAATTCATTCAAGCTTTCATTCATTCATTAAATCATAGCTTCATTCTCTCATTCATTTATTCTTTCATTCTCTCATTCATTTATTCTTTCATTCATTCCATTGACGTGTCTAATTCGTGATTAGTTGCAACATCTTTTCTGACTTTTAAACATCAATATTGCACCAGTAATCCCTGTTAAGATGTGAAGTGACTGTAAAAATAAAAGGTGCAAATCAATTAGATTTAATTATAAACTTTCCTTCAACCTGTCTGATATTATTAATAATATTATTGATTCATGTTTGAATTAGTTTCAATGAATGGACAATCTCGTCAGTATCCATCTTATGCTGTTCAAAATAAAAAAAATTGAAAATCTCTCTAGAATGCAAGAATTGTTTCACAAAAAATCTTATTGCATGAATAAAACAATTATAATTTAGATGAACAAAGTTGCCTAATTGTTTGCTTTAAGAGCTGTTTTATTGCTACTTACATAGCATTTTACAGAATAAGAATCTGACATCAGGATCTTGTTCAATTCAATAAAATGTTCCAATTTAAGATCAATTCCAGGGTTCTACTAAAACTTTTAATGTGTAGTTTAAACAAAATTAATGAAATCATTGGCATTAATACTTGCTTAAAGTGATACTACGTCTTAGAATTAACATAAAATTTAAGAATTTTGAACTTGACCAATAAGAGCATATATTTATCAGTAGATATACCTGGTGTCATAACTAACATAACAGGATCCTTATATAATCTGATAAATACAAAAAACTTAGTAATTATCCATGAAAATGCAATTAACTATTTAAAAACGCTTGATATTAAGATTAAGGGTTTTTCAATAATTACTTAGTTTTATGAATTTTCGGATTTTACAGGTTTTCTGTTGTAACTTTATGACACCAGGTAAGCTAACTGATGAATATACTCATGTTGACCATTCTTGAGAATTAAATTTTATGTTCATGCAAGACGTATTATCTCTTTAAAGCTTTATCAGTTGGGTAAGAGGAATATTTAGGTAGCTATATATCTGTTTAAAGGATAATCTAAGAACTTAACTGGCTAATGTTCCCCAGTATCTAACTGTCATCTACAAGAGAAGCTGTGAACCTAACTATTGGAAGATCTAGCCAGTGAGATATTCAATTAAACTTATCTGCATTCAAATACATGAAAAAGTTGGTCTTTAAAGTGATACTATGTCTTAGAATGAACATAAAATTTAAGTTTTCATGAAGTAACAACAGAATCCATGTAAAATCTGGAAATTGGAAAATTCATAAAATGAAGTAATTATTGAAAAACGTTTAATCATGATATTAAGCGTTTTTCAATAGTTTACTGCATATTTATGGATAATTACTTTGGATTAGTTTTTTGGATTTATCAGATTATATAAGGATCCTGTTATGTTAGTTATGACACCAGGTATATCTACTGATAAATATATGCTCTTATTGGTCAAGTTTAAAATGTTAAAATTTTATGTTCATTCTAAGACGTAGTATTCCTTTTTAAGTAAATCGAATTTTGTTTCAATTCATCTGTTTACACTAGAAAAGGAAAGGTTTCACATTCACTACATAAGAGTTAGGTGAAGTACCTTTATACCTTAATATGTCTGGAAACCACTCCCACTACCTCTCAACTACCTCTCAACTATAGATGTTTTGTTATCATTTCCGTTACTGATATCATTTTCAACCCCTTTTCTTACAGAAGTTTGATGTATTTTATATAATAGTTTGAACTTGAGTGTAGAATTGCCTTCAAGTAATAATGCTGACTCAGCAATTGTACTTACTTGATTATGCACCCATTTTCAAGGATAAGAAATGAACTAAATTGCTACTTTGATACATTTGGAAGCTGTTGCATTTTCCAAAGCCACAAAAATATTTCATATAAGGCTATGATAATATGTCCATATGACTGGTTTTGTCGAACAATGGTGGCTGTGGGTTCTTATCTCGATCGGTGTCTGAAAGTCTGATGACCTTAAATAAATCATCTTCACTCATAATTCCAGTCGACCCAGCTGTAAATGGGTTCAGGAAAGATCAAGATGTTTGGCCAAGGAACAGCTGGTAGAAGGGATCCCTATAGTTGTGAACATAAGTTTTTATCCGTGTAAAATATAGTTTCTGACTGTTTAAAATCTGACAAAGATAGTGTCATTACATGCTTAGCAATGAGATTTTATATGAAAAATATTGTTTGTTAGTATTTATCTGTAATGCAAGTGTAATTTTATAATGTATATATATGTTTAAAACAATATAGTCAAGTTGAGATAATATCAGGGTGTGGTAGAATAGTGAAGGTTAGAAGAGTAGGAGTTGCCCTCATAAATCATTACAACAAGTCACCTAGATTTATTTACCCACAATATCTACATCCGTCATCAGTGCATATAAGTTAATTTAGGTTTCAAGGGAAACGTTTTAAATTCCCATTTTTCGAGGGTGCTATGTTTCTGTTACATATTGGGCTGTTGAAGAACATACATATTTTCTAAGGACTATACCATTATAGGGCCATTGTGTGGGATTGATTTTAGTCTTTATAATATGTTAATAGTCTTCAGAAGTACTAGAAATTGATCAAAAATCGTATAATTCTTACAAAAATACCTCATACAAGGAATTTTACTCACTATATCTATATATGTTTTTTCTATATATCACAGAGTGTCTTAAAATGATCAGTAATTCTGGATACTCGTGGATTTTAATGCTCAAATTAGACAGTGAGCTGTGAACACTATAACTGATTTGCTCAGCTAACGCTTCTCAGACTAAAGTATGATTGGTAAATAAAAAATGGTGCATCTGTCCCTTTAATGATAGGCTTGGAATGGTGTCAGATGGACTTTAGAACTTACCATTGCAGTCAAGAAAACATTGTTAATAAAGATTTTAATGATTAATACCAAATAGATAGGCCTACATGTGACTTTGAACATTGGTAGCCAAAATATTATGAACAGGAACAGTCTGCAAAAGGATATTTCAAAATGATGCCTAATTGCCTTATGCTTGAACTTTCATGTCTTGGAGCTCCGGGTATAATTTGTCATTAGAAGCTCAAGAATTCAGTAGGGGAAAATTTGATTTGCTTGTTGAATAGGAAAATGTAACTGTTAATAAGATCCCAATGTATGCACCTACTTGCAGAGTATATAGAATTCTACATTATTGGACAAAATTTTACTTTCTTGTCCAGTCTTTTCTATCTTACATGTATTTATTATGTAGAACTTGCTAGGTTCATATATTTAAATCAAAACTTTTATCAGAACAATGTTGAATCCCAAGAATGACAGTTGACATCTTTAATACTTGCAGGTGCTATAATGGGTTATTCTTTGGAGATTTTATAGCACAGTCGGTTAGAGCGTTTGTTATTTACGTGATGTCATTTGTTCGGTTAAGTTGAGTGAATGGTGGCTGTGGGTTCTGATCTCGATCAGCATGTGAAAGTCCAATGACCTTGAATAAGTCATCTTCACTCATAATTCCAGTCAACCCAGCTGTAAATGGGTTCAGTTAATCCGGGAAATATCAATGCCAAGAGGTTTGGCCAAGGATCAGCTGGTAGAAAGGATCTTTAACTGTGAACCTGAGTTATTATCCTTGTAAAATATAGTTGTTTCTTTATTTCTTTCTAGTTAGGATGGGAAATGGTACTGGTGATTTTTTTTATGAAATATATCTTTGTTCTGTATTAATATTACATATATATGTTGTTCAAAGCTAGATAATGTTATGAATATGCCAGTAAAGTAGGGCAAGTGCTACTTAATTCTTATCGGCCTAGACCTATTGGCAATATGCCATGGTCTGTTTAGAAGATAGAAAGGAGAACAGCCTGGTAGATATAATAATAATGCTTTATATATAATAGATAGGTATATGGCTAGACTGTATTCTTAAAGGTTTCTTTGGTGTTTGTCTTTTAAGTGCTTCTCTGTGACTTACATTAAAGAATAAAGAAAATTATGCAAAAACTGTTCAGAAAGATGTCAATATAGGCTTTAATTTGTGGGTTTTGTGCAATGCCTAATTTCCTTGCATTTGGCATTGTCATTCTATGATATATTGAACATTTGGCAATGCACATCTGTTATAACCCAATTCTCAGACTAAAACAGTCTTACTCCTCTTATTTTTATAGTAGTCAATAGTCATCTCAAACCCTGTGTTGGTGTTTCTTACTTCATGACCTCGGCCAGTTCCTTTTTAAGGATACTATTGTCATCTCGCTCTAACTTAGTCTAACACAAAACTGATTTATGAAGTCTGGCATAGGTTGAGATCAGGATCCCTCAATAGTTGGAAATCAAAAAAGAGCAGGCTGATGCTGGTTTCCTGGCAAAATTTCCCTCTATGGACTGCCATGGCTTTGCCTGTCTTCATTAGTCCACATGGTCCACAAAAGTAGGACATGAAACACTATTCATTTCATTTTTGATTTATGAAGTCAGTCATGAAGTGTTCAGAAGTTCTTAAAAACGATTTGTTCTCAATTAGTGTAGAGCCTAAGGCGACATTTTCTTATAATGACTAGGTCAATTGAGTGGATATAATCATGATCTTATTAGTCTATTTTCAGCATTATAATATGTCACTTGCAATATTCTTTTTCTGACACAATTACATTTCAAATTAATGACTACATAATTTTAAATTTTCTTTCAATTAGCCATTCAGTCTATGCAAGGCATGAGATTATGGTTATACATGTATATTTGACAATTAAAACTTCTTATGACCTCTGCCAGTGCTTCTATAGGAAAGTATCGACCTCTGCCAGTGCTTCTATAGGAAAGTATCTTCTATCAGACCACAAAATGTTAAAATAAAAGCTCTTATACAATAAATGTGAGCATGGAATCGCTTTGCAAGTAAGGAACCTACCACTGACTCAAAAGTTTCTGGAATATTTCAGTCTATACTCCGTGCATTATTCAAACTGCCTATCATATAGACCTATAATATTAGGTGCAATGCAGAGGAACCAATCCCTGACTTCATCCACATGAATATATATATAAGATTCAATGATTACAGATATACCATGAAATAAGCCATTAACCCAGAATATAATGTTCATATTTCTGCTCAAGCAGACCATTGATAATTAAGTTTCAAGGTATAAGATGATTTGAAAGTTTTTTGAATGTTCTTTGAACTTCACCAGCAAGATACCATATTAGGTAAAGTGCTGACCATACTTTTTTTCAAATCAACTTTCAGGAATTTTAATTTCCTCTTAATTCTGCATGAAGTTAAAAAAATCAAGAGATAAGCAGGCAGTTTAATGTGTTTATAAATATATTTTTCTGATACCAAATTGAATTTATATGCTAAATTTAGCTTTTCAATTCCTTGCAATTCTAAATTTAGTCCTAAGGCCAACTGAATCTATCTGAGTTCAAGTCATAAAAGCTATATATTCCTCTCTGTTTTTTGATAAATGTCTGCTATATACAGGTTGGTTTGAGTGACAGGAAATTGGTTCCTTGATGACATCCAGATACACATAACTATAAATTACTTAAATCTGATTTTTATATCTAAATACTTAAAGAATTACATTAAAACACAAAGTACATTAAGAGTTATTTTGGGTTTGATATGTACACCTATATGTTTATTAACATTTGTCAGTAAAGGTTGAAAATTATAATAGAACTTTTTTTGATATCATTTGCCCTAAGCAGTTCTTAATTTAGGTCTTGTGGTATATTTTTAGTTTAATTATTTTAATAGGTCTATATAGTTATTATGGCCCTCAGATAATAGCGAAAGACATTTGTCAAAAACATAAACAAAACTTCAACAATATATAGAAAGGTTTTAAAAATGCCCTATTGAAGTAAGACAAGGCCATGCAGTGTGCAATGAACTATAAGGAACATATTTTGGAAAGTGATTAAAGATATTGAAACAGGTAATAGAATATGTTATAATTATATTAGTTCAAGGAAGTCAAATGTCAAACTCAGGGCCTTAAGTAGGATATATATAAGTAATAACCCTGTTTTCTTAGAAATCAGTTGTCTTTCTTTGCAACACTTTCAGTTGACTTTAAATGGTTACTAGCTTTCTTTTGTAAAATTTGGCATGGCCCATTTGCCTCATTTGCCTTGATGTAGTTATAGCCTTGAAAGTTGAAACTCTTAAGGCAAGCATTCTGATTCCCTTCTTCCTGTTCTATCAAGGAATTAATTTATTGATATAGGAATTAATAATTTGATTGGATACACATGTTCTGATATCATACCATGTTATCAACCGGTCAGTTATAATCCTACAATAAACAGGTCATGAT
Organism: Lottia gigantea; assembly: GCF_000327385.1. Lineage (NCBI taxonomy): Eukaryota > Metazoa > Mollusca > Gastropoda > Lottiidae > Lottia > Lottia gigantea. Next base: position 336,870 of record NW_008706876.1, read on the forward strand.
GTTTAGGTCAATGTAGATGACCGCTTGTCATTGTCTAACTCATTGTTAACTGACACACACTAGATTCCGACTGTCTACCGTATTTAATAAAACAAAGTGTTAGTATGAGGAGTTGTTGTCTCGGCAAACACCCTGTGTTTCCTTCTATATTTCGCATCCGGTACGCAGCATTCGTGTATTTGAACGAGCCTCTAATACAGACTATGTGGTCCGTGTTTACTTAGAAACACTCTCATTCAGCTTATTGGGTAAATGATGCAGTATAAAATTGTATAGAGGAAAACATACTGGTGGATATACAAACAAAAACGGAGTGGAAAGTTTGTTAAAAGTAGTTCGGTTTTCTAAAGGCATATTTGAAATAGTTGAAATACCACAGTTGACACACTGATTGTGCAGTCTCAGGTTACACAATAGGTTAAAGATTACGTAAATCAGTCTACAGTAACAACTTTTTTTACAAGGAAACACTGACTTTATGTGACTTTTTTGTTGAAGAAATACCTGTCGATTTGGGGAATTTCATATGTTGGGATGCATACTTCTGTTTGTTCTGCAATGCACATTTTTAAATGTGACCATGAACACTTAGTTCACTATTAGACCTAAAATATTCATTAGAAAATATAGTAGCCACTGAAGTATATTATATATAAATTATCACTAGGGTCATTTATACTAAGCTAATAAAATACATAATCAGTTGCTATTCCTGTTGAAATATCAAAACAATTTATAAATTTTAATCTGGTGATTCATTTTGATTTAGTCATAAACTCTACCTCAGGTCAAACACAGAATTTAAATATAAATATACATCAGAACATATTGCTCTTGTACAGTATATTGCCATGTACAGCCTAGGGCTGTGAATTTTGCTGAATTTATCAATGTTTTCTGACATTCTTTCAAGATTGGCAATCTTTTTAGAAATTTACAAAATATTACAGATAAGTACTGTAGCACAAATAAATTTCTTTCTAGATGGGCAAATTTTTCAAAATTTACAAAATAATACAAGTATTGTATACAAGTTTATAGTAAGGGCCTACAAATGAAAAGACTACAAATGAAAAGACTAATGGTACTGGGATTATATGACACCTTTTATTTTCAACATTAAACAGCCATTTATATATTATGTAGAACGATATAGAAATATTAAAAGAGAACTTGCTGTTGTTACTCAGAGTTTCATGTTATGCAATATTCAGACAGGCACATTGCATAGCATTAAACTCTCAGTAACAACATGATTCAAGTTTTGTTTTGATATTTCTATATCGTTCTACAATTGATGTATTGAGCACTATTTTAACATTGATATTTCTATTTCGCTCTACAATTGATGTATTGAGCACAGTGAAAATATTATATTATTGTTTGTATATATATATTTTAAACATGCATTAAAGTTGAAACTCATTAGGAATTTAACAATGTTCATTTAAGCCATTCTGTTATATTTTATTCTTTTATTTTTTCAGTCATGAAACACAAACAACAACATGGCAAGATCCCAGAAAAACCCAGAGTACTACAAACCTTCACAATCCTCAACAACAACAGCAAGCTCCTCCTGCTGTTCATCCATTACAACAGCAGCAGCAGCAGCAACAACAACAACCAGCAACACAACAACAGCCAGCTGTGAGCAGCTCACCAAATCAACCCACCCAAATTGTCAATGTAGACAAAGTACCGTTACCGCCAGGCTGGGAGAGAGCCTATACTCCAGAAGGGGAGGTTTATTATATACACCATGTAGAGAGGACAACAAGTTGGTTTCACCCTTCAGTTCGTAAGTTGTTTATCCTTTAGATTATTTTCAAATTATTCTCTTACTTCTTCATGTGAACTGAGTAATAACATGTCCTTAGCACAGAGCTTCAAGCTATAAAAGATATAACTCCCACAAGTATTCAAAGGCCTTAAATGGATTGTAAAAAAGTTTTCTAAATTTGTTATGTGTAAAATCAGGGACACTGATAGCATCAATTTTCACCATTCCAATTTTAAGTCAGACATTTGTGGTTCCTGCAATTCCAAAAAAAAGGAAGTGTTTGATGACGTCACTTATCGCAAAATATGTTATATTACATAAGGCCCTTCGCGATAAATGACATCACCTAGCTTTTGCTTAATTGCAGGAACCACAGATTCTTAAAAATTGGAATGGTGCAAAATGATGCTATCAGTGTCCCCAATACACATAAAATTGTTGAGAAAACCTGTTTAAAATCCCTTTAAGATATTATTGGGAACCTCTGTGCTGGAAATATTGAAATATATGTATATTTGGTAAAACACCATGACTTGTCAAAGACTATTATCATTATTAAGAATAAAAATCACATGAACCGTAAAGTACATGCTTGTACAATAATGTACATGCTTTTTTACAGCTGCACATTTACAACGTCCAGGAATGCGTCTGCAACAGCAGGCACAACAGCAGCAACAACAACAGATGCAGGTGAACAGCCCCGGATCGTCACCAAACATGGCTCAGTGTCAGCAAGGCAACTCGACAGATCGTCACCGTCAAGTACAGATTGGATTACAACAGTTAAAGATTGAACGGGAGAGGTTAAAGAAACGAGAAGAGGAGATTGCCAGACAAGTAATTATTTCTTTAACAGAATTTTCTAAATTTAATCTCTTTAAATCACCATTCTCTTTATTAAAGTTATGTAAAACAGAATTGTTTGGCTAAATATTCGATTTATCAACTGGTGGAGATTGATTGAGTAGTAACCTACTTAGCAGAACCTTTGCTTTCCCTGCAGCTTAAAAAAAACTTATTTGCTGTTGTGACATCAGTCTGATTTTCCCACATTAAAATTTCCAAAAATTGAGATGCTGTCAATACGTCTGATGTTAGTTATAACTGCATGGTTTTGCTGCAACTACTTTTCTATGGTTCAATCTCAGCTACAATAATCATTAGGCTTTTTCATTGGCATATATCACAATATCATAACTTCAAATTTGATAATTTAAAAGAACTACATGTAGTTAATTATATTAAGCCTAGAGAACAGCAGCCAATGAGATGTTTAGTATCATTAATTAGCATCAATTTGACCAATCAGATGTCTCAATCATTCTCAAGTAAAAAAATGTCATGCATCTTTCTTTTCAAATTTTTAAACCTGAATTCCCTGTTGATTTTCCTGTCTGTTGAATTCTCTTTCGCTTCATTGTTTTTATTGTTTAATATTGTAAGCTTTATTTACAGTTCATCAGGGCTTGCGGAAAACAAACACAATACCAAATGATATCAAATATTTAGTTGTAACTTTCCAGTTTATAGGCAGAGACTAAACACATGACTTGGGTCTGGCATCAAATTACGTAGCAGGGGTGAACATCCACTGAACGTAATAAAACAAACATTCTGATCGAACAATTTTGCATTCACTAGAAAATGGCAGAAATTTGAAATCATTATTTTTTGATTGAGCGTTCAGTTTTGAAAGATTCTTTGTCTGCAATCCAAGAAGTTATGTATCTTTGCAAACAAGAGACTTATTTTCAATGCTACCATTGTCTTGAATAGTTTTCATTAATTTATAGAATAATTACACACAGTGAGTTGTGAAAGAAAGTTGATTAGATCAACTAATTTTCATGAACAAATAGGAATCAAATAAATTTATACACCAAAGAAGAAGTTATAATACACAAAACTTAGTGTCCATGAAAAAAGTCATTTCGCTGTTTTAGATTTTAACTTTTTAAATTGATTGAATGACTCATATGGTTTCTTTTGCAATTGAGAACATTAACCCTTTAAAAATCTAGATGCGATAAAAAAAACTTGTTGCATCAGTCAGTCCTGTAAAGATTACAAATCAAATAGAGTTTTGAATGGGGAAACATAGAATTAAGTTGTTGATATCAGTTTATTAAGTTTGTGTCGAGGTAGACTTACTAGATCAGTGGTGGCTGTAAACCTGATTATGTGCTTTAAAGTAGAAATGATCTTATTGACAAAACTCAGTGAAGATGAAATGGATAGAATAATTAATGAACATAAAGATCTGAAATTAGTTAAGCGCAAAGTTTAACCATGTCTGATGTCTGGTGTTAGATAACTCTTCATCAATGCTTGACCGTGATCACAGGCAAAAGATTTCTTTTGAAGTTTTTTTTCTATTTTTTTGATTTTACACTAAATATGTTTTATTAAAGTTTTATTGAACAGGGAGATATAAAGATGTTACTGATAAGATTTTTATGACTTTTAGTCTATTTAAGTATTTTACAGGGTCTGGGTTTGTCTTTGCCTTTTTTTTGGTACCAAAGAGTGGTAGAAGTACTGATTTGGTAATTTTGTTGGCAATTGGCAAAGACATATTCCAAATGCCTAATTGTGTTCAGTGGACATGCATTTTTTCAATGATCTTTATTGCATCATTGTAACTGCTTCAGTTAATGTAATGTGAAATGAAGCTTCTTCTCAATTCATCGGAATCTAACTATGCCAGAGGCACCATCAGAGTCTTATTTTAGTTAGTCAGACAAATACTTTAGCTAAAAAACCAGCCAGTATTGCTGCACCTAGAACTTTCAATAATAATTCTGGAAATTCGGTATACAGTATATATAATTGATGCTTCAGCTTTCAGAGCTTAGAGCTTATATTCAGAAACTTGGTGCATCTAAGGAGTTATGTTTGCTAAAACCAAATAAAATTGGATTCAAAGGCATCCATAGAGTTCTATTTGATCAAGGCTTCATTAGATATTGTACATAAACCTCATGTTGAACGAACAGAATATGTTTTATAATTTCCAGGAACTGATGTTACGTACTGGTAATATACAACATCCAGCAAGTACCGAAAATATCACCGATATTACCATATCACAAGCTAGTGAGATGACTTCTGTCACTGATCCATTTTTGAGTCAATCGGGTACGTCCGATCACACAAGACAGGAAAGTTCTGATAGTGGACTTGGTATGTTATTTTCTGTTATTCATTTCTTTCTGTGTCTAATTAAAAATCCATTTAAAGTCTTGATGCATTTATGAAGTAACTTCTAAAATGTTTCGCATGTTTAACATGAATTATACAGTTATTACCGAACTATAAACAGAATTTGCCAGCTCAATTAATAAATGAATTAGCAAGATTTGACAGACTACTTTTTGTGATAAAATTGAAAATGTCCATTTGGAGAAATATGTTCAAATTTCACTGTGCTGAAGGCTGAGCATTTTGATAGGCTAAACAATTGGAAAATTTAATGGAGTAGACTGAAGTAGCTATGCACAAATTATCCTTCATTGCACACTCCATGGCATTGTCCATGAAAGAACACTAGGATGTTAAATTCCTTTCAATTCAATTGTTTGAAGTTGGATGTTTATATTTATAAAACAGGAGGAATGGGGACAAGTTATAGTTTATCAAGAACTCCTGATGATTTCCTTGGCAATATGGAAGAAATGGATTCACAAGATGGGGGTAAGTTTATTATGCATTCTTTTTTAGATGTTTCCCTGTTCAACTGTTTCTACTTACAATGAAAGGAGCTTTTCGTATCTATATTTGGAAATTCATGTCTACCTTGCAGTGGTCATGTCAGCTTTTATTTGAGGATTGCGGATTTTGACATATATATATATATTGGTTTCCTCTGTGATGAATTAATAGTTTTCCAAGCCAAATAAAAATAATAAGCATTCGACGGTCCATATTTTATTCTTGACCAATGACCATTTGTAGCTTAAGCCACATTTATGAAGTTTTGTAAACCAAAAGCCCATTGGTCAGTACCATATTCTGATGGTATAATATCAAGACCCAAGTAAAGGGAGATAACTAATATATAATCTCTTGATTTAAACCTATAACTGAACTGTTTTGTAGGACCCAAACTACAAAGTCAAACGGACTTTGGTACAATGGACATATCGAATGTTGGCAGCGTTGATGGTGGAGAGAGTAATATGGAAAGTGAAGATTTGGTGCCTAGTTTAAATGTGAGTATATTATATTATGTACGGTAACTTTATTTCGTTGGTACATTAAATTTTACCAATTATTTATATAAGAATTGGAATATCAGATTCAAAATAGTACTGATAGTCTTGGAATGTCTTAGCGCTGATAAAAATATAAATAGAGCACACACATTATCATTTTGAAAATTGTTCTTACAGAGGGCATTTTTCAAATCAAATAAATGCTACAAAAATTTATATTTCAATCGGAAACAATCTAATATATCAGTAGGCTAATGTTTTAAAATGATATGTAAATGTCAAAGATAAAATTTTGATTTACCAAGGAAGTTCTAAAAATTTTTAAAAGTTTGAAATTTTTTGTAGTAGGCCTATCCCCATTAGTCCATCAAAAACACTTTATTTAATGGAGATATTTTGTAGCACTAGTTAATGGTGTGTTAAGACACAACATAACATGTCCTCGTGGTGTATATTAAAATGAATCTTGGAATGGTATCATCTGGCTTTGAAATGCCTTGAGCAATTTTGACAGTCTTTTGCAAATGTTGCACTTATGCACTAGCAAAAAAGGTTTGGTCTTCTTTGGACTAAATGTATTTTTCATTTTATATTGCAGGAAGCCATCAGTAATGATTTATTAAAGGATGTAGAAAATGTGCTTCAGTCTAATAAAATGGACAATTTATTAACCTGGTTATGAGAACGGCACCAAGGGGAGAGTTAATTGTTAATAGAATGGCGATAATAAAAACCTTTTTTTATTCTAAAAATAATTATATCGTCCATATATGTTATTAATTCCAAATTTTTTGTGAAATATGAAAAAAGATGTAGTTTTATATTATAAATAAGAAAAAAACACAAAAAAATACAAATATATTATATATATATTTATCAGGGAAAAAAGCTCAAGAGTACTAGATTCATAAAATAATATTTCGTCGTCAAAGTTTAACAGCCAACTAACAAATTAATATCTAATGATTCCAATGACCTTTGGTTCTATTTGACCTTATATTCTATTTAACCTTTGGTTCTATTTGACCTTTGGTTCCAGAAAATTGATAAAATCTGTAATTTGAATGAAGGTTTCAAAGAATTACTGAAAAAATTTAAGAATTTTTGTTAAAAAACGTTTAAAGGTTTTTTGGTGCTACTTCCCTTAAAATGGCTACCTCTTTTGGCACCTAGTACTTTAGATTCATGTTCCCACAAAATCAAAATAAATTATGCAAATTCTTCGAAAAATTTGCCAAGTTTAATCCACCAAGTTGGGGAGAAAACAGTTTAATTTATCATTTTATGCTACCTCGATAATTCAAATCATCATTGAAAATCATTTTTTTTATTTTTTAAAAAATAACATTATCATATGTGTAATCATATCATTATCATTTCATCAATATTCGAAATAATTACTCGATACCATTCAGAGTGACTAATCAAGAATTTACGATTTTCCAATCAAAAAAATAACAGCATTGGGCTGGTAAGTTAACATTGGTTGGGCTTTTGTTTTGAGGTAGCCATTTTAATTTTGAGCTTGACTCTATATTATATCTTAAGCCTTTCCTCTACACTCTTTCTTTTTCAAGGAGCTCTTTCTCGTTAATTTCTCTTTTAAAGGTAGAAGGGTTTGTAATTATGAAAACAGTCTGCAGCTATGTCAAATATAAACACTGATTAATTGCCTTAAATTGTTTGTATCCCTCCATTGTATTTGATATAAGATGCAAAAGCTGCAATTGTAAACACATTTTGACGTTGGTAAAAAAAACTATGCTTTCTGCTTTTATTGGAAAAATTTATGGGACAGTCCATCTTTAAGATTTTGAATATAAACACTATAGGTCTAATAAGTATATAAATAATTGTAGACTAGTCTTTTTAAACTAAAAGGTTGTAATTTTACCTATATACTATTTATTTAGTAAGACCATTGTCCGTTTCAGGGCTTCTCCAATGTGTAGATGATGTACTCCCTTTAACCTGGTCATGTGGTGGCTGCTCTACAAACCCGAATTCACTCAAATGTACCAGAATCTACACAATGAAGCCCAGTGAAAAATATCCCTATAATTGTTTGATGAAATTATACAAAAAATTGTAAAAATGTACAATAAAATTAGGTTTGGTTTGAAAAATCAAACATTCAGAATAGTTTTGAGTTTGAAGTGTTTTTGGATTCCTTTAGAAACAAAGTTTTTGACTGTTCTTCACTTTGAAGGACCAACGTTATAGGGATTTGACGTAAATAACAAAATATGCATATATTCAGTAGTTTTTTTTAAGTGAAAATAGTTCATTAATGCATTACTCAATGCATGCTTATTTATTTTGAAGTGAAATGAGTGATTTTGCTGCATTTATTCAAATAATTATTAACACAAAAAAAATATTATGAATATTATAATGAAGTATAACCCTTTGCCATATAGGGCCCAATTACTCTTATACACAATACATATATACATGTATTTACAACTTCTAATCCTTATTTACTGTTCAGAAACTTTTAGACTTTTAAATTTATTTTTCGTTTGAACAACCTAGTGTTAGAAGTTAAACAAAAACTACTGAAGGCGTAGATATCTAGAGAAAGTTTCACAATATTTTGGATATTGGTGCATCTGTAGATATGACACATTTTTTATGGGCTTTTACTGTTGAATTGAGGCACAAGTTTCCACTTCAAAGGGTCAATTTCAAATATTGTGAAAATTTCTTTAGATAAAAAAGACTGGATCTTACAGAGAATGGACGATGAGCTTGCTCTGATTTTTAAGTTTTTAATTTCACTTTATTAAGATATTCACAAAATTTATTATTTAAGTTCTTGTTTTAGTTTTGAAAAGATTTATAGAATGTTTCTTTAGTTAAATTAATCAGAAATTTTGTTTACAAAAGAATAATATTAAGTGTTAATTTATGATAATTTATGCAAAATGAAATTTTCAATTATGTACTTGTATGAAGGAATCTATTTGGTACTTTCCCCTGATATTATTGTTATCTGAATGAGCTTAAGATTTCAAGTAAAATGCCTTGAAAAATCCAAACTGGTTTTTGGATGAATGTTTTCCTATGTTGTTACATGGAAACAAATTGTTGCCTTTTGTTTTATTTTTTAATTGAAACTATTTTCGTATGTTTTGTATCAAAAAATTTAAACGATACTGCTGCCAAAATTTGATATGTAATTGCTATGAGCGTCAAACGAAACATTCCATAAATTGTGAACACGTCCATTTCGAGTCAAAGCGACTAAAAAATGAAACATTTGAACTCGGCGAGAGATATTCAAATTTCTAACTTTAAAAAATGCTGCTAATAAGCTTTGAGGAACCGCAAGAATTAGCTCTAGATTAATTTTGCAGAAGAACTATTAAAGCAAGATGCACCTTAGTCAGTAATTTTTTCTCTTTTTTTTTATTAAGATTCTTCTTTAGGGTTTTAGTATAACCCATATTTATATATAACACGTATATATAAATTAAACCCCCTTTTTACTTTATATCACATAGATATATATTTATATTGTTGTCATGGATATGCAACATTAATCCCCCTTAATACCTAGAAATGGAACTAAAAGAAGAATAATCACATACTTTCAGAAGATGCATGCTTTCGATAGGCCAGAGTGATTTTGAACCATATTAACCATAAAAAATGCAAAGAAAAAAAGAGAAAAATATTTTCGTGATATTAAAGTGGCTATATACAAGAATGAATAATGAAATGAAACTGAAGCAAGGAAACCATATACTTAAATACTGTTTTTGTGATACATGCAGCAAGAATTATGCAATACGAAAAATACTAAGAAAACATTGTATATAGCCACTTTAAGTTTTTTTTTTATCTTATGTTATTATTATTATAATTATCAGAGCCTATATTAAAGTTTGCGGTATTTTTTTAGTGTGCCTAATTTAAGCACAAAATCATATTGTTATTTTTTGCATTCTTATAATGGTATTAATTTTTTATATCATAAAAATTTGGCCAGAAATGGTTCCAAGTATTTTTAGAAATTTAAAATTGTAAATAGTTTGTTATTTTGTAAATAGATCTCAAAGAAAAAAAACACCAGACAAAAAAAATATGAAATATGTCATTAAAATCATAGTCAATTTAATAACCATTAATTTGAATACATTTACTCAACATTACAGAATGTAGACAAAAAAATTAAAAAATTATAAAGCACTGACTTATTTAACTATTTATAAGAGACTATAACTCCATAGATTGCAATGATGAGATTCTTGTGAGCTATTTGCTTGACCGCATACGACTTGTATGAACATTTCCATGACCTGTCCTTAATTTAACTGATAGTAACAGTACATTCTAACCTAATTCTCTGTGCAGATGTCGAGAGAAAGGGTAAAGATATTGTCATCCATGAGATCTCTTAAAGCTAGCCATACAGACAATTTGTTCGTTTAGGAAGATTTCTTAAAGCTAGCAATACAGACAATTTGTTCGTTTAGGAAGATTTCTTAAAGCTAGCCATACAGACAAATTGTTCGTAGGGAAGATTTCTTAAAGCTAGACATACAGACAAATTGTTCGTTTAGGAAGATTTCTTAAAGCTAGCAATACAGACAAATTGTTCGTTTAGGAAGATTTCTTAAAGCTAGCCATACAGACAAATTGTTCGTTTAGGAAGATTTCTTAAAGCTAGCCATACAGACAAATTGTTCGTTTAGGAAGATTTCTTAAAGCTAGCAATACAGACAAATTGTTCGTAGGGAAGATTTCTTAGAGCTAGCCATACAGACAAATTGTTCGTAGGAAAGATTTCTTAAAGCTAGCCATACAGACAAATTGTTCGGAGGGAAGATTTCTTAAAGCTAGCGAAGATTGCCTAAAGCTATCTATACAGACAAATTGTTCGTAGGGAAGATTTCTTAAAGCTAGCCATACAGACAAATTGTTCGTTTAGGAAGATTTCTTAAAGCTAGCCATACAGACAAATTGTTCGTTTAGGAAGATTTCTTAAAGCTAGCAATACAGACAAATTGTTCGTTTAGGAAGATTTCTTAAAGCTAGCCATACAGACAAATTGTTCGTTTAGGAAGATTTCTTAAAGCTAGCAATACAGACAAATTGTTCGTAGGGAAGATTTCTTAGAGCTAGCCATACAGACAAATTGTTCGTAGGAAAGATTTCTTAAAGCTAGCCATACAGACAAATTGTTCGGAGGGAAGATTTCTTAAAGCTAGCGAAGATTGCCTAAAGCTATCTATACAGACAAATTGTTCGTAGGGAAGATTTCTTAAAGCTAGCCATACAGACAAATTGTTCGTAGGAAAGATTTCTTAAAGCTAGCCATACAGAACAGACAAATTGTTCGTAGGGAAGACTTCTTAAAGCTAGCCATACAGACAAATTGTTCGTAGGGAAGATTTCTTAAAGCTAGCCATACAGAACAGACAAATTGTTCGTAGGGAAGATTTCTTAAAGCTAGCCATACAGACAAATTGTTCGTAAGGACATTACTGAGAAAGAGAAGTTACCATCTGCCATAAGGACAAATGCATGTAGCAATGCGAGATTGCAACTGAGTCTAAGCTCAATCAGTTTACGGCACTGGATTTGCACCAGTAGGAGCGGAGAGATGCTTTTTTTTTTTATCACTTTACAAAGTGAAAATATGTCGTGACCCCTGCTCGATTCCCTCACCTACTGTTTCTTAGAAACGCCACTGACCAGCTTACAGCACTGGAATTTGATGCGACAAGGTCCATAGCCATTCATCTCTCGGCAGGTCTATACAGTACTTTAAAAGTATTCAAAATTTGAGATCGTGGGATATTAGTGAAAACTACAAATTTTCGATTCAAAGATTTAAAAGAAATGCAGTCAAATGAGATTTGAAATAATCTCCACTTAATTGACCCTTGGTAAATGTAAGAACACAAAACAACATTATCTAAAGCCGTATATTAAACAGAATAGATTGGAAGAAGGGAAATAACAACCATTTCCTTTAGATTATATGTCAACAGTGTTTCAAGCGGGCGGTCGCTGGAGATGATTGCCACATGATGTTATAATTTCATCCTAATGAACTGGATATTTAAAATACACTCAACCCCAAAATCTCAGTTTACAAGGTTTATGACACTACAGAAACTTCAATTTCTTCTGCCAGTCAACGGGAAATTATGTCACTAAAACATTAATGATATCACAGCAAATATCAACTGTTTATTTGAGGACCCCAGAATGGAATTTTGTATCATTTTTATACGCCCACATCTCTCTATGTGGACGTTTATTGTCGGCACCCCTGTCCGTCCGTCGGTCCGTCAACATTTGCTTGTAAACGCTCTAAAAACTAGATTTTTTAATGGAATCGAATGAAATTCGGTATGTGTATACATATTCAAAAAATGCTTTTTTCGATCGTTAGAAACAGAGTTATTGCCCTTGCCCCAAAATCTTGAATATTTACCATCTGCATGTCGTGGTGGGCGTATATGGCTGTGGTCCACTATCTTACAGAGTGAAATAATATCCTGTGCCCTCCTCCTGAAAAATTTTATGACCCCTGCTCGACCCCCTCATCTAATGTTTCCTAGAAACGTCACATGGTCACCATCTCAATTCACGGCGTTACTGTAACTGTTTCTCAATTCCGGTAATCCGAGTTTTCTCACTTTTCACGTTTCTAATGGCCGAGAACTTAGTGCGTTTACGTAATTTTAAAAATGAAACATGCTTTGGATTTTTGTACCGTCAGTCCATCGACATTTTTTGTTGAAACTATTGGCTTTGTTGCGTTTAAACTGAATACCATTGAAGAGACAGATATAGCAGGAGTTGGACAAAGCTGTAGCTGTGTTGGTGATGGGCAGGGTACAATATGTGTTGTGGTAATTGGACTTGGTAATATGGTCGTGGTTTGTGTTTCGATTTTAGTGCTGATTTCCATCATTTGTGTCTTGGTTAGTGTTTCAACATTAGCTGATGATGGACATGGTACAATATGTGTTGTGGTAATCGGACTTGGTAATATTGTCGTGGTTTGTGTTTCGATTTTAGTGCTGATTTCCATTATTTGTGTGGTTGTTGTGTATATATTAATCGTCTCTGCAATGTAAAAACAATCACTGACTACGTATTCGCGTTATGTTAACATCATATCATATCATTAGACATTAGAATAATTATAAGAAAATTGAAGTACATCATACACTTCCAAATCTTCAGGCTTGTACTTACTACGTTTAAAATCAGACTTGTACTTACAATCTTTATAATCAGACCTGTACTTACAATCTTTATAATCAAACCTGTACTTACAATCTTTATAATCAAACACATACTTAAGAAATGTTAATAATCAGTCATGTATTGAACTTGTTTATAATCAGACATATACTTACCATGTTTACAATCCGACATGAATTTACCACGTTCATAACCTAACATGAACTTTCCAAGTTTATAATCAGATATGTACTTGCTCAGTTTATAATCATACATGTACCTATATGTTTATTATAAGACACATAAAAAGCATGTGTAATCAGACATGTACTTAACATGTTTATAATCAGACACTTTAAAAGAATGTGTTTAATCAGACTTATGTTTACAACCAAACATGTACTTGCCATGGTTATAATCAGATTTGTAGTTATCATGTTTACAACCAAACATGTACTTGCCATGGTTATAATCAGACTTGTACTTAGTTTATAATCAGACTTGTACTTACCAAGCGATATAGTTTTATCATTTCGTCTAGAATAAAGGCTAGTATAAGATTTATAAGCTCCAGTGCCGCCACATAAGCTTTGTAAATCACCAGGACATGCTTTATTACAGTTTGAAGCTGTTATTTTATTGCTAATAGAGAAATTGTCGTCATTACAACAGTAGCAAGATTTACCGTTATAGATAGCAATATACACATAACCTGAAAGATAAAATGTATCTGAATAAAACAACGGTGATTAGCGGATGATTATTGGTTGTGTTAAGAATATTATGCTCATCTAAACCACAATCAACGAAAAATGTCTGGCTATTAACTAATGTTTTAGTGTTGTACATGTCGGTTCGAACCAAATCCTATTCTTCTAACTACAAACTTCTAAAACGCTGACAGGTTGGTTTATATTGCTCGACCTATATATGTTTGTTATATATTTTGGTGTGTATGACTGTAGCAAAATATGAATATTCCTTGTGGATGACAAGATATGAACAGAATAGTTTATCCTATATTGTCCGAGCAAAGTAAAACGTTTTTTGAATTTTTTTTATTATTTTCAGGAGAACAAGAATAGTAGCCCCAAACAGTACTATAAAACTTTAAATGTCTTTACGCCGATAAAAATATAAACACGAGCACACATTATCTCTTCAAAATTAAATTTTAAAAAGACAATTTTCAATCAAAATTTGGACCTTTTTGGGTTGAAATTTCTGAGGGGAATATACTTCTTTTCAAAATTAACAAAAAACTATATTTTCATCAACACAAAGGCATTTCAAGACTAACAGTACTATTTTCAGGATGGTATTCCAGTTATCGATCTTGATAGGAAAGTTCCGAAATCGCGCCATTATTTGGTTTTAGGTTTGTACAAAGAATGGGTGGCAACCATCGTATCCAAATATGGATTTGACAAGTCAGCCCGTATAAACCTGCAACAATCCATGAAAATTTCGATGCATATATTTCGAGATAAACAAACGTGAGCGCTTTTTTGAACAATTGGTGACACTTGGTATGCATATATTTCTGCCACTCCACAACGTCAATTAAATTATTAATTTGTATAGCTATTATTAACAATTGACTCACCGGTACATTGTTTGTCACATTTTTCAACATTTATATCCTGAATAATACCATTAGATTTACATCCTGTAAACACATTACCATAACAACCGATGTATAAATATCCTTCTGAAAACACAAAATACCTTTACAAATAACCTTCTGAAAACACATAAGTTGTAAAGACACCATGGGATCGACTGGTGAATCTAACATTGGAAGCGATACTAGTGGTCAGAATCTACGATCATCTGCAGGCCCATAGCTACAGTCTGGCAGATTCATCTCTTTTTATAAAGCTGAACAAAAGTAATTGTGGTGCACTCAGGTCGATTTAATCTGACGACTGATCAGATTCTCCAATTGACCACCAGTTATTGATGTTTCAATAACTCATCTTCCATCCGAAATTTAACGCAACACAAAACATCTTATTTGTTTCATAATGTGAGCTCAGTTCGACTTGTGATTATCAGATCAGCGTCCGATCGGTCGCAGTTGAACGAAAATCATTTGGCCCTTGTTGCAACATCACGGTAAAACAATTTAGAAAAATAACCCACCGTGTGAACTGCTCAAAACAGTACCGATTATCATACCAATCATCCAAATATACTGCAATAAACGCATTTTGAATTTCCTCAAACGATATGATATAAGAACTTCATCTGGGAAAATAACTCTGCGTTGAAACTATATCTGGATCCCTAATAACATAATATAACGTGAAAAAATTATCAATACGTTTTGTCTCGGATAATTGAAACCATTGTTAAACTAAATGTATAAATCAAATTTGAGAATTGTTTAAAATATTGGTCAAAGTATCTTAAACAACTTGCTTATAAAACAACGGCTCGCGTCAGTTGAAAAATCCAGAAAACATTAGAACTTACCTTTTATGGAATTCTAGTCCATTTACTATGACAACGAATGAGTTTGTTTGTTCATTTGAATACTGCGTCTGTAAAGTTATAACAACCGAGGCAAATTAAATATTAATCATTACTTCAGATCCAAAGTAGATATAAATCAATTTTAAATATATCTCGAGTAAAGAGGTTGTTCCACACCAACCTATATCATTATATTTGATATACTTGGTGAAAATTTTTTTTAAACAATGTGCACAATATAACCCGTGAGTAGTATACCATAAAATTTCGCTTCGTTATGTGATCACCAACTTTGACGTCGCTTGAGGACTAATATATTTATAAGTTTCCGCCACATGCGTCTTAGACCAGGCTTGTAGCGTTTAGAATAATTGATAGCCAATTGTGAGGACTGTCAACGATGATGACATAGGGTTCGGTGGAATAAGTGCAGTAAGCGCTATTGGAGGGGCAATTACCTGAGAAAGTTTTCAGAGTTATTGTCGGATAATCCCGGTGTCGAAGGTGGTTTCCGTCTTTAAAGGCCATTAAACCAAAACTGTTGAGCATATTTTGAGGTTTGTCAGCTGGATGACCAAGATTACAACCATTCAGAAATGAATTGAATGGAGTTTTACGCCCTACTCTGCACCTACTTGGGCTAACGAAAACGGGCAACACCATGTAGTGTGCAAAGAGGGAAAATTTGTTAGCACAGCTGGGGGATCTTTAACATTCTAAAAACTGAACCAAGCTATGATCTTGTTAATTGCGGCAATTGTGACTTTTCGTAATCAATTATACAAATGTGATTTTGGAAGCAGAAAAAGCTAATAACATAATAATACTATTATTAATAGTCACCAAAATTTATCAAATCTAAATTTATTTACGAAAACTCGGTGATTTGTGTTAAGTTAGATACGAGTAATCCTAACAAATTATGACTCTAATGATGCAAATGATTAGACCAATTTGGTTTGAACATTTTTCAGCCAAACATTGCCTATAGTGTGATGTGGGATGACACAATGGTTCACTTTTAGTTTGTTCATCTGAAAGGAAAGGTAATTTATTAAGTACAATGTGTAATAATTTCAATTAACAACGTTCTTATATATGAAGAAACTAAGGAAAGCTTTAGGAAAGAAAAAAATATAATTGTTTTCGTGAGAATTTTTCCAGACTTTTAACTTGATTGAAAGGTTAGATGTTAGGTTCGATCAGCTCACATGAAAAGTGAAGAATACAATGGGATCACCCAATAATAATGTCCAGGGTCCCAAAACTCCAGAAGCACCAATAAACATAACAGGATACTATATATAATATAATATATAATTAAGACAGTGCCTCAACTACCATTGGGACTGGTTAGACAATAAACATTACAGAATAATATATATAATATAATATATAATTAAGACAGTGCCTCAACTACCATTGGGACTGGTTGAACAAAGTTGACGGGAGCCCACACCTTAAGGGGCCGCCCGCTCCTAGAAGAAAATACAAAAAAGCTAAAGCCTACACAAATAAAATCAAACAATGTAACCTGTGTTTAAATGAAAAGCTTTCCATCTTTAATGCCTGTAAGTACGCTTCTTAAAACAAACATTCTGAACTCTTCTCAAAATGTAGACATGAGAATGTGCTACTTCAGTGGGGATGCAGGCTGGCTGACAATAGATCAGTTGTCTGAAGATCGCATAGCATGAAACTCTTGAGTAACAACATGTTTTATTTAGGTTCTGTTTCAATATTTCTATATCGCTCTACATTATTGATGTATAGAGCACTACTTTAACAATGATTTATTTTGTTATTGTATTGTTGTATGCTATAGCCTACATATTATAAATCGAATATTGAATAAGGTGAACGAAGTTGTCGAAATAATCAATATTTTCATTAAAAAGATGGGTTCCCTTATTTTCATTTATGAAAATGAAAATACTAATACTTATATATATAGAAAGTACAGCCTGGTGTTCTAGTGACGTGGAAAAATACCAGTTTGTCTCACATGTCCATAATTAATTCATAATAAGCTAAATAAGAAAGAATTACCAGCAAAATACCAATGTGTGACCGATCAAGAAAGGTCAAAAAGTCTTTTTTGTTTATCCAGACTGTACATAGTACATGGACATTTATAGTTGGTTGAAACTCTTAATTACATGCAATAAGGACATAATGATATATTTAAGAATATATGATAATTTATTAGAAACACCAATTAATCAAATAATTTGCTTAATTTGATTTAAAATAAGGAAACCTATCTTTAAGGATAGAATCTATGTTTTCTTCGGTTAGGAAAAAAAGAACAAAAACAATAACGCAAAATTCTATCAAATTGTCGGTATCCCCATGGAAACTAATTGTGTCCCTTATGTTAAGCGACTTAATTTAGTGCTCTATGAAGGCAATCGCTTTTAAAAAGCGACGTATATATATCTTGACGATGCTTTGTCCATGAGTAATAATATTAGCTTCCTGAATAAAAAGAATAATAATAGCTTCTCGGACTCCGTACAAAAAACATTCTGATAAATAAGAGATTAAGGACACAAGGGATTTGACAAACAAAGCCTATTTAGATTTACTTATCGGACACGAATGTCACCCTGAACAATCTGTAAGACTGTATTTTAATTTACTAATTGTTTATCTTTTCTTTAATATTCAACTCGTCAACCTATGGCAAGAATCTTTTTCAATTTATTCGCTATATTCGAGTACGTTTATTGAAAGAGTTGTATTAATTTGGGGATATATAATTCTCTCTGTAAACGTACACGAACATATCGATCCCCAAAATAAAATTACGGGACTCAATTTTACGGTATACTACTCCTGTTTCAACAATTTACATTGTCATCATCATTGTAAAAAAAGCAACCCATGAGTATAATAATATATATATAATGGTGTTCCGTTATTTTATTTTACTGTCGCTTAACGATTATCTTCAAATTTGAAAGTCTCAATTAAAACGTTTCATGGTCGACATCACGACGCCATTGCCAAAACAATAAACTGTATTTCATCATATCATGTTTGCTCAACAGTTAGCAACAGTTCCTTACTTCTGATCATCTGTA
The DNA here is from genome assembly GCF_000327385.1 of Lottia gigantea. Classification (NCBI taxonomy): domain Eukaryota; kingdom Metazoa; phylum Mollusca; class Gastropoda; family Lottiidae; genus Lottia; species Lottia gigantea. The sequence continues at coordinate 355,643 of NW_008706876.1, forward strand.
CAGTGATCAGGGTATAACGAACTTCATGTTATACCTTGAATGCAACTGCTACCTGTTTCACGGAATGCAGTGATTATTGTTTACAGACTGCCTCTGATTGGCTGTGTTCGCTTATGTTCAAATCAACCAAATCACTGCATTTACAAACTGTTGTGACAGAAGAAAGGTGACCATTGCAGTCAAGGTATTAGATAGAATTCTTCTGATGAGTGTCTATTTCTTGTTGACCTACTTTCATGTAATTTTTGTAGGACAGTTTCTCCCGTGAGATATTAAATACGTTAAGAATATCCTATAGATTAAGGAAATGAATTATTACCTATGTAAAATTCATAAAGTTCCATGCACGAATATCGGATTTCCTGAATATTTATCAATAACATAAAGGAAATTACTATGATTTATGTTTATGAAATATCGATATTTTTAAGTTATAAGATTGTACAAATGAGCACGTTACATCGCAACATTAAAACAAATGCAGTAAAGTGAACACAAGCTGAAATCCAATTTTAAATGACATTCTCTAATGGATTACGAAAACGAGCTGCAATTTAGCAGTTTGATATTTCCTTTATCACACAGTTCGATTTATCAATAAAACAAAAATCTATAATTGGTTTATAGTTTTTCGTTTATGACTTATTAACTTGTGTTATGATTTAGCCATATCAAAAAGTTCAAGATCTGATGTCTACGGTGGCTCACATACGACATTTTCCCCTTTTTATTTAGAATTAAAAACTTTTTTTTTACTTGGTGAAAATTAATTTTGAATTAATAACTTTGATTTTCACCTAGGTGATAATTATTTTCACCTAGGTGAAAATTAGGTGATAATTCTTGTAATTTTTAATTAAAAACTTTAATTTTCACCTAGGTGATAATTATTTTCACCTAGGTGAAAATTAGGTGATAATTCTTGTAATTTTTAATTAAAAACTTTAATTTTCACCTAGGTGATAATTATTTTCACCCAGGTGAAAATAATTATCGCTCAACTATAGCGACGACTCATTTAACCCATCTAAATTTTTCAGGAGGGGCCAAATTTGTTCACGGAGGAGGGGTTTGGGATTGCTCTAGTTACTGGCCTGTCTTCACACTAAGAACATCGATTTCGATTTTGGTAGTCTAGAGTCTCGAGGCCTTGCAGTCATCTGAGATTCAGTGCCTGTCCCGGACTGTGGAATCATGTAAGAATAGGAGCCACGACCTATCCCCAATCCTCCCCTTACTTCCCGACAAAGACAGACACCTACACAGGCTACTCAAGGTTGAAATCTTAACAGACCAATTGTCCCGTCTTGCATCGAGACAGACTTTCAGATGGCTGTTATTCGTGTTTGGGTCTAGTAGTTTATGATTATACAACCGGTCTTATGATTTCCCGTATCGAACAGTTTAGAATCTGTCAACATGGGTTATGATTTCTCATATTGAACGATGTCGACTTACATTTAGAACTATATGTCAACTTGTGTTATGTTTTGTTCATATATAACTATTATGTCAACTTGTGTTATGTTTTGTTCATATATAACTATTATGTCAACTTCTTGTGTTATGATTTTATCTTATAGGACTATATGTCAACGCGTGTTATGATTTCTCTTAATGAATTTAGTCAACCTGTGTTATTGTTTTCATATAGAACTATATGTCAACTTGTGTTATGTTTTGTTCATATATAACTATTATGTCAACTTGTGTTATGTTTTGTTCATATATAACTATTATGTCAACTTCTTGTGTTATGATTTTATCTTATAGGACTATATGTCAACGCGTGTTATGATTTCTCTTAATGAATTTAGTCAACCTGTGTTATTGTTTTCATATAGAACTATATGTCAACTTGTGTTATGTTTTGTTCATATATAACTATTATGTCAACTTGTGTTATGTTTTGTTCATATATAACTATTATGTCAACTTCTTGTGTTATGATTTTATCTTATAGGACTATATGTCAACGCGTGTTATGATTTCCCTTAATGAATGAAGTCAACTTGTGTTACTGTTTTCATATAGAACTATATGTCAACTTGTGTTATGTTTTGTTCATATAGAACTATATGTCAACTTGTGTTATGTTTTGTTCATTTAGAACTATATGTCAACTTGTGTTATGTTTTGTTCATATATAACTATTATGTCAACTTGTGTTATGTTTTGTTCATATATAACTATTATGTCAACTTCTTGTGTTATGATTTTATCTTATAGGACTATATGTCAACGCGTGTTATGATTTCTCTTAATGAATTTAGTCAACCTGTGTTATTGTTTTCATATAGAACTATATGTCAACTTGTGTTATGTTTTGTTCATATATAACTATTATGTCAACTTGTGTTATGTTTTGTTCATATATAACTATTATGTCAACTTCTTGTGTTATGATTTTGTCTTATAGGACTATATGTCAACGCGTGTTATGATTTCCCTTAATGAATTTAGTCAACCTGTGTTATTGTTTTCATATAGAACTATATGTCAACTTGTGTTATGTTTTGTTCATATATAACTATTATGTCAACTTGTGTTATGTTTTGTTCATATATAACTATTATGTCAACTTCTTGTGTTATGATTTTATCTTATAGGACTATATGTCAACGCGTGTTATGATTTCTCTTAATGAATTTAGTCAACCTGTGTTATTGTTTTCATATAGAACTATATGTCAACTTGTGTTATGTTTTGTTCATATATAACTATTATGTCAACTTGTGTTATGTTTTGTTCATATATAACTATTATGTCAACTTGTGTTACTGTTTTCATATAGAACTATATGTCAACTTGTGTTATGTTTTTTCATATATAACTATTATGTCAACTTGTGTTATGTTTTGTTCATATAGAACTATATGTCAACTTGTGTTACTGTTTTCATATAGAACTATATGTCAACTTGTGTTATGTTTTGTTCATATATAACTATTATGTCAACTTCTTGTGTTATGTTTTGTTCATATATAACTATTATGTCAACTTGTGTTATGTTTTGTTCATATATAACTATTATGTCAACTTCTTGTGTTATGATTTTATCTTACAGAACTATATGTCTACATGCTTTATGTTTTCTCTTTACAATTCCTTGCATTATCGTATTTATGGAACATTGCGTCTCTAACAAATAATTAAAAATTCCAAATAAGGTAAGGTTGCGCTTATTTAAAGGACAAAATACCAGGGTGGTCGTATTCATTTGTGTTTCTCTGTTGTATTCTCTAAAATCAATTATAAAAGACGAACGTCATTAAAAATAAATAGGAATTTCTTTAGAAAATTTGATTACCAACGGTATTGTTGAGTAAGGACAAATAAAAACTTGAAAATGTCATACAATGTGCAAAAATAAGAAAAAAAAAACAAATAACCGACCGATTATCCAATGAAAATATAATGTACTTGAATCAAGAGCAATAATACTAACTTAGGCTACAAATTGCAAGAATATTCAATATTAGCGATTTTGTCATTAATTGTATTGAAATGTATAGATAAAGTGCCCAAAGAACGATTCTTTTTAAAAGTATTCTGAAAAATGTACTTCACAGTTGATGGCCTCAAGTTATTTATCCTCACATTAAAATTACTTAGACAAATCGATCTACGTCCTAATGGGTCGTGTTTTATCAGAAAAATGAAGAAAAGAGTGGTATAAAGATACTCAGAGGTTTGGAATCATAGATTGTAACATTGTAGTTAAGCAATGCAACAAAAGCACACTTTACTTAAGTTCGCGCCTGATCTATTTATAATAATGTAAGAACCATACGTTATTCCATGTGGGAATCACTGCTATATAGGGACCATTATCAAAGACATAACACGGGGATGTTCGATGTTTATCACATCTAGGAACATGGTTTTCTACTAGTCCGAAACATCTGCCTCTACTCGTTTTAAAAAAAACTTTGGAAATGAAATGAAATGAATGGAGTTTAACATCCTACTTTTCTGTGCCATGTGGGCTAATGAAGACGGACAACGCCATGCAGGGTGCCATGAGGGAAATTTTGCCAGGACATGCTCTTTTTCGATTTCCAACTGTCGAGGGATCTTTAACGTGCACAGCCTGTAGCACACGGGGCCTTGGTTTATCGTCTCATTCGAACGACTGGACGCTTTTTCCATGTCAGCCCCTCTTACCTGCATCACTGACAGGGCCAATGTTTCTCTCCCTACACCAGTAAATATCTGTCCAAATAGGCTGGAATGCAGAAAGATGTTTCGGTCTAGGCCTGCTACATGCCGTGTAAGATTTCCCTCTACGGTACAGTTAAAAAATCGAAAAAAATGTACGCTAATGCCATGGTCCTGGCCAAATTTCACGCCTGTTTTAGTCCATTAAGAATTAGTGTTTATATTTAGATCCGCTTTTTCTTCCTAATTCCTCCCTTTTATTTTACAATATTTATTGAATTTTTAATTGTGTTTTTAATTATGACATCTCTTGACTTTCTTGTCTAAAATTCCAAAATTAAGTGTAATCTTTTTTATATTATTGGAGTGGCACTGTGAATAGATCATTAATACGTAAAGAGTGCTTAAATGTCATGTAGATTTAAGAGATACTGAAGTCTTTTTTATCGATTTACAAGACAACTAGGTAATCCTTTCATGTGATGAATTCAGGCAGCTGAAAAAAAAACCTCTATTCTATCAGAGAGTTGAATGGATATTCAAGTAGAAGAAAAATTCAATCCACTGCAGTGTTAAAACACGTTTCATACTTATATGCTTGATAGGAGTTAGGATAGGATACAAATTATTCTGACGGGTTTTTTGTTTCTATTTTTTCTTCGCAAGGGTTAGATCAACTATCGCTGTGAGTACAAACAATTGGTTAAAAAAATATTGCAGGAGTTTTGAATTAAATAATGCAAACAATTTAATAATGGACCATACCGCCTTCTTCTCAAACATCTTAAACTGAGTGAAAACGTCAGAAGGAATATCATCCTCTTCAGCTAGCGTTTATTGAAATTTATTTTACGACGCTTTCAAATAGCATCAAGGGAAATAACTACAATTAAGCATATTCGACCTTCAAGTTTCAAACGACTTGTTTACTAGTTTGTCAGTTTATATATAGTTTAATCCACGGATGTTATATTTATTGATTAAAATTCGAAGACATACTTATTAATAACTGAACTATTTTGATTAAACTTTCCCATTATTTCCCACTGTAGTCTTGTTCAATTACAATGATAATTATTAAGAAGCCGGTCCAGGCCCTCTTTCAGATACGACAGAGGCTAAATGACCAGCAGTACAATAACATACGCCGAGACGTATTGTTTCTATGTAACAGATTGGAAGATTAAAAATCACTCCGTGTGGTTTAATATTAGAATATTCTTGTAATGTATGTGTAAAGGGATAATTTCACAAAACATCCAGCACAGATAGAGCCTTCTACATGTATCCTGTAGTTACCTGCAGTCTTACTACCATATATTCCTTTAAGTTATAGTGTGTTTGTTAGGAGGGGGGTGGGGGGGTACCTGCTGCATGTGATCTTCCACGATAAAAAAGATAACTCACATAACTTTTACACCTCTGCCTGTGTTTTCTAGTTGTTATAACTGCACCATAAAGCGAACTACCTGCAATAATTAGTGAAAATAAGAGATCAATAGCCGGTAGAGATCAATGTCAGCTATCCATATTATATTTCAGAATTGAGAGTTCCAGCTCTTCTACAATTCAGTTTTTAAAAGTCAAAATATTGGTGTTACTTTTTAGCAAGTCCGTTCCAAAAGAAAAGTTTACAAAACTCACCAATGATCAAGATGTTGAATACAATGTTGTGTTTCATTCAAATCGTTTTATTATTAAACTGATAACATCCAATATCTGAAATAGAAAATGTAAAAAATACTAAATTCAAAAGAAATAAGGGATATTTCCCTACCAAATAATAATATAACTGCATACCTTTAAGTAGGTATATAGATATAATAGGCTATGAATAGGGTTTTAAGTCGTATTTTCATGTACTTGATTTGGTTAACGAAGACGGCATTCAGTGAACAATGCAATTTTCGAGGATTGAGGCATTAGCTCAGTCAATTTCTATCTGTCGAGTGGTCCACAAATAGCACAAACTGTGTCGCATGGGACCTCCCCTTATAAGGTGGCACGAATAAAGTAGGGGTCAATTACCAATCTTGGAGGGCAAGGTAGTTTGTTCTCTAATAATGACGACTCACCATTTAACAATTTGCAGGATCACAATTTGATATCTACAAGCCAACATTTTATCTTACTGTTAAGAACATTTCATATCTGTAATAAATCATTCAATCAGATTAAAATTCAAAAACATGGATGTTCCGTGCCATTTTTCTGCAAGTGATCCACTTGTTATTCATGATCTGACGAATTTCTTATTCATGTCCTGTTCAGGGCAATTTAGTTTTCAACCAATACTAATATACAGTAAGTAATGTCTGTATCAAATATTTTGTACAATATAAGATTTCCTTGCTCTTTGTGAGTAGTTGGGTATCTATTGTTTTAAATGGACTCGTACTTGTAGTGTCTTACCCTTTTTAAAAGAGTTTTTGATTGGTTAGCATTAATTATGACAACTGTGGATGGTAGTTGATTCTTAACAAATCACCAAATGTAGATGACATTTGCTGAAACATGGTTAGTGGATTCACCTGCAAAAAAAAAGAGAAGATCTGCATTTTAATCATATCAAAAGTTTTTCAAATCACTTACATCAGACTCTGATATATAAGAATAAAGGGACTACATCCCTTCGGTAAAAAAAAGGCCCCCTTCCAACAAAAATCCACAAGATTATTCCTTACTTATTAAAGATGGGTTCCCATCCCATCTAAATGCTAATACTCATATAAATAGAAAGTAGAGGTGTTCTAATGACTTGGAAATATACCAGTTTGTCTCACATGTCCATAATTAACTTAATAAGAAGAAAATTACAAGCAGAAATTCAATGAGTGCGCTATCAAGAAAAGTCAAAAAGTCTTTTTTTGTTTATCCAGACTCTACATAGATGGGCATTTATGATTGGTTAAACCTCGTAATTACAATGTATATGCAATAAGAACATAATGATATGATTAAGAATACATGATAATCCATTAGAAACACTAATTAATCAAATAGTTTGCTTAATTTAACACTAAAAATTATGCCTAGGCCTAACAGTTAAATAATTCAAGTCGTTTTCAGATGTAAGAAAGTTAATTATAAAAAAAACTCACCATATATAAAAGGTCTATTTGCCAAAACCGATTTAACTCTGAATATCAATAATTTTTCTAATCTGCTGTAACAGTAAAAAGAGTTACATTTATATAATAAAAATATTTTCTTGTTATTTGTCCTACTTTAATCATGCAAATTTTCACAATCATAAATATCATCTAATAGGCTAACAATCCCCACCCCCTAATTCTAAACCAGTCTACCCTCATCCCTACCTTAAAATCTTATTCTAAACTAACAATTATAGAACACCATTACTTTACTACCCCCACCCCCTAATTCTAAACCATTCTACCCTCATCCCTACCTTAATATCTTATTCTAAACTAACAATTATAGAACACCATCACTTTAATACCCCCACCCCCTAATTGTAAACCAGTCTACTCTCATCCCTGCCTTAATATCTTATTCTAAACTAACAATTATAGAACACCATCACTTTAATACCACCACTCCCTAATTCTAAACCAGTCTACTCATCCCTACCTTAATATCTTATTCTAAACTAACAATTATAGGACACCATCACTTTAATACCCCCACTCCCCAATTCTAAACCAGTCTACTCTCATCCCTACCTTAATATCTTATTCTAAACTAACAATTATAGGACACCATCACTTTAATACCACCACCCCCTAATTATAAACCAGTCTACTCTCATCCCTACCTTAATATCTTATTCTAAACTAACAATTATAGAACACCATCACTTTAATACCCCCACCTCATAATTCTAAACTAGTCTACTATCATCCCTACCAATTGTACACCAGGCTACCCTCATCCAACTTTATATTTTATTCCAAACTATTTTAGGACACTCCCTTCCCTAATTAGACATATACATAGGCAATATATGCGATGGAATAAATCCAGCACCGTTAAAGATCCTTTGACAGTTGGATGCCGAATAATAGTAGCCTTAAGCCTGTGCTTAAAGAACATGGAAGCTGGAAAAATTGCCCCCATTGAAAACTGCATGGAGCTGCCCCTGTTTATAAGCCAAATCATATTAAAACATACTGGTACATTGACTGCATCCCATTCACGGTTATCATATTTCAGAAATAATTTAAAGGGATTGTGAAGTGGTTTTTAAAAACGTTCTATGTGTATCACATTTAACACTAATAGCCTCCATTTGAACCATTCCAATACAAATGACTTATATATAGGCTACCGTTGCTGTTTCGCCTTGGCAGGGATATATGATAAAATTATATAGGGTATCTGCGATAGTGACGTCACCAAAAACTTAGTTTGAGTGGAGTTGCATGAACCACAGCCGTGAATGAAAATTGGAATGGTGCAAATTAATGCTATCAGTCCAATCAAAACTTTGAATGAAGAAAATGGCTTACCTTCATCCAATATCCAATATTTGCCACTCCTTCCAAAAGTGTGATTTGTCATCGTTAAATCCTTTATTTTATAGAAATATCACAAAATAATCCAAAACTATGCAGAATAAATCCCAAATCATAGATATAAGTCACATATATTTCACTTAATATTCGAAATAATCCAAAACCATCCAGAATAATACAGAATATATCAATTACATCAGAATAAGTCAAACAGATATTGTATTAATAAGATCGAAATCCCACTAAGAAATGCAAATTCTTCCAATGGTACCCGAAAACGATAATTCTGCGTTCAACTCCTCCCATTTTTTGACTGACATTTTGAATATCAGCCAATCAGCAGCCAAAATTCTACATCCACGTGCTCTGCGTGTCAACTTTTCCCGCCAAAAATTGTTTTGAGTTTCTGATGGTTTTAAACTGTCACCTTCTCATCAATTATTTGAAAGTTGATAAATTATTAAAGGAAAAGATCCACCAACATTTCAGAATGGCTGGTTGAAAGAATTTTGAATAGAGATGCTGGACTTAAATTACCTTTGTAAAGTCTAAAGTCTGTTCAAAAAATCTTTTGATCATCGAATAAAGTATATTTCGTAATGTTAACTAAGAAAAAAATTGCCAAACCTACATGTTTGAGAAGTACATTAGACGGAAGGGCACCTTTAATTCTGAACTGAACAAATAACCTGATTGCGAAATTCGCGCCAAATATTACACATTGTTTAAAGGGATATATTGTAACTGTTAAGGCCTTTTCCGACTTACACCGAAAAGAAAACGAATCAGTACCGAAAAATTAAAATTGCTTATAATGCTCACCATCTTTTCAACATATAACGAAACCATTATCGTTTCCACAGTAATTTAGACAGTGTCGTAACTAGACTTTTTCATTGAGGGAGGGTGGGAAGGGGGCAAGAAGGGGTAATGACTTGAATTGGGGGGCTCCGACAAGCCGAGATTTTTTTAAATTTTAAGGCTGAATTCGCGCGATTGGGTGTGTACTTTTTTGGAAACCACTTCATAGATTAGGGTCGCTTGACGATGAAATTAGACTTAATAATACTTGTATCAATATTGTATCCTATCCTAAACATGATAATGGTAACTCACTTATAATATACTGTGATATGTTTATTGTTTATATAGACCTACAGCAAAATGAAAAACACAATATAAGTTTTAACTTCATATCTGTATTGTGGGTTTAGGGGACGTTTGGACGTCCAACAGTCTCCCAAATTGATCTGGTGCCAACAGATGGATGCGATTTTTTTGGAGAAGAGTTATTTCTTTAGATCAAAATCAATATGACCTTCATCCAGGATTACATTGATGATGATGATGTAGATCACATGTACCTCAAATTCAACCAAATCCAACCTCTTTTCAAGCAAACATAGTCCGAAAAGTAAAAGTCCAGTAAACCCACTTTTAAAATGAACAACATTAGTTCTTTTAAAAGTGCTTTATCCTCAATTTATTGTGCTGCTCTGAGAACTCGTCAATGAAATCGTCCAGATTTATGAACGCAGTGAGTTCTCGCCTAGTTACATTAATTTGTAATTACGTATCACATTTTGCAGTCATTTTCTTTTCTTAAGTTTTCATGATGCTTTTGCTAGCAGGAGAAGTACCCAACTTAACTACGACAGTGTGATCCAGGCTTCTATTTCCCCATTGTATTGTGTATAGTGTATATCGTTTGATGTTGTGTATTATCTAGGGAAAACGTTTCAAAGGTTTTCAGTCGCATGCTTTGACCAACATTTTATATCTCTTTGATTTACATTCGTACTTTGTTTTGCTTCGATATTTTTTTAATGCATATCTTCGTTTCATAAAAGCTATACTGTAAAATCCAACATTTGACAGTTGCCCAAAACGGAAGTAGCCTAATGGATAGTGTACATTAGCAACATGAATAGAATTTTGATTTGATCGACAAACTATTTGAACCTGGTTAACTCTTATCATATTTTCAGGTAATTATTTGATGTTCTGTTTGAATATGGCTATACAAACCTAATCCTCGTGAATCTTATGTTAGGGTATCTCTCTAGTATAATAAAGATTGTAGAGCTGTAAGGGCTACGAGGCCGAGGGTACGTTTGTTGTGTTAAATGTTGACCTACTTTTTATTATAGAGAGATCCCATAGCACATTTTATTTAAAACATAAATGTAAAAAAACATAAATCTAGAAGTCAGGAAAAAGACAGCATACACCTGAAAAATTGAAATTTAAAATCGATTTTGGAAACATGTGAATTGTTTAGTTTTACAGGAAGGTGTAGGTTTTTATTAAAAGGTAACAGTAACTAACAGAGTAGGCTTACTAACCAACAGAGAGCACTGGCACAGGATTCAAACACTACTTATCTAGGTGGAATGGAAATTTGTTGTTCCAGCTGGCTTAAAGAGTTTACACACTTTTGTCAACTGTATTTCATGGTTTGGGTGCAGCCACCCTTAAAAAAGTCTTTTACAAGAGAAATGACGTCATCGTTACTGAAAGTTGGCGACTGGCTAATTCCTTTCTCATTTTAAGAAACAAAATCTTAGGCACCTATCTTGAGATATGGTGAACGCCAATTTTGCCACATCAGCGCATGCCAAATGGCGCAACAGAATTCTTAAAAATAGAACACCCATTCATGATAATGCAGGGATTCATTGTACAATTGCACATTCTGCTTCTTTTAATCATTGTGTGAGGTAAGCATCACTACTTACCTAGAGTTATTCAAAGCACCAAAACAAATAAGCTTGTGGGGGGTGTGGGCAGGGGCATCGGTAGGGTAAGGTTACTCTGCGCTTTAGCAGTTCCAAACAATGAAAGTGGCACTTCAGCTTATTAACTTGAGAAAACCTTACTTAGACTTGGAATTTTCAGCAAATCTTCGCACAAATCTAGATTATCCACCAGATAATTTTTCTGAAAATTAACTCTTTTTCCTGAGAGTACAAATGAATGATTTATAACAAAACTTAAAATACTAATTACCCTTTAAGAAGGTAAAACAAATTACAAAATGTAACTTTTGACGTTCATGAAAATATCCAATGATCCAAAACTGCACTGAAATAATTAGTAATCAATAATAATAAACACAGAACATATGATAAAATCTAATTTATTGAATCAATTCTGGCTTGAAAATGGAAGCTGATCAAGGTTTTCCAATTTTTTGAGTAATCTATAGGAGCAAGTAAGGCCAGACCAATTTTCTTTCTTGTTTGACTGATTTTTTCTGAAAAAAACCCCAAAAATTTGTGTGAAGGACAGAAGAGAAAAAAAAACATACAAAAGCAGGACTGACCTAGATTTTTTCTACTTTCTCAGTACTGGTATTGATTTGATCAATAATTAGATATATTATTAATAATTTCAGTTTCTGTTGGGTGTAAAACTTTTTTTTTTCTAGGATGAGTGAAGATTATAGTGGATGATATTAGTCGGAGCGTTAAATTGATGGGTTGATTAAACGTCAATCTGAAAACCATTCTAGTCTACGCACCTTGGTCAGCCATGTTTAAAAATGGACCGAAGGATTACCGTCATTTAAATTTGAAGGAATTTGGTGGACATAAGGATGAGGTTTGTTATCTATTTTTTGTTTTATGGAAAATTTGTCCACTTATTTCAACTGAACAAAGCTCTATGTCTTACAGGCTGTGCACAAGTTGAAAATCGAAAAAGAGTAGCTAAAGATCTTGCCCCATTTTTCTTTGGCCAATAAGTTCTAAAGTGAGGAGTAAATCTGCATTTGTGCATAACTTTGACACTAGTTTCTAGCTAGGAAAGGTCTGCATGATTATTTCACCATTATTAAGTTATATTGCAGAATTTCGTCATTTAAAGTTTATAGTTTTTGAAACAACCCTAAGTACATAATTTGTCATGAACATGGTTCAGTTATATAATAGTTTTCATTGCTAACTAACCTTAGCAGGATGTAAAACTCTATCTTTTTCTCTGCAGGTGAATTGTGTTGCATTTTCTGAAGATTTTCAGATTATTGTAACAGGTTCTGATGATGAGAGAGTGCGGGTCTTTAAAGCTCGAACTGGTGAATTTCTTTGCAAACTTCGTGGACATACAGGTTGGTTGTTTATGTTTTGATATATAATGCGACAATTTAGATTAACATATGTAAGTTTATTTTATCTGAATTCAATATGCTTAATTATTTTCTTGGACGTGCATGTGAAAATTGTTGAGCTAAAGATGCATTTTTTTTTTAGAAAGAATTGGCATGTATGGATAACAGTGTTCAATTTAAGACGTATCGCATCAAAAGACCTCTTTTGCAATCTTATATTTCCTATGATTAGCCAACATGAAAATTTTTCACAACGATCTGCAAATCAAACTGTATGTTTGAATGTTTACTAGAATATTCCAAATTTTTAAGAAATGCAAATCAAAATAAAACTTGATCAACCAAAACTAAAATTTGGTGTGGTAAATTGCTTAATGCTTATCAAATTTTGCAATCTAATTTAAACCCTGCATTGACCAAAGGTATTTCATGGTCATTATCTGCTTGCAGGTTGGATATATTGTCTTGTATCATTGGTTTCAGTTACCATTATGAATGTGTTGGATTTTTTCAGGTTCAGTAAAAACAGTAGCTATCTCAGCTGATAGTAAATTGATAGCTAGTGGTTCGTTTGATAAAACTATTAGAATCTGGCAGACTTCAGATACCCAACTATTACATTGTTTAAAGGGTCATACTAAAAGTGTAGAAGTGGTTTGTTTTTCACCCAATTCTGAATTACTGTGTTCAGGATCTTGGGATAGGACAGCTATTATTTGGCAAGTTGAGGTAAGTTAGCAGTAACTTGTACATTGTGTTTCTTTGTTGCATCAATTCAAGCAGGGATTTTTTGCTAAGAAAGCTTAGTTTTGACATTTTTTTGTTACATTTTATAAATATTAACTAGGGCTGGGCGATATTGGTGCAAGTTGATATCAAGATATAAAGCAATATCGGTATATACTGCGATATATCATCGAAAAAACATCTGTTTCAAATATTAAGTTACTTGTTTAAATTGTGTAGATGATCATATCTGGTAAAAATTTGAGGATATATCATGATAATTACCATATATCACAATATGGCCATATTTGGGTATTTTTTAATCAGGTGATATTATTAACAATATAAATTCCTATACCGGTATTTATTGTGATACCAGTTTATCACCCAGCCCTAATATTAACTCAAAGTTTCATAGTCAAATGTTGACAATTAAAGAATTAATTTATTATTGATTAAACTGAAATCAATTTTGTCAACAAAATAAAAACAGTATGTAGATTTTGATCATATTTTTAACATATTTAAATTTATTCTAATTATTATGACCATTTCAACTTTTTACGGTCAAAATTATAGTCTTCAATAAACTTTTGAAATAATATTATATTCCAGTCTGGTCATCCATTTAAAATATTATGTGGTCATGATAATCTAGTTCAATCTGTAGCATTTTCACCTAAAGGTATTTTTGTGGTAAGCATTTTTATCTTATATTATATTTCAGTGTCAATTCAAAAAAAGGTGCCTAAAAAGTGTTTCATTTCAATTTTCATATGTTTATTTGTCTCTCCATTACAAAAGAATATTCAATTATTCCTTTGTATTTTAATTATTGCATACATTTAATTTCTGATTATTTCTGCAGTCTTACAGAGACAGGTGAACTTTTTTTTACCAATCATACCTCAGAAACGGATATTTTTTAGTGTTCACAGATTATTGTTGAAATTTGAACCTTCAAATCCATGTGTGTCAAGAATTATCTGCGTTTGAAAGTTAAAAAGAAGAGTCATCTTTTCTTGGGACACTTCCAAAAGACATCTATAGAAATAAGAAAAGAAATTCCTAGTTTGAGATATTTTTGAAGGAATTATGCTATTTTCCTACATTTCTTATATGTTTGAAGTCTATTCACATATATTCAAGTCTCAAATCAATCCTCCAAAATGACGCATCTTTCCCTTTAAGATTTACTCATTTTACTTCGAACAGTATACTATCAATCTATTATAGGCAACTGGTTCATGGGATTTTACAGTTCGAGTGTGGAGAATTGATGATGAGCACTATAATAAACCAGTCAGTCATTTAGTATTAACAGGGCATAAAGGCAATATTCATTCTGTATCTTTCTCTAAAGATAATGTCTTGGTAAGTATATTCTGCTCCTACACAATTATATGCTTGACTGCTCATCACAATGCAAATTGAAAATATTTATCCTGATTATATCTTGAATCTATCTTGTGCATAGTCACATGCACACTGACCCAACTGAGAGAAGCCTTTGCCATGTCACCCCTAAAAACTTCACTGCATCACTGACAGGGTTATCACATGAATCTGTGCCCACCTCTGAGATCCTCAATTGAAAAGGTGGTGGTCACATGGTAACCATCTCAGTGATGTTCCTCTCATTTTGCTACTGTACTGTGGACCATCTTCATTATCCTAATCAATATCTAGTTACACCCTGTTTCATGATGTATTTGCTCTTTAAGTCTTGTCATAAATCTTCATTAAAGGCATCAGGATCTTGGGATAAAACAGTAAGATTATGGAACATTAAGACTGGTAGCTGTATACATACCTGTAGTGGACATATTGGTTGGGTACAAGCTGTTACCTTCTCACCAGATGGTACCTATGTTGCTAGTGCTGGTGATGATGAAACAGTTAGAGTATGGGATGTTGTAAATGGCAAGTGTGTGAAGACATTGGAGGTAAGAAATTGAATCTTAAACAATAGTGGAATCTCCAAAATTGATTCTGAGTTGACAAACCCAGTTGCATGCAGATTTGCATCAGGTGTTCCAGAAGGTGGCATGCACTATATCATCATTGACACCTGCCACAGTACTAGTCATAGTAAATTGCATATTCAAGTCGTTGGACTTCAATCCAAAAGGTTGAAGAAGGACCTCGGTTAGTACAGTCTTCCATCTACTGGTATAAAATCAAGTGGACTCTCTGGATACCCTGTTGAATCATTGACAAATTAATAGACTTCATTACCCCATGTGTTCTTATATAAGTTGACACAATTTTTTTTTTTTTAAAGAATTTCCACAATTCACTCTTTACAGTGTTCGCAATCAGTCATCTGAAACATTGAACTCTATTTAAAGAGTAATTTCCTCAGATCATGGCTGGTGAGTGCAATTACCACCAGAAAAAGCATGAACCCATACATTAAGTTCTGCAATTAATGAAGACTGATTCTTATGATATAATGTTTTCTTTCTCTAGGGTCAAACAGATCAGGCACATCAATGTGGATTTACACCAGGTGGAGCTCTGGTAGCATCTGGTGCAGCAGTCACTACACTGGCTTTAACATAAACCTTTGGACTAGGCTTTCTCAAAAACTGATATTACTTTTAACAACAGCATGTATTGAACTTTGTATTATATGTTATTCTTGCAAGCAAATTTAATTTAGAGTTAAATGCCATTTTTATTTGCCTACAAGTTGTCATACACCGTATTCTATGCAGGCCCTATGTTTGCCCTATTTTTTGAAAAAGCTTATCCCAAGTTTTTTATTCAATTTGCAAAACAATATCGATATCATGTTTTGTAATAGATGATTTTTCTGCACTGTTACATTGGGTAGTGGTCTGTAGGTTGTTTTGTGTTGTATTTTTTGTTAGTTACCTCCCCTTGACTGCAATTTTTGTTTTTCCAGCAGCAAGCCATTCTTAGGATTTGGCACTTTTCACCCCTTCTAAACTGCAACTATCTGAATATTTCAAAGTTTATAATTTTTTTTGACATTGTTTAATGGAAGTTCATACCACAAATGAATTTTCAAAACATTTTAGCATTGATGAAATGAAAAGGACAAACACATTCTGATTAAGTTCTGTTGAGATAAATATATTTCCTGCAGTTTCAGTAATAATCTCTTATATCATAAAATAAATGCATGTTTGTGTACATGTATATCTTATGATTATTTAAAAATATAGCCTAATATAACCAGGTATATATTCCACTCTTTGTTTTATTATTTGCAAAATTTCTTTAAATGCATTTAGCACTCTTTTATAATGAGACCAATCTCTTATTGTTATTATTTAGCAATTTATGTTAACTGTGATATTTATATTGTTATGTTTATTGTTCTATCTGTTATGTTATAATACATTTTTACCATGTATGTTAGCTAGTAGACACATTATTCTATTTATTTATATAGCACTCTGTATCAGTATTAATAAGTTTATATTATTGTATTATATATACCTAACCAAAGAGTATTATATATTGTGTGCATTTAACCAAATAAAATAGTTATCATTGCAAATAATAACTTCTTATTCTGATGGTTCATATACTCCATATTGGTTTAATGATGACAGGCAATGTCATGAAGTGTACAATAATGTAAAATAGATCTCATATATGCGTATATTTCACTTTGTTTATGATGACAGTAAAGGATCTTTCTCATTTGCTCATCAAATACAAATGTGCCAAGCTCCAAGTCCCCTTTTTAACACTCTTACTAAGAACTTTATGTGCTTTTGGGTTCTTTGTAACATGCCAATTTTTAATACAAAATAAGCTGTTACTGCAAGAGAAATGGGTATTATATCCAAAGATTCAGTTGAGGTTGAATAAAGATTCAATTCAAAGTCACCAGAAGTTGATTCGGGTCTTTAATATATTATTACGTAAATAGTCTTCAGAAGTACTAGACATATCGCGGAATTTTACTTTCTATTTCTTTATGTATTTTCTATATGAGTCAAAAAAGACGAGTCGTCATTTATCTTTCAAACGCGGATAATTCTGGACACACATGGATTTGAAGGCTAAAATTTTGAGCTTTTAATTAAATTGATTCGTAAGAAACAAAAAGATATAGCTGTAGAATTGGTTTTCGACACATCTTAACAACCAACATGCATTCTCATTGAGACTACAGAACATAATTATATATTTTTGACCACATATATTGGTGTTATCTACCTTCAACAGTCTATACTTCGTAGGAGACAGATTTGGAGCTATGTTTGTTATGTTTATATTTAGTGAACTAAGACAAGGACAAAATAGTTAACACTCTTCATACAATTAGTGAAAAATGAGAAAAAAACCATTCAACTCTGAGATGATGATGACCCAAGTAAGTCGATCAAACTAGGCCCCATTCGTATCTACGGCGGCACGACTGACCAGGCCCGTAGCTATAGAGGGCAAAAAACCCCCCAAAAAACTGATTGCCAACCTACCAATATCATCGCTGGAAACGCTTAATTGTCATCATTCTTTTGGGAATTTCATGGAATAATACTCCTGATTGTTTTTTTTTTTAACACAACGTTTCAACAATTTACATTAGCATCATCAGTTGAAAATTAATTGTTGAAACGCTGTGTACAATGAAGTAGTATACCATAAGTTCTGTTTCGTTATTTAACGTGATCATACCTCTTATTTAAAGATCATGAATTGATGGAAACAATATTTTAGATAGTCTCAAGACTCGCTCAGTCAGTTGACAAACGGGGCTCGTAGAGGACATGAATTTGACGTCACTTGAAATGCTATGAAATCTGACTATCTTGAACATTGTAGATGAACTATGTTCTTGAGATCAGCTTTCTTTTCTATCATGATTTAATATTATTAAAGCATATACAAAAAACGCTGTTAATTTGTTTGATTATTTCAGAATTTTCTCTTCGTTCTGTTTACTCATAATTGTGCTTTTTTACAGAGAAATAGTTGGGTTAATTAATATGCAAATTCGTTGACAAAGAAAACGAGCATCGTCAATAACGCGTGAAATAAGTTACACTGTCTTACATTCAACTATCTTCATGTGCAGTTTTGTTTCGTTTCCGCACACGCGACCGGCGAAATTAAATATTTAAATTGAACGGTACATTACGCATCTTATAAGATGCCAGCCGACCTTAAAAGACAGTTGTTATTGCCCCGGGTCAAGACAAGATAGCCGTCTTTAACTTAAAACTCTTAACAAATTACGAGTGGTTAAGCAAATCTCTCGATCCAAGTGAGTTCACCTAGCCTTGATGGCTGGTGGCCGTGAAGAAAAGTTAATATCCGCCGAACATTGACACCCTCGGATGCAATATTCAATTTAACTGCCTAAATTACTGGTAAGAGAGCTCTGAGCTGTTACTGACTTTCCACTCGAGTTCAAGTATATTTGCTCCATCGAGTTCCGAAACAAACACTATACTGCGCCCCGGGGTTGTTTCGTTGTTTATTGAAAATTTACGCCTATGCAAAGAGAAAGTGTTGGCGTGAATAGCATCCTATTGATAGTTTATTATATAGGGATCAGTTACAGTAAGGATCTTATAAATGTTTTTGAACCCACCAATCTATCTATCTATAATATATATATCTATCTATCTATATATCTATCTATCTATCTAGGATCTTATAAATGTTCTTGAACCCATTGAAGGGAACCAAAATGAAGCTGGCTTCATTCATTTTTTTTTTTGAGAAAATTGATCTAGAAAGCTAATAATAAGGCAAAAGCAAATATTATTTAATTTACATAAAAGGTGTACGTGTACATATTCGTTTAGGTTATTTTGTTGATTTTCTTTTTGTGATATTTGCTTGCTTTTACATCCTTTAATCCCACTGTGTATTTTATTTTCAACTTCATTTGATTCATTAAAGACTTTATGCATTTTAGGCTTAAATTCTCTTGATGTTAGTCTTAAATTGGCTCAGGTCGACTCAGATCATTCCACCAGATCTATGACATCACTACAGGGAGCTGTGATCAAGTGGATTGTCAAGATTCCGACTGCTTACGTCGGTAGAAAGAAGAATTAAGCAGATAAAGTCATCTGGCAGCAACTCACTGCTTTTTAAGGCCTCTTCTGTGCTTGATCACATTCTCCCGGAAGCCTAAACCGACAGTTGCTGGGTGGTCACAGGTTGCCACTGCTCAGATCCACGCATAAATGTGTACAGGTCTGGGAAAAAAATCTGGAGATTTGGGTGAAAAGTCGGGAAATTTTTTCAAAGCGCGTAAATTCGAGAATTTTAAGTTCAAAATTGCATTCTTTGTGCTAAGAAAAAGACTTATGCGTTATTAATTATTTCTTATTTGCATGACACAGTAAAAATTAACAAATATAAATACATAACAATAAAAAAAAGTATATACATAAGATAAACATAACAAATATATATACATAAAAGACAATCTCAAATATAAATATAATACTGTCCAAGTTTATTCATCCATTCACATAAATCATTTATTTTTTTCTGGATCCTGAATTAGAAGTTCTTTATTTGGCTTAAAGTTCTCATAATCACTCTCCATATTAAATTGTACACTCATTAAAGATATTACAGAGTGGTGAGCTAAATTCTCCCTACTCTCCCGCTCAATCTTCCTGAGAACAGAAAATGATCTTTCAACACCTGCATTGCTGTTGGGTAGTGACAGAATAGTTAAACATAGTCTGGTTAAATGTGGATATAGATGAACACCAGCAACAGAAATCTTTCCACTCATCTTGGCTCAAAATTGATCTTATTTATCAAGTTCAAAATGTGGAATATCTTCATTGTCTGTCAGGTGAAAATTTACAAATTCCTCTTGTAGCTGATCAACGTTTTGCACAATATTGAATCTCGTATTAATCTTGGCCAAACCAAAAGATTAAAATACACTGAAAACAATAATAAATTTAATGCTCCTGACATACCAGTGTTACTTATAGACTTTTAAGCAAATGAATGGATTTTAATGAATAATAAATAAATGAATTCTTACCATTTTCAAATGAAGAGGCTTCTCTATTTCCAGGGTATACAAATGAAATGCCATTTAGCAATTCATTGTCAAATGGGAATTTGTTTATCATATTCTTTACCATAGCAGCATAAAATTCTCTTATGGAGCTATAAAATATTAAAACATTACAATGTAAAAATAATTCCAAAAATGTCATTCAAAATAAATGTTAACTCAGGCCTATCAAAATGAATATAACAATGATATCCACTTAAAAAGAAAATCAGATGTTACCTGTAAATTCTGTGTAGTGTTGATGAAATGAAATGAAATTAATGGAGTTTTACGTCCTACTTTTCTGCACCATGTGGGCTAATGAAGACGGGCAACGTCATGCAGGGTGCAATGAGGGAAATTTTGCCAGGACAGTGACATTAGTCTGCTATTTTACGATTTCCAACTGTCGAGGGATCTTTAACGTGCACAGCCTGTAGCACACGGGGCCTCGGTTTATTGTCCCATCCAAACGACTAGACGCTTTTCCCATGTCAGCCCCTCGTACCTGCATCACTGACAGGGGGAAACCGGGTTGAAAAATCCGAAGGTATTATCTCGACCTATGCCGGGATTGAACCCTCGACCTTCAGGCTAGCGAGCAACCGTCTAACTCACTGAGCCACAGCGACTCCCTGTGTAGTGTTGATGGTTCTAGATTATCTTGATTATCAGCTAAAACAGTTCTGACCTTCATTCCTATAGCTAAAAAATCCACTGGCAGGTAATTATCTTTATTGGTATTATCAACTTGAGTGACATCTTCTGCTGATTTTATTGAAGAAATCTTTAAAAACTTTCCCAAAAAAGTCTTTAACAAAGTGGATCATCAATATGAAGTTATGAGCAACTGCGATTTTTCGGTGTACACAACTAAATCTGGCTGCAAGCAATTCTAATCAGATTATCAGTCCTAAGATGGGCCTGAGCTCACCAAATTAATTTTTTTGTTGGAAGGATTTCCGTCTTAAATAAATCTACCTTATCGACAGAAGCAACTGATATAAAATTTTATGGCCTGTTTTAACAAATGTTCTTAAAAACATCAACACTTCTTCTATTTTTAGGTCTGGTTATCTTCATAATTAGTTCTCAGATGTTATATAATTATGCTTTTATCGTCACACAGGCTTGTACATGTTCCTTTAGCAATAGTAGGATATTGTCCATTGATAATATACTACCGTTGCAAAAGGAACACATGATATATGTACGTCTTTGAACAAAAGTTGCGAATGTGGCGCTCATTGTTTTTTTTATACATATTCAATTGAATAATGCCCGTAGGATAGCCATTTTTCTAATGAAATCACAAAAAGATTAGATTTCGGAATACAGCAGCAAGTCATGCCCAGACGATTTCCGGTGTAATTTCCAATGGAACATGAGTCGTTTCGTATCAATTATTCTAGTTGTTGTTTAATTCGTACATAAATTAGACAATCTTGTTTACCAAATTACCGGTCATATCCTACATAACACAGGAACCAGTATAGAGACCGTCTTCAAACCATCCTTGACAACCAGTTCTCTAACTGCAGGCTATAAAAAGACACACAATCGCTTTGTAAACTGTATCCCTCATCTCTTTCACTTCAACGAAAGTAACCAGGCGATTCTCTTTCTGACACGTGCGACCTTTGGGCCGTTTTTCTCGCACGTGTTAAAAATCAATACGCGTAGAAAGAAAACCGCAGACAAGTTAAACTTGCAGTGTGCCAGTCAATTACAAAGTGTGAAATTTCAAAACAATCCCCATCGTTCGCTTTTCATCGTTTTACTCTCAGCCCGAATGCACACGAATTGTTCAGAAAACAGGCCCATTGATACGAAAAGACTTTCGCATATTAATGAAGCTGACTAAGGTCGCAATGAATAATATTGTATTTTTCAAACTTCATTGTGTTTTCTGCGTTTCCAATCCTGTTTCAAGTCTATCAATAAATAAACTCGATAAAACAATTTTTATTATGTGTTCAGACAGTAAGTCAGTAGGTTTAGTTTCTCTTCTGGCCGCCAATGTCCGAATCCCGATTCTCCTCTGATAGTTGTTCACTTAAAACTAGTAATTGTCCATTTCTAAAACAAACTGCCCTGGTGAGGTTTATGTATCCAAAACACGCGTCTGCAGCATGAGCTATTCGATATTTTAGAAAACAGAAAGTGACGTTGGGTCAATCCCTTGACAAGAATCGTTCTCGACCATTTTCATAGCAAAACTTTTGCCCCTTTCAGTGGCATCGCTAACAAGATAAATGGTTTGCACGCCCGAATGGAATCCCTCTTTATTTCAAACAAAATTAAAGAAATATAACTTTCATCCTCTTTTACCCCAAATCAATTCAATTTTTTCTGAAATGATCTTGGGAGAAACCTCTCAGACGCACTATGAGAGGCTTGAGACAAGAATTTTGAATTCAACTTCGTCAGGTTATCCCCTCAATGCCTCAGGAGGTGCGGCCACTGCTAGGTGTTGTCAATTCTATTCGAGGGAAATGTTGATCATGGGCAACGGTCCAGATCTGTACAGGCACCCTGTGTACAGTCTATGTGAAGACGTGGTAAGGTCAGCGTTCAAACAATGCAGTTGGACTGATCACACATTTGCATAGGGACATAAACTTTATAGTTTTTAATTTTCAATTTGATTACGTCATACTAGAAACAATCAAATGGTGGTATCATAGCAAATTGAGAAAAAGACATTATTTTGAAGTGTCCAAATATGTCTTTGCACTGAAATGTTGTGTATTTAGTTAGAAGTTGAAAGTGTGATATGAGTATTAAGGAGTATGTTTATTGTCATATAAACTTCATTTTAACAGTCTTTTAAGTACCAAGGAGTGAGGTACTTCTCTTTTTAGTCTTATCTCAGCTACTTCACATCAAAGTGGTTGGAGTTGAAAAAGCAGTGTTTTATTTTAAACACCCTACATTGAGCCTTATTGACATGGTAAATGAAAAGATTTTTACAGTCGTTATGAGCTAGTTTATACGCCTATACACATGGTTTACAACACAGTTGTAAAGTGGACACTTGTATGTCTTTTTATTGAGCGCAGATCCTTTACTCCAATCACTATCCTACGTTAATCATTAAGTCATATAGGTCTATATGTAGACAAGCAAATAAAGTTTAATGTCCGTCAGGCTTTCCCTTTTTTAGAAGGCCCCTTTATATAATATCCTGTACAACCCACATACATAATGATATTGATAGGTTACATGAAATAAGAAAATACTCTACAAAAAAGCAAGTTGGGGTAAGCAAATATATATGTACGATGAACGGTGCAGGATTACCGATACAGTAGTAAATAGTGGAACCGAATCGTGTCCGCATCGTGTCTGGACCAGTAGTCGTGTGTTCACTTTTTACTGTATCGATAATCCCGCATCGTACAACGCACCGGACACTGACAGCTTCTATTTGCGGCTTAAGTCTACTCATATTTCTATTTTGGGGCTTGTCATCTTAGTTCCATTCAAACAACTGGAAGCTTTTACAGCCATCTTCATGGATTTCGCGTAACCTTATAAAGGTTTTTTTGCAACTAAAAGCTGGGGTCGACCGCTAAACAAATCTTTCACAATCTATCACCTCTATCGCCAATTTAGCTATTTCATCAACATTTTTCAAAAAGGTAAGTCAAATGAAAAAACTGGTCAACGACTACTAACCGACCAATGAACAACTCTTTAATGTGTTGTCGCAGACTCGACCGCTTTAAAAGGACAAGTTCGCCCTCCGTTTGTAAAAACCCTTTGATTAGATTCTTACAGGTGTCACCACTTTCTTGCAGTCTTTGATAATATAATACAGTTATAATAAGTTGCTTTCCAGTGCATTCAGAGACAACGTCGACCTTGAAGGTTTAGTGCCCCACCCCACTTTGTTTTTCCGTTTCCATTTATCCGACAGTGGCGTTTCTATAAAACATGAAGCCAGGTGGCTCAGCAGGGTCCACAACATTTTCTATGGGGAAGGAGGGGCACTTCTAACACTATATAAAAAAAATAAAAAATTAAAAGTGTTTTTCCACACCTCCAGAGATGCGTTTTTCTAACATAATATTAAATAGCCTTTACAGAGACTCTAAATAGGTGTTGGGCATTAGCGTAACTTTCATTTTGTTAGTAATATCGTGTGACTCTGTGACCTTTGACCATTTGGCTGCGCACGCAGTCTTAATCAGCCGATGCTAGATCAGCTTATAAAAACCGTTTATGGATCCGGAGATGTGACACAGATGGTGTAGAGAGAAACTGATGTTATGACTGAAATACAAAACTATTCATCTTTCCAAATATATCTTGGTTTATATAGATCCGAGGTTTCTAAATAGGTTCAAAACCCTCGCACCTGTGAGATGCGGAATGTCCCCAATTAACAGGGCCTGTTTTGTGTCTGTCTCTACAATAGCCGACATCTCTCCAAATAGCAACAAGAGACTGGAATAGAGACAGATATTTCGGTCTAACATTTGCATTCAAATTAAGTTGCAATCGATTTATATACTTTATACTGTTACATAATTGTTAAAGAAGGGGTAATATAGGCTATAAGCCTTTTCCCTATTCCCTAATAGAGAATAAAATAGTGTTTACACAAAACAATATTGAAATTACACTGAACGACATTTCAAATGTGCTATCTTCTCGGATGCTACGAATAGAATGATTAAATTAACACATCGTTAGCGAAAAATGGCATAACCACAAACCGGATACACAGAAGTTGGACAAATCAACTAACCTCATTTCAGGTCAAAATCTCTATGATTTCCGTGGATATCCGTTGTATGTTTATTAGGCACTGTACTTAACTTGCAAAGTCAAGAAGACAGTTGGTTTTGTTACTGATGCAAAATACAGAATTAATATTAATAAACAGTTTGAATGTCGGCATTAAAATTGTTGTCAATGAAGTTTAAAAAATGAAGTGAATTTCTTCACTGTGTATAATTTTTTTTACCCCCTATAACAGTGGTTCCCAACCTTTTTCAGTCTTCACACCCCTGGAGCAATCACCTGGCCACATATTCTCGAAACGATCTTAGCTCTAGGATGTCCTAGAATCAACGTTAGAAGATAAGAACCTAGGACATTCTTACGCTAAGATCGTTTCGAGAATACATGGCCTGGACCTTCACACCCCCAAATTATATCACTGTGTTTGATTGTCAATTTCTAACTTGGTCTAAACTTTGTATTTTAATTCATGTAGGTACTTGTAAAATATAAATTAGTAAACACCATTTCCATTTTGTCCTAAATTCGGCACCCATAAACTTTTCGTTCCATTGGTTTGGTTTAAACAATACTGTATTCATTGATTATATATACAAATGATATTTTACAATTTACATGTATAAATAAGTTTTTGGAAACAAGCCGAAGCTTCTGGTAATCCGTCCGTCATGTACTATGTGCGTGCCACTCGCGTGAACCATGCCTGAACACAGTATAAACTTAGCGTAAAAACTGCAGACGATGCGATGCCAAATGTATAGACGAGTTAGCGAGTTGAATTCGCGAACAGACCGCAAGCGCTGCACTGCGCTGTGAAGCACCGGAATGACACCATTTTCCACGTTCAATGCGCGACATATCGGCTGAAAAGTCCTGGACGTGATAGGGTGGCAAGGGTCTTCTTGATTTCCGCTTTCCTGAAAGTTGTTAACTTCTGTTTCTTTGTACGATTAGCATATAACAAGGAACGACGCAATACCTGCAATGTGAACCAATTCACCGAAATTGACAAAATAAAGACAAAAAAAAAACAAAAAAAACAATGAATCCTTCCTTGAAGACTTGTCCTGTAATGAGGTCTTCAAAACGTGATTGGTTTGTCCGATAATTGTATATCCTTGGTTACTGGCGAGGTGCTAATGTAATCAAATTGTTAATTATCAAAATTTGAAAATATTTCATAAGTAGGGTGAGGTGAGGAGAGTATGTCGAAGAGAGAATCTGTAAAGTTAAAAAATTTGGCACGAATAAAGTACCATGTGTGCCACTAGCATCACCAACACGTGAACAAAGCGTGAACTATTAGCAAAAATACTTGACCTATGCCTAAACAAGTTGTGACATTGCGTATCAATGTTTGCCATTGCGGCCAATCTTCATGTCGTGTATTGTTTAAACAATGCCTTACTTGTGCACGCGTTTAAAATTAAAATGACGACACGTCTTTTCTTGAAACTTCGAATATTGAGTTTTTTTTAATTAAATATGCGATTTTCGTACATTACTAGTACTTCTGAAGATTATTTTCATCATATTCTGGGACTAAATCAACCCCAAGCGAATCTGTCTCTTTATAGATATCGAAACCTGCCATTTTACTTGGATTTGATTTAATTTTCTTATTATTATGATTTTCAAACAAAGTTTTTCAAAAATAGCTTTAAATATAATAGAGATTCTAGTACAAGTAGGATTTGTGTCATTCTGTTTGTATAATGACCCTAATTGAAAAAAATTGAAAAAAAACATGAGAGAAAAAAAGGATAATTGTAGGTTGTAATCATTATTTTAATTGGATAATATTACCTCAAAATATTCATATTATGAGCATCTGCGTGCGTTACGTCAGAGCACGTGCCTATTTACCGTAAACTCCTCGTTTGATGTCGCTAACACTATTACAGAGAAATGAGAGTCTACGATGCGGATGTTGAATCAGAGCTCCGGAAACCGGTGCTAAAAGTTGTCGATATTTCTAAGCGTTATGTTATGTAGATTTGACCGTTGATTACCTTAGTTCGGATGATTAGCTTCGTAAAGCAGCCATTTTGTGTCGATACCATTATCGCCTTCTAAAGTTAAAGAGTATCATGAAGCGAGGGAAGTGATGTCTATTGTACTGTTCTTGCTTAATTAGTGCTCTTAAACAAGATCTGAAATGAACAAAGCTATGTAATAACTGGACCAGATATCTGTAATCCAACCTAATTTCTATGCTTAGTGAGTTAATTATTTGAAAAACAAACTTGGACATAAACGCCACGGGAGACCACTCACGTAACATCCGCAATACAATAAGTGTACATTAACACCAAGATACATAAGTTTCCTGAAATGAAATACCTGTAATAGAAAATCATCACAATTGATTTAACTATAAAATTCTCAATTCCAAAGATTTTTAAGGAATACTCGGAATAGCTCTATATATACACGGAAGAGGGGTAATAGTTATGATTTATAGGGGTAAGAGGGTTAAAGTAAGGATTTATAGGGGAAAGAGGGGTGATAGGAAGGATTTATATGGGGAAGATGGGTTATAGTAAGTATTTATAGGGGAAAGAGGGGTTATAGTAAGTATTTATAGGGGAAAGATGGGTTATAGTAAGGATTCATAGGGGGAAGAGGGGTTATAGTAAGGATCTATAAGGGGAAGATGGGTTATAGTAAGGATCTATAGGGGAATGGGGTCATAGTAAGGATTTATAATGGCAAGAGGGGATATAGTAAGGATTTATAAGGGGAAGATGGGTTATAGTAAGGATTTATATGGTGAAGGGGGTAATGTGATGGATCAATTATCCTGCACGGGTTTAATGAATATAAATGTTGAAAAACCCTTCTCTATGCCGTGCTGTGATTTTTTATGGATACTATTCATGCTAATTAGCCAATGTGTTATGTAATATAGAATATTTCTTGTGAACGTGTGAACTATATAACAAATCAAAGGTAAAGCTGCTGACACCAACACGTGTGCCGTTAAGATAACAGATCTAATGATAACAGCACCATATTGCATCTCTACATAGAAGATCAAAACAATCAGAAGTCATGGTTATGACGATTGAACATGAAAAAATACCATTCAATAAATTTAAACTTTCATGCACATAAAACTAGTTGTTTTTTACTTGCGGTTATATTTTTAAAAAATTTTTCAATTAAAGACTAATTATAATAATTACCACAAACAGTTATCAGTACAGTCTATTGATGCATAGTGCGAGCGAACCTAAGGTAATTCATGGGATTTCCTTTGTTATTTCATAGGTATAGTTATAATTATTGTCATTTTCTAGAGGGATAAGTTTTCCTTTCAAGGTGGAGAGGAGGGGGTGCATTACTGCATAGAGAGAGCGCACGTAAAACACACTAGGCTATATTGTCATTTATGAGAGGGTTATTATTAATTAAAAGATTTCAAGGGAGGTTTTCTGACATTGGGCCTTAATTTGGCGTTTATGGCATTATTCTGATCAACGGGGACTGCTCTTGTCCGACACACATTCCCTAAAGGACACGATGATGTATGTATCAAGTAGTATTTGCACTAGTTTTACTATAATTTATCCACGTTTTTCTACAAATACTGAGAACCAAAGAAAGCGTAACTAGGATGTTAAGACCCCAAAAAACTATCTGTAGTTTTGAAAGTGTGAATAGTCTTATATAGGCATTGTGTCCGATGTGGTGTTTCTGTGGTATCAATAACTACCGTACACGATACCGGTGCTTTTATACGAGAGTATCTCTTATAAAACCCTATACCATACCTTGTCTTTTCTCATGTTAAAACCTCCGACCAATTTAACTGACAGGGGTAAGCAGGGTTGAAATATCCGAAGGTATTATCATTATGCCCTCATCGTGGTCCTTGGGGTGGGATTTTACTTTCTTCGTAAGTTTAAAGCCATGTCCACGACTGTCTTTTGGTACCGTGTTGGGTACAGAGACATTGTAGAATAGAAGGCAATGTTAATGGACATTGTCAATGGACATTGTTAAGCTTTGTAAAGATATCAAAACAATGAGAAATTGGGCTTTTAACAATTGACAAAAATAAGCGCCAAAAAAACTGTGCCGATTTCCCGTTTATCAGTTTCGTGGGACTGGTAGGGCCAATATTTTTCGGGCTTTGTGGTTCTGTCGTGTTCTGTAAG
Source organism: Lottia gigantea (assembly GCF_000327385.1). Lineage (NCBI taxonomy): Eukaryota > Metazoa > Mollusca > Gastropoda > Lottiidae > Lottia > Lottia gigantea. Next base: position 385,055 of record NW_008706876.1, read on the forward strand.
TCAAAGGAAATAGAGCCTACTTTGCCTCGGAAAGACCGTCATGCACTGGCCTACTATACGTGCAATAGTATTAAAGTAGAATTGAAAAATAAAAACCACAATACAAAATGAAACGAAGGGTAGTTTGTCGTTTGATGTTCTTGTATTCCGCCTCATTAAACGGCATCATATAATTCTAATTTCAATCCACTATAAAGAGCTTTACGGAAGGCTCTAACAGCGTTACGGTGGCGACATCACATACCGTAAAAATCATGTATGCCTATATAATCGACTAACGCCCAATAGAATGGACTTATTCGGTATGGAATGACTGAAGTAAGGGGATTAGGATAACATTACAAAGAATTGGTATTTTCAAAGTGGAGAGCAAGAACAATCTTTTTTATTTTCATTCAAAAACTTAACACTCAATTCGTGTTGCTGTACTCATGAATAGAAGTTTTTCTTTCCAATGAGAAATCAGCCTTTACGCACGATAGGATTTTATGAATGACAGTTCGAGCTGTGTGAGGCGGTCGATCTCTGCGGGACTATTTACAAAAGCGACTTCTCGGCGGATTGATATGTCACGGGTGCTTTGAATGTGGATGAAAAAGGGGCGAGTTTTATATTGAATGTGACAGTCGCCAGACTATCACGTAGAAATAGCTAGGATTATTATTATCAACATTCAACAGATTAGAGCAGACGACACGGGGATATTTACGACAGTCGTTAAGTTGATCTAGCAGACGATTTTAAAGGGAGATAATTTTAGTGTACAACGTTCTCTTGTACTACAGGTAAGAAAGAAATCAATCGCCTTTCATAGTAAGACATTCATTTTTCTTTAGTAAAGTAAATTAGGCCGCGACTGGTTATGAATCGTTTTTGATGTCATAATGACATTACGGTGTTATTGATAAATTTGAAGCAAAATAAACAGTAATTATCTTAATGATATGTTACCTGAAATTCGAAATGGAACCATATTAAACCAAAGAGTCAACAAAAGAAGAAACGATAATATGATAGAGTTTCATTAAATTAAATATAGCAAATAGATAAGTCCTATTTACATGTATTATATAGTAAGCTACATGTGGATTCACCAATAGTGCTAGCCTATCCTAACAAACTTAAAATCAAAATTAAGGAATCGAAATTAACAAGTTATCGTCCAATATAAAAAGCTAACTAGAGAATTCAGGTGACTGTTCTTTAACTTAATTATAAAGCCGTGAATTGACGAGGAACTGTGTCCGGTACGGTGCAGAATATTCGATACAAGCGGAAATAGAAGAAGAACAAACGGTTCCGTACACGGTGCGGACACGATTCGTTTGTTCTATTTTCTACTGTATCGACAATCCTGCACCCTACACCGTATTGCACACCGTACATAGCTAATTCGCACCTTAAGGCTACATTGTCCCTTTTTTTAAGATGATAATAAAACTATTTTTACTTAAACTACGGAAACTTATTATGATTCAGTCAGACATTCTGATATGATAACTGAAAAACATTCAGATAAACGGAGCTTGATATGTTGAAATACATCTTATAATATGATGATATATATTACATTCATCTCTTTTCTGATTCGTAATAAAAAAAGTAATACCAGAAGAATATCAATATCAAAAGAATGAAATAGTAAGCTACAATAAAATAATTCGATACATATCACTAAAACTTCGTTACTTACATTGTTCGTACAAATATTTGAAACAGTTATGTAATTTGGATGAAACAGCCGAAATTTAGAATAAATTCGAACAAAGCTTCCCTAAATTTACATCCACAATTTACTGTACTCTGAAAAAACTTACTGAAAATAATGAAAGTAACTGAAATATCGGTTCATTATAAAATTAATAACTGTTTTTTTTTTTTTTTGATTATTAATATTTTTTGTGATTATTCATAATGTTCAAATCAAATGGTTTTTGTTAAAAAATATCTCCATAATTTAAACTTATCTTTGAAATATTTTTAGAATTATAATTTAAAAGTTTAAAAACAACAATATAATGGATATAGACTTCTATCGGATATTTATAAATAGAAGTCTTGATCTATTGTTGTTCTTAATGTGACGTGATATTTCTAAATGTTTTATAAGGATTACATTTTAAACCTTACTTCAATAAAAAATAAAAAAAAATTATAATTTCATGTACCACAATTCAGCAAAGGAAAATAAAATATAGTAAACAAAAATGATAATTCAGCAAAGAAAAATAAGTAGAATTAAATCATTAATGAAAAAAATTAAACATTTCCTTTAAAAAAAACGATCGTAGGCTACGTATCCATGCATGGACTCAAGTTCTTTTTTATCTGAGGAGAGGTTATATTTCTCCAAATGAGAATCATTTTGATATACTTTTACTTTATTCCATTGCTTATCTTCTTCCTCGTGATCTTGGACATTATAGTACACTTAAAAGAAATCGATTTATTACATTAAAATTAATTGAAATGTCAAAGATTCTACTCCAACAAATAAAACAAGTGAAACTATGCTTAAAGAAATGATTTGATAGGGTAAAAGTATCGGAAACCCCCCATATAAACATATGACCTGAAGCGAAATATTCTATATTTAATATTAGATAAGTCATAGGTAACTAGCGTAATATTTATTAGTACATATTTCGATACGATTTCGTTATTAAATGGATTGTAAAAAGATTTTCAAAATGTTAACGTGTCATCAATTTGCACCATTCCTATTTTCAATCAGACGACTGTGGATCCCTCAATTCCACTAGAACCAGGTGTTTGATGACATCATTAATCGCAAAATATGCTTTATCAATTAAGGCCCTTCGCAATTAGTGATCAAAGTGATAAACAACATACAGTCATCAAAAATTAAATAAATAAATAATGCTAGCAACACATACGTAGAAAACCTATTGTTGCAAACAGATTCCTGATGAATTAAGTAAAATACCTGTAAATAATTACAATACTAATCTAATACGTATTATTACGCAACATGCATTGAAAATGTCACTGGAAAAGAAGCACAAAGATCTCACATACACATCAAAATTTTGAATTTTACTATTATAATCCAGAATCTTTAAACAGAACCTAATATCTAAATAAGAAAATAAATAAAAATTATCGCCTTTTACCATGGGATAGATTAATGAATTCTTTTCATTGGAATATTTTACTGAAAATTTATCACCAAGTCATAGTTTATTGAAAGGTTTTTATAAATGGTAATTTCCAGGTTTATCGGGGAAATGAAATGAATTCAGTTTTTCGTCCTACTTTTGTGCACCATGTGGGCGACGGGAGGTTTATTTATTTCAGATATAAAATTTGAATTTCGGTGATCATTGTTAAGATTTCTATTTTGAAGCTGGTATCCTGATTCACATACAAAATAATAAGTAACCTTAAAAAATAACGAGACATTTAGGTACAAAATGATCAAATATTTTTCAAATCCTAAAATATGTTCATTACCCTTGAGTATTTCTTTTTTAAAGGGGCACTTGAAATCGTTCTTATAGGATTGATAAAAAGGGCCCATAGTAATTGTTGCAAATAAATCATATAGATATATACCTATACCGTTGAAGCCCATGGCAATAAAGCGAGGTCTTCTAAAAACATACACCACCTTTACACCCAAAAAGTCTAAATAGTATCCCGAACGCAAAAGCATAAAATCGTTCCATAAAATAAACAGCAATTTTTTTTTATCCAATACTAATTGATGGTGGATAACCTTCACCTATATATAGTAATCCCTTTCTGATTTGGTCTTTTTATGATCCACAAAACCAAGAGTACAGTGCCCCTGAACCATATCTTCGGGCATGAGAAGAGACGAAAAGGATCATTGTAATCGATATAATCTTTGTATGTGCATAATTTGATATATAGCTTTTGGCTTTAATGTATAGAGTTCAAAACCCTGATATAAATAATACAGTAAAATATTGAATATTATGTACAGTTGATATATCGATTCCAATATGTGAAAAAAAAAACCAATGGGCCTACGCTGTTGCAATTGTATCTTTCTGTTATGTAGGTTTGCTCACAGATACTTGGTCGATGGATTTTTTAAGACCACGAATATCGAATGTTAATGTCTTCATTCTATGTTGAAGTTTTTTGGAATTTGTTTGGACATATTTCTAGAAGTTTGGAACACTCACACCACGGTGCTGTAGGCGTTCAAACGAAATGACAGACATTCTAATAAATGTAATGAAATATTGACATTCAAAGACAGAGAGACAATATTTCTTTTGAAAAAGCGATGACCAAATCTTGTGAATGTTGATGCCCTTTGGATTGAAGTTATGTGCTGACTTTAAAAGTTATTTATCACAGTGAAAGTGATAAGTTTTGCTCTGACTTTTAAAGTTAATTATTACATTTGAACTTTTGTACTAACTTTAAAAGTTATTTATCACAGTAACAGTAAAAAGTTGTGCACTGACTTAAGAAAGTTATTAATTTTTGTGAAAATGATACGTTGTATGCTCTTAATAGTGAACATCAAGGTTTGCCCAGTGAGCACAAATTGTGGAGGATGTTAACATAACACTGAATAATTTAAATAGACCATGTTTTAATCTAACACAGTGAGTAAACGTTTTGAATTATCTAAATTTGAAATTAGCAAGAACGAAAGTAATAAGTAAAAAATAATGAAAGTGAAACCAATATGACATTTAGTTACCCTAACAAATCAGGGCGAGTTATAAATTATGCACATTATAACATAACTCGGTGATTAAACTATATGCGTTATGTTCAATAACAGACATGAGAAAGTGAGTAAATGTTATATCTTACGTACATTATAACATCACACTATGTATATAATTAATGCACATAAAACATGAGTAAAAGTTATAAGTCATGCACATAATAAACAGTGAGTATAATTGATATTTAATGCACACTGAGTAAAAGATATACTTTGTAAAAACATTAAAAACAAAGAGTTATGATTTATGCACATTGAAAACGGTGAGTGAAAGAGTGAAAGTTATACGTTATGCACATTGAAAACAGTGAGTGAAAGTTATACGTTATGCTCATTATAAACAGTGAGTAAAAGTTATAATTTATGCACAATGAAAACGATGAATGAAGGATATAGTGAAAGTTATACGTTATGCATATTGAAAGCGATGAGTGAAAGTTATAGTGAAAGTTATACGTTATGCATATTGAAAGCGATGAGTGAAAGATATAGTGAAAGTTATACGTTATGCACATTATAAACAGTGAGTAAAAGTTATAATTTATGGACATTGAAAACGACGAGTGAAAGATATAGTGGAAGTTATACGTTATGCACATTGAAAACAGTGAGTAAAAGTTATACGTTATGCACTAGATGACTGTAAAGGTTATTTTATAATATCAATACAGTTGCCAGTTAGACAGCATTCATATATAGAGGATATTATTATAGGGTTCATCTATTCTGAAGTGGCTTAAAGTCACTACTGTGTACATACCATTTTGATAAATGACTATTTAATCATTCCCTTTTGAAAAATATGAACATGATCGCTTGACTAGAATTTCAATGAGAGAGGTTTAAAAATAAAACTGTCTGAAAGGATGAATAAATCCATCTCAACTAATTTTGGGGGTATACAATAATTAAAATTGGTAAATTATTCTTAATGAGTTGATGAACAATTTATATTTGTTGGTAGATAAATCCGGTTTACTCAAAGATGATTTAGTGCAAAATAATGTCAATCTAATAACTTTACATGTGAAAAAGGGAGGTTGTCAAATTTATTTTGTTGCTTTTATACTTGCTTTTATAGTTGATGCTTATATTGAAATTTTCGTTAGAATTGAAACTAAAAATTATGTGCCGATAGTTATATTGAAAATATATCGAATTTTCATTCAGAATGAAAGAAACTAAAACATTTGAATGAATGAATAAAAATATCATACTTATATACTGATTTGGGATTTGAATATATATAAATAGTATTCAAAAGTACTAGAAAATCACATAATTCCTTCAAAATACCTCAAACTATATATCACACAGTCTCGAGAAATAACGAGTCGTCATTTTAACTTCCAAACGCGGATAATTCTGGACACACATGGGATTGAAGTCTCAAATATCGACGGTGAGCTGTTACACTGTTACTGATTGGCTTAGCTAAAAAAAAATCGCATTTCTAGATCGCTACCCCGTCCCGTAAAGTTACCACCAAATTGACAAAAAGAGCATTGATTGAATGAAAATTACATCTATAATGGGATAAGAGCCTTGCATCGTTATTAAAGCATTAAAGTTGATATAATATTTTTAATGCACATAAATTATAACTTCTAAACGATGTGTTTTTTATAATCTATTCTAGATGCTAAAATTTAAAATATTCACGTTCATTTTTCCCCAAAGGTGTTCATGTCAATGAACTGTTACCTATTTCATTTTTTGGGCGAAAAATCAACGAATAAATACACTGAAAATGGCCCTAAGCAACATTACACAAGTGGGTCTAGTGCATTTTTTTAAAAACTAACTTATTTTACGTGCTTTATCTTATCTTAGTCATTCAGTCGTTCAATCGATGAAACAATTATTATTGGGCATTCACGTTCTTTCACTTAAAAGGCAAAACTTTCCCTTCGTATCAAGCTCTGTTCTGTGACAACTTTAAGGATTATAATATCATGTAAATTGGATATAATAAAAAGGTTAGTTTATTTAGTTTGCTTATTTTGTTCATAAACTTACATCCAAATACCGGTAGATTAGGATTAATTTAACAGTTGGTGGCAGCATGAAATCAGTGGCGGCGCCAGTGTTGAAACAGGAGGGGCCAGAAATCTGGTTTGAATCCCAATTCTTCCACCACTTTATTTATAACAAATTTAGAATTAATGATTTCATACCTTTTTTACCTCAAAATATATCATTTGAACTTTTTTGAGAATTTTCTTGGAAGAACTCTAGCAAACTTACCGTGAAGAGGTTGTGTCTATGTCTCTACAACAAATTGCCGAATTTTGAATTCAACCTCGGCAGTTGTCCCTCATTGAGTCTTGTCTACCTCCCATTTGCCCCCCTCGTCTTAGGAGTATGACGCCGCCAATGCACGAAATGTTCTTTCTGTGATGTTCACAACTAAAATGAATTGGACATGTAATGACGTATAGCGTATTATATGTTAAATTCTGACTTCCCTTGCCTCTAGTGGGACCAATATGATTACTATAAGAACAATGCTGTCAGATTAGAAAATGTAGATGCCTTACGCCTAGAACACATACCCTTCATACTTATACATCTTCTCCGTCACAATCTTAGGACGATGGTTAATCGTAATCTATCCACTTTCTTTGGCCGTGTGGCCACTTACACCGATTGTTATTTACAGTCCTGCTTAAGGAGTTGAAAGAATCCTGAAAATGCATTCAAAAAGTGAAAAAACAAGGTCTCATCGTGGTTCTGTAACCATACTGCAGAGCCAAATGAAATACAGAAAATTAGCACTTCATGACTGAAATTTATAGTTGCGCCCTTGCTGAATAGTCTATTAAAAGTTTTAACGATTTCTTTTGATGTTATTGACTATAATGTTGACAAATGTATTAAAATTTGTTTGGTGACTATAATACTTGGTTTATTCAATGGAAACTATAAAATGAACCTACCAATATATATTTCTATGATGTTGTGTTGCAATGTACAAATTTATAACATTCATGTTTATTTTATTGCTGTGTGATATTTTAATGCTGGGAGTTCACAAAATGGTTAAAATCAATTCGGCAGTTTGCTTAAGTGTCTCTATATGTCTAAAACTTACTGTAGAAATATTAAATCAGGACATGATACATGTTTCAGGTTCTGTTTCTGATATTTCTTCATCGCTATGTTTTGAGCCCTATTTGAACAGTGAAAATATTTGGTATTATACGATAATTGTTAAATTTAACAGTGGCATACGTTAAATGAAACGGTCAACTTGCAATTATAATTTGACTATACGTTTGTGAAATACAATATTAAGGTTACTTGTTTTATTTTCAGAACTACCTTTTACAAAATGAACCCTTTTGTCTGGGACAGGGCTTCCACATTTGCCTTAGTAAACCTTGGAAGATATCTCAAAGGCAAGAACTAAATACATTCTGAATCTTTTTTTTATGCTTTCAGGGTGTCTAACAGCGTTATCTAAATGGTAACCGGGCTGTCTATGGCAACTGGGTTGAAAACGGAATCTCAAAGATTTGCAGACAACTCAGGTGAGTTCTTTGTTGATTCTATAGGAAATCCTGTCATTATTTTATTATCAGGAATTTATGATTTATTTCAACATGGTACTTGAGTCTAATTCTACCACATCTGGCTAGAACAAATACACAACGTCAATAGTTGATCTTTTCAATGGCTAATGACTAAATAGGATTAGTTTAAATCCAGGAAACAGAAAAACGTGGCGTGGAAGGATCCTACAATTTCTTAAACATCGGTTAATTTTGTATCATAGCTTACATCTACGTAATATTAATAACAGAATTCATGGCGACAGTTCCTTTAAATGAAAAAAAGTTTTTTCTGCTGTTTGAAGCGAGTTCCATGTGAATATATGTTTCTTACATTCTATTGTAATCTATCTTGAGTTAAATAAAATTCCATTTTAATAAAAATACCTGTTCTTGTTAACTATTTCATTCTAATTATAATATCTATTCTATTTAACTATTTCATTATAGTATCTATTCTATTTAACTATTTCATTCTAATTATAATATCTGTTCCAATTCACTATTCCTTTTCTCGTTATGATATCTGTTCTATTAACTATTCCATTCGATTTCTGTTCTATTTGACTATTCTTTTCTTATAATAATATTTGTTCTATTTAATTTATTCCATTTTACTTATATATATCGAACTATAAAATTCTTCTATTCCTTTTCTGATAATAATGTCTAATAATTTCTGCTCTTTGTTACTCTTCCTTTTAAAGTAAATTCAGTCTTAACGTAACCAACATGTGACCAACATTCTGGGGTTGCTATGAAGGTACCCTCAGGATATTTAACTCTTATCAGTTATACAATATTGCTATAATGATTATACTCCAACACCAGGAAATTAGTGGAAACTACTTTATTTAGTAACGACTTGAAAGTATGATAAATTTCCCTCATTGCACAATGCATGATATTGTCCGCCTTCATTGTTAAATTATTTGTTTGAGTAATATATTCGTTCAAATATTCAACATATTATTGTAAAATTGAAAACAGATAATTGCTTTGCCATTGGTATGCTTAAGTGGTATTTTGTATTCGTTATTAAACCATTTAAGATTTATTAGTATTGATAAGTATATCAATCAATTTGTAATAATAATATATAAGATAAATCTCTGTTTCTCATAAAATATATAACAATCCACAATAGTATTAATGTAATAAAAGGGTTTTTAATTAAGAACCAAAGAGAGATAATTCTATCTCAGTTCTTTTTCTCCTTTTTTTCTAGAGAGTCATCGACAGAGATGAATAGAATACAATATTATAGACAAATGCTTAACAATAAGATAAACAAATATGTAAACGACTGCACGTGTGAGATCTATTATACACTAATCATATTTCTAATTGACTTGAAGCTCGGTTCACAAAATGACAATAGTTCGACAACAATTAATATCCCTTATCGTATAATACACCTTTTATAATGCCCTCTTCCCTGATGACAATATTCTGCTCATTCTATGCTTCAGTGATGCAAATGAGATCGACAATCTACATAGTTTCCTTCCATTCACTATCAGTTAGTAATTTCCTGCACGTGTTCTGGCTCTTTTCGAGTTTTGTGGGAACAATCTGCACCTGGTTCCACATGACGTTCACCCCGTTATTGAACGATACTAGTCAGCTACCGACTGTCATCGATTTAGTGTAGGCTACTTTTGAAAATCATATTTCTGATATTCTGAGATGGTATCGAAGTCACGAATCACTCACGTAGTCGGCATGAGTTGATCAATTTCTATCCTTTGAATTTAAACAGATACTTAGATTGTATAGACCTATAGATATGGGACAAATCCAGGAAGATTTTACAAATAAATTATACCCGCTTTTACAATGGATAATTTCCCGACATTAAGCGCTAAATTTTATAATTTTCTTTGTATTTCGCCTCAAATTTGACTCATCTTGATATCTTTAAACTTCCAGTATAATAATATTAAACACTGAATCGCTCCCTTATTACCTTTAAACTTGTAGAATTAAAGGATATGGACACGCGAATCATGTTCTTAACGATTAATTTACGAGCATTTAAGATTACCAGCTCTTTTATTTTAACCTTTTATTTCTGCTCGTGTGTTTTCATTCTGGGTCAAGAGGGCTAATTTTTATGTGAACGACTATCGGTATACCTGTAATTATAAGATTTATAGTTAAATACCAGCTTGACATCAATTGACGTTGACGACTTCCAGCTGAGGCGACAAATTGTCACAGTTGTGCATGGCAGTGTATTTTAACTAGGTTTTTGTTTATTCCGTATTATGGCTAATACTTAGATGTACAAAATTGGCGGGTGCTACATGTGGTAAATGATATATAGGCCTACCTTAAGAAAACTACCGTCAACGGAAAGTTTTAATATTGTCAGCAAATTGTCCGTTAGAATTCAAATATTTAGTAATATTTGATGTTATATATTGGTCATGTTATGATATAAGGACATTCGTCCAAATTGTCATATCTCGATTGTAATTCAAACAAAACAACCCAAAATTAGGGAGGTTTGTGTTGTAAAAAAAATTCGCGATTACTGGCGTTATCAATCAATTTTTTGTGACATTGAAGGAACCTCAGGCGTCTGACTGAATATTTAAATGGTACAAAATGATGCCATCAGTGTCCCTGATACAGATACAAAATGTAGAAACGTCTGTAAAATCCCTTTAAGCTACTGGTTATAGATCGGTACTAGCCCAGCTTGACAATTTTTATCACGTGATCTCTACTGAACATAAACAGAATGTGAAAATTTTACTTTAATACGAAAACAAGATCGTGGTCCCAGTCGTACACACAAACATGTGACGTATAATTTTTTAATGACAAACGTTACGCACGTCATCATTTTATGTGTAATATAATTCTCGGCATGTATCCACCGCACGTGATTAAAGGCCTTGTAATTATTGTCTTTAGTGATGACATGATATGGAGTCAATTGAAAAGAGGCTGAAAGAAGTGGTGATTTACTTGTGTTTTGAGAGAAATCCGAGAAGGCGTATTTAAGACGGTACATTAGTTGAAGCCGAATCTGACCTTAAAAGTAATCACTCCTTTTATCAAGCGATCATATGCCTATAGTTTAAAGTCTTCAATTTTTAATAAAGGTGTAATTGAATATGGGAATATTTTAAATTAATTTGTACCGCCAGAAATTTAGCCTCTCATTTGATGAATGTTCTATATACGTCTTTTGGGGGTTTTGTAAGCTATAAAGGGAATTCAAAGCTTTTTATCCTACATAGCTTAAAAAGAGGGGAACTTCATGCAGTTACATTCAATGCAAAGTTTTGGGTGTTACAGCTACATGTATATATAACATATAATATATGTATGACAAAAATTTAGGAAAGTCTAAAAAAAAGCTTCTTTTTTGAATAAATGAAGTAATAAAAGACATTTCGAATTATTGGAATTGAGAGATATAAGTATTGTCATGAGAAATTTTTGGGTAATTTGCCAAAATAAACTCGCAATTGCGATTGAAATACTTAGTGCAAACTTCGTTTTGGTAACATTGCCACACGGTTATAATTGTACGGCATCATAAAAGTAGATCGGTTATGTGTCTTGCCTTCTTTGGTAAAACTATTTCATCAAGAAAAATATGCCTTGTGTACCATCCTGGAGTACACAAAGTTCACACAGTCAATTTGACTGAAACATCATCGAACTTAACGCCCGTATATTCCATTTTAACAACTTATAATCATGCGTCAATAATTTCCGAATAAAAAATAGTAGCAATGGTAAAAAGATTATAGAAAACGTTACGGCTCACTGCTTCGATACATTTTACATCAATTTCAATTATTCTTACTTATTGTGAAAAATGGTTTAATATTGTTCAACAGCTTTTCCTTTTTTCAACGATTCTTTATTATTATATGTAAATGATCCGAAAATGTGGTTTTGCTTGACTTAATTTTAGTCTGTATATGACAAATACACCGAGCAGTCGAAATTCACCATACGAAAAAAGAGAGAGATTCGCCATTCTATTTGACCAATCTACCTTAGACTCAGGAATTTTTTTAGCTTAGCTAATCAGTAATGGTGTTCACAGCTCACTGTCGAAATTTAAGCTTTAAAATCGATGGGTGTCCAGAATTGTCCCCGTTTGAAAGTGAAAATGACGACTCGTCTTTGGTAGATACTATGCGATATATAACAAAGACATATATAGAAATAGAAAGTGGGGTACTTTTTATGCGATTTTCGTACATTTCCAATACTTCTGAAGATTATTTACAAATATTCAAGACCCAAATCGACCCCCAAAAAGGGAAGCCTGTCCGTTTAACGTTCGAACTGTATCGTTATGATTTTCAATATTCTATAGACTTTGCATTTAACGTTTTAAATTACTAAATTAGTAAAATAGAAATACTCTTTGTACAATGAATGTCTTAGAGAATTATTTGTTACGACTTAGGTATTGGAAGTTTCAGACCAACCAGCAACAGTTCTCCCATATGACCAAATATCAATATCTGATCGATGCCTAAACACTAAGCTACCAACTAAGCATTAATCTGACCTATGTAATCTATACTGGACATTGGTACAAGTGATCAATATATTTTAATAAAACATCTTGTGAGGTAGAAAATTTAATTAAAAAATCCCCGTGTCCGACATTGGTTGCAGGTGTTTTTGAATTTATTTGATTTTGGATCAAATACCTGAAACTGAATAAGGTTAAATTAGAATTATTTTACAAAAAGACTTGATACCGTATACTTAACTATTTACTACAATGCTATTTCTCTGCTATGCAAGACGTATTACTATAGTAAAAACTTAAACGGAACCGTATTTCATTGCGAAGCAATTTGCCATAAACATTATACGTTATTAATTTTTTTCGAAAAGTATATGATTTATGACAGGCATTCTTTTGACTAAACTAGGCTTTGCAAGGAAACCATACTTTCTTTGTCCTATCGATCCTACAGAGTACGACTTAAAGAGGTTGTGTTACGTTCTCTAAAATTGAAGTTAATAAAATTATATTGTCAACACACCCAGACTATGTGTTGTCTTCTAGAATATTTGATCACTTAGGATGGAAACATCAAATGAACAATAATAACTATGTGGACTCGAGTTTACTAACCCGATTGCATAGTGGCATCAGATCAGTTCCTGGAAAATCTTTAAATGTTAGTACTTGCCTAACCCAGTCTCGAATTCATCAATGTCAATGTATATATACAAATTGAATACATTTGGATTTTTTGCACAGTGAAACTAACAAAAGAGTTAAACCAAATACAAAAAACTGTTGAAAACAGCATATTATATTGACATGCTATCGAATCAACTTGTCAAAATTTCAAATGCTGCCTTCGTAACAGCTTGTATGTAGGAACAAACTGTTCTGATTACGGGTTCAGATTGTTCGACTACATTTGGTTGGGTCGAATAATTATCTCGATACGATCTTCTCGCCAAATTTACCACGAGCTGAAAAACCTATGGGGCAATTTTTACTCTACGAACCTTTTATAGAGATGCCTACACGAAGCTTGTAAGCTCGATAGCTAGTTAGATTGTCGTCTGTTATGTGATTAGTTGCCGGAAGTTAGAATCGTCAGTGAAATCTAGCGTTACGAATCATTAATTTGAAAAGGTTATCGTCATTATAATTATGGTGAACACATTGAATATGAACATTCCTGATTGTGCTGATAGAAATGTCATTTGTGATTGACATGTGATATGATTGACATGATGTGATGGTAACGTGGTATGATATGCCAATCATTAAAGGTAAAACATGTGTTCTACTTTTAGGTTAGGGTGCATTTTGTGATCTGAAATCTCACTGTTCCTTTCCAGTGTCACTCAATTTTGACTGATCTTCATACATGTAACTGGCATAGACATGGTCGATTGAAGTGCCCCCTGACAACATCTATGCAATGGACTTTGTAAAACGCTAAATACATTTTGTCAAAGTGTATGATCAATGATGTACATAATTCGTTGCTCACTTGTTGCAAACTGACAATGGCGGTGTACCACTCATAAAATGGTAGTACACCGCATTAAGCATGATAGTGGGTGAATCCCATCATGGAGTGCAGCAAAAAAAATAAGGCAATACACCAATCATGACATAGTAGTGTGCAAATCTGACCAAGGCAATGCACCAATCATCCGATCATGTCAATATAACAATGTGATTATTTCAATGCACCATGACAGTGAACTACCATACTGGTAGTGTACAAATATGACAGGCAGATGTCAATGCACTAATTTAATCATGCTAATGCACCAATCTAGTCATGGTAGTGCAGCAATCAAAATTATGGAAATGCACGGAACCACCATACTCATGGTAGTATACAAATCTGATCAAGACAGTGATTATCACAGGGCACCGATGTTCATGATTTTTCATTCATCATACAGTCTAAATCTGTAATCGATGTTTTATCGATACGGGCAATATTTTATGTAACAGAAAACATTAAGTTAAGTCTTATCAATAATGTACATAATATCAAGTGTTTTATTAACACACAATATGCACTACGTTCAGGCACTGTGGTATCTAGGCGGAGTCTCATTCTGTTGACATTGCCAACGCTTTACTGCAAGTTGATCAACTTTTTAATTGATTTCAGTAATGCATTTTCACATGAATTATTTAGCATTGTTGTCTTTTGTTAAAATGGTCAATAAAATTGTTTCTTAAATAAACACCATGATAAAGGCATAAAAATATGGTTCAATAATATCCACATTTAAGATAACATATTGTAAACTATATACTTGTACAGTAAACAGTTTCAGTTCGAACTGTTGATTTTACTCCATTAGCATTGAGGTAACTGCACTATCATTTGCGTGACATGTCCCTTTCGGACCGTGGATGTGGCTAACTTGGAACCTGAAACAGTGGTTTATGCTGTTTTGATTACATTCAGGTGCTAGTATTCGAAATGATTAAGAGCACACCCCAGAAAATACAATCGGGATTAAAAGTGATGCTGAATTGACAAGTCACATGAGCGTGGAGCAAGGTAGGCCAATAGTATTATTATTACGTGAAGCAAGGGACCTGAAACATCAGGCAGTATTCTTATTGATTCCCTTTTACAATAGGTGTATGTATGTTATATGTAGTTTGAACACTATCAGTCTAAATGGCATTGTAGAAAGTGACCTTTTATCTTCATTTTTTTCATGAGTTATAGGAGCCTACGACACTGGGATTGCGAGGGTGCAGAAGTAGACAAACGAGCTTAGAATGTGCCATTTGCTAGTCTTGTCAATCTGGTTTCTAGTGTTGTACATCTTACTTGTCAATCTAGTTTCTAGTGTTCTACATCTTACTTGTCAAACAGGTTTCTAGTGTTCTACATCTTACTTGTCAATTAGGTTTCTAGTGTTCTACATCTTACTTGTCAATCTAGTTTCTAGTGTTCTACTTCTTACTTGTCAATGTCGTTTCTAGTGTTCTACATCTTACTTGTCAATGTCGTTTCTAGTGTTCTACTTCTTACTTGTCAATGTCGTTTCTAGTGTTCTACATCTTACTTGTCATTTACTTGTCAATCTAATTTCTAGTGTTCTACTTCTTACTTGTCAATCAGGTTTCTAGTGTTTTACATCTTATTTGTCAATCTAGTTTCTAGTATTCTACATCTTACTTGTCAATCTAGTTTCTAGTGTTCTACTTCTTACTTACCAATCAAGTTTCTAGTGTTCTACATCTTATTTGTCAATCTAGTTTCTAGTGTTCTACATCTTACTTGTCAATCAGGTTTCTAGTGTTCTACATCTTACTTGTCATTTACTTGTCAATCCAGTTTGTAGTGTTCTACATCTTACTTGTCAATCTAGTTTCTAGTGTTCTACATCTTATTTGTTAATCTAGTTTCTAGTGTTCTACATCTTACTTGTCAATCTAGTTTCTAGTGTTCTACATCTTTCTTGTCAATTTGGTTTCTAGTGTTCTACATCTTTTTTGCCAATCTTCTTTTGGGTGCACTACATCTGAAAGACTTTAAATCTTGTCATTCTGTGTATATAATTGGTGTTCAGTATTTTAACACAAAAAATTACAATATTAAAATGATGTTTTGCAACCAAAACGTAAAAAGCACCAAAAATTCCTAATAACATATTCCTTTGCAAAAACAGATAGAGTTATCTGGATGCAAACTATGAAAACAATATCCCACGCTGTCAGTTATTTTACTGTGTTAAACGGTCTAAGTGGCTCTAATTAATGAGTTTGTGTAATCTGGATTTCATGCGATCAATTGCCATCCTCGCCTCTGTCACTAACAATTTTTCTTTGAAAGTGGCAGTTTTTTTCTCTATGAAAATAAATTCAGATTATATGTCTTGTTCTTGTGGTCGTTTAGTGTTTGGTCATCGACTCAGTCGAACTATATAGTCACAGACCCTTTCTTGCTTGAGATTCTGAAAAAACATCTTCAAAAATTTAGGCTGAAATGTTGTAAAATTTCATCACATGACATTTTGGATTAGATTCGTAATTTGTGGTTTCAAGTTTGGGGAATTGGTGTTAAGATATTCAAATTAGCTACTTAAGCGAACTTATAAGCGAAGCTTATCTCATTCTGCCGATAAGGAGATCAACGAAAAAAACAATGTTGTAAAAGAGTTTGTTTTGGAGTTTCGTGCTCCAATTGCATGATCAAAAAGTTCCTAGCTTCGACGTCGACTTCAAGGAAGAGGCTAGGATAATCAGAGCTACGATTAAAGATGTCATGGTTATTTAGTCTATTACTGTTTGTTTCAGACATACTTATTACTCTTGATTGTTGTGTTTCAAACATTTAATACTAGTTAATGCTAATTAATTTGTTTATTACGATAAATATAAAATCTAGATACAGTATCAGGTCTCTCACGATGTCATATTAATCATATCAACCTTGTTTTATACACTTAATATTTTACACTGTAATTCTGTGTCTTTCTAATGCACCATTCGAAACTACGTATGGTTCTGACATGGAAATAACACACACGAACGTAGTTCACAGCCATTTTGAATCTCTACCTCGACCCAAATCAGTCATTTTTTGACTTTAATATTTTAAATCACATTTAAATCCATTTATAAAATTTTAGATGTGATTTGACGCCTTGACAAAAATTCGACTGATTAAGTCGAGGTAGTGATTCAAAATGGTTGTGAATTACGTTTGTGTGTGTTATTTCCATGTAAGAACCATACGTAGTTTCGTATGCCTAATACAAAACAACAAACAGATCAAGATATTTCTTGATAGGTTAATGAAATACCTCATATTTAGGGATTTTTAGTTATGGATAAACTTCTGTATGCAAAGCTTTGAATATTCTTTAGTAATTTGTTTTGGAATAAATTCATAATTTTAAACAGAAAATTCCAAAATTTCTATTAATTAACATAAGAGAAGTAACCCTTATACATGCAAAGCTTTGAATATTCCTTAAGTAATTTGTATTTCGGGAAGTTGAATTCTAATTTGCATGATTTCTGGATGGAATATCCAATTGGTAGAGATTGTTTCATTTATCAAAGAACTTATATTTGTTGGACTTTGACCATTCCTAAGAAATTTTAATTTTTTTTTTTAAATATTCACGATATCTGTTTAGATCAAGATAGTAGGGCGTTTGAAAACACACAAATGATTTTTAATTCAGTAAATTGAAGAAAATCAATGAAAAATATTTCACCATTTCGGTGTGGAATACCGTGAGAGGAGGTTTGAAAATACATAAGTGATTTGTATTTCAGTAAATTTGAAAAACAAACAATGAAAAATATAACACGATTTCTGTGTGGAATATCATAAGAGAGGGTTTGAAAATACATAAGTAATTTGTATTTCAGTAAATTGAAAAGTTCAAACAAAAAATCCCTTGATTTCTGTGTGGAATACCACAAGAGAGGGTTTGAAAATACGTAAGTAATTTGTATTTCAGTAAATTGAAAAGTTCAAACAAAAAATCCCTTGATTTCTGTGTGGAATACCATAAGAGAAGGTTTGAAAATACATAAGTAAAGTAATTTGTATTTCAGTAATTGATTTCTGTGTAGAATACCTCAAGGGTAGACATTTTTGGGTTTTAAAGGGAATTTAATAAGCTTATATATATAATAGTATGTATTAAATTAAGTATTTGAGGAACATCTGTCTAACATTATTTGTGCTTTGATAATTTTAGAAATGATATTGATGCATATTTTTATATGTTTATTTTTAGATAATGAACGTTTTAAAAAATGTGTTTTGTGAATTTAGATAATATTTTGTCAAATATTGTCACACAGCCTTCGTTTTTTCATAAAATATTTTGAATATTAAAATTATGAAACCTATACACTCGCATAGCAATTAAATATTAAGAAATCGGATATATTTGGATTTCTTATAATATTTCAATTTTTAGTAAGGATAAAATGATTGTTTTATCATTAATAAAATAAAAAATATTTATATGATGTGCATCATTGCACCAGTTGATTGCTCCAATAAAAATGAATAAAAAACAAAAATATATTTTTGTACCATGAAAATAGATCTACGTCTAAAATTTAACAACAATTTAATAATAATAACGAAAAAAAATTATTGTATTAATTTTAAAACCTCCTTGTCCTCGAACTGATTTTTAAATTTGATAATAACTTCCATTTATAATCGTTGTTATTTTTTGCATTATCGCATTATATTTTGTCTTTGTGGACAGGATGCCTTACTTATGAGGTGTAAATTATACACTTAGTTTGTTTTAAATTCGTCTCAGAACATTTCCATGACATTGTATTAACACATAGAATTAATGCATGGACTCTTCTGATCGAGGCTATTCACAGTTTGTACATGTCGGTAACAGACTGGATATAAGAGTGAATGGAAACGGCAGTGAATGGCATTGTTAACGTGATCGGAACTGATACAGTTGGGTGATATTAAGTTTGTGGTGTGTATTTTGTGGAGGTTTATAATATATCTGTTAAGGTTGAAACTGTCAAAAATTGTGCAAATCCAGTTACGTGTCAGGTAGGACAAAAAATTTTAATTAGTAAGTTATCAATGCAATATTTGTAAAAATTATTTTTTAGGTTTAAATTCCTGAATTACCTGTGAATTTATTTTACAATTCTATTTGATTATTTTGGTCATCAAGAATGTGTATCAAGTTTTTATCATTGTTTTCGCCATTGTAGTTTAATGTCCTTAGTCCAAATATTGAAAGGTAACTACCAATGTTAATTCCTTCTCCAATCCAGCTGATCCGATACAGAAATTGACGGCAAAAAGTTGAATGTCTGCCAGTGAAAATATGCAAAACAGGTCCGTAGCCAGTCTAGGTGTAGGGAGTAATATATCCGGAGGGGCAATGGGATATTGTATTTTGTTGAAAAAATGAAATTTATCGGTTGTCAGTTTTTTTCAGAGGGCCAATCTATTTTTCGGGGGACTTTGCTCCCTCCCCTTTGTCCCCATGTAGCTATGGGTGTGATGTAAAATAATTCCAATAAAACTATCCATTGAAATATATTTAGTCAAATGGATCCATTACACTTGAATGTGAGTTGCTATATATATTTATATATGTAACAATTACATTTTGCAAGTAAACAATTTTGATAAATATATACAATTTTTGTTCAAGTTCTAAACCTCATTATATAAAATATAGTATACATAATATAGATTATACATAATTCATTAGTAATATAATTTATAATTGATTTTTGTTTGAACTTCTAGATGATAAAGTAAATTTGAATAATAATTATACAATGATTTTGTATAAAATGATAATGAATTGACTAAATGCTGTTTTTCGGTACAGTTTTGGGATTAGAATTATTTTGGTTCAAGTCGAAATAAGTTTTATTATTTTTATCTAAGAAACATTGCTTTTCAAGTCTATACCTTTTATGCGACACATTGTGGTTTTTGGTTTAGTAATATATTTTATAATAAGAGGGGGCTTCACGAGAGTCAGAACTACTAAAATCATGCTCATATCTTCAGCTGGGATAGCCCCACATGGTCTCAACAGAGAACAATTCAAATCTTAGCCGTGTTTACATTTATCATTATAACCTCTTAAATACCCTTAATATTATTACCATAAGAATGAAAAAATCCTATAATAGGCTGAAAATCTGTTGAATTTGGTTTGGGTCACTAAGAACATTGCCTTCATGTGCTAATACACAGTGTTGGCGGTAATAAAGAAACGTTTTTAGACGGGATAAGAGCCCTAAATAAAGGGGTTTTGTTGTCCCCTTCAAAACTTTTCTATCGATATGGCTTTTCTATGAACTTATATACTGTTATTTTTCTCTGTTTCGGACTTGTTTTTGGCTCGATTGTTTACATTTTTGTTTAATATACAGTTCGCTTCACACTAAGACCGCTGTTATCTTTGTAATTATGAATAGATAGAAGATGGAATGAATAAATGAATTAATTCTTGAAAGATTGAATGAATGAACAACTTCAGGAATAAAATGGAACGGAAATATATGTCTCACTCTTAAAAAGTAATTTTGTCCAACATGTTAAATCTATATTTGATATCTGTGCGATGCGTAAAATAATTCATAAATACATAACTCTAAGAATTTAAAATAATGAAAAGATAGATACAGAAAACATGTAATTTTTATAGAAAACATATAAAATTCTGAAAAATATTTGGAGATGTGCAGAAAATTTACCAAATTTACTTTTAAACGCTTGAAATAAAATTCATCATATTTGTCATACAAACAACAACAACCACAAACAACCAAAATGTCATTACATACAACAACAACAAACAATGATAAACAATAAAAAACAATCAAACAGCAAGGAACAAGCAACAAAAAGCCACAACCAAAATGACATTGATAACGATATACAACGATAAAAAACGAGAACAACAAACAACGATAAGTGGCAACAACAAACAATGATAAATAGTAAGAAACAACCACAGACAAACAACTAAAAACAAGAACAAAATCAGCATATACATAAAACCCACAAACAACGAAAATATTCATCATACGCCAAACAAAAAATGAACAATGACAGTAGGGACATAATAAATATATATTTATTTTCATGTTTCTATTGAAATATCCAGAATAGGTAATTCATGATTACTAACATTTATAATAATTATAGCATATAATATACGACAGCGAACAGTAAACATAATAAACATTAATTTTTTACTGAATGAAATTGAAAATTGTCACTTGCATTAGATCAATTTATCTGAAAAAAATATATTTTCGGATAGTATCGTTTAATATGAGCACTGTCTTACGTTAGTTGCTGATATTTTTGTAGTTTACCAGTTGTTTAGCAGCAAGAAGCCTAACGATATTTAGTTAACTAAAAATAAAGCTATCACTCTAGTAGGAGGCGATTTAAACAGAAGGTCAATTGGTCTATAATAGAATTAATTGTAGTGAGAGAAAACTTTAGAATTTGACCAAACTTTCCATTATTTATTAAAAACCACTGAAATAAGATTGAATAATTTTATTGGAAATATTCTTCATCAAAAAATCATTTATCAACGACATTTGGCCCCGGCCTTTACAAACCATGTGACAGTTTGGAGAGAGGCTTGACACTTGGCCCGTGTCACAAATGTCAAAAAGTGGGCCTTGGAAATTAATAGAATGTACTCGAGACCGTTCCCAGCTCTGTGGTCAACTAGGGTTAAGGAGAAGGGGGATGTTTGGTTTTAAGGAATAATAGGGTAGAAGTTACACGCTTAATCCGATCAAAATAGCCCTATATTAGTTTTAAAAGGGACAATAGGCTTTGTGGTGGTTACAGTTTAAATAGCTGCCAACAAAATTTCCAAATATCTTTTCAATATCATTAATAGGCTTTTGTGATTCTGTTGGCCAACAAACTTGGTGGGAGAAAATTGGTTTTCATAAACGTATTTGTAAATTTGATGTTTTATTTTGGTTGGATTTGATTTTCTTTAAAATTTGAAAGAAATTGTAGAAAATCGTTCATGTACCGGACAATTTTATTATAGATTTGCAATGAAAATTCTCTCTATATTATTCAAACAGCAGATCATAAATTTCAAATAATTTTTTTTTTTAAATCCTAAATAAAAATTTAATATTTCCATGTAAAAAAATTGAAAATTGTAGTACAATCAATGAAAATCAGATTCTTCTGAGAAAATTTTCACAATATAGTCAATAGTAATCGAAATGTGAAGTGACATTTTAGCGAGGTTATTGAATACGAATCCTGACCATGCAATATTGGATAGAGATTATTTCGGTGTTATGAACACCTGTTTAAGTTTTCAAACAAATCGATCTATAGAGATATAATAACAGATTACACTGAACTACTTCGATTCAATGTTACTATTTTATCTTCTAGCGAGGCCCTGTGACAATTTCTCCAAATATCACAAATGATAAAAAAATATATTATGAATTTACACGAATACATTTGCCAATTCAATCTTACCTCATGTGAATATTAATTTTATTTTTGTTATCGCCGGAAATGTTTGGATGTTCCATCATCGATTCTATTTAATTTCAAACGAGTTATGTATGGTTCTATATGGAGCATTTAAGAGATGTAAATAACGATGTTGTTAAGCATTGTATATACATCCACATCAGCATGTTCATTGCATTAATTTGCTTGGAAAATTTGATAGAGAAAAGGGTTAAATATTGAATATTGAAACGTCTATGGGGAGAGTGTTCGGCTTTGTGTGAGTTTTTTTTACTGTCGGTGATTCTAACGTGAGTAATATACCGCACCTAAAACATATAGGACTGTCATTTTATCTGTCGTGGGAACCTGGAAAACGAAAATTGACACCAATTCTCAAATGAAAATAAACCCCACTTCTTAATTATAATCTGGTCAATATTCAAGCTGGTGTCGCTACTGGTACTTTAACAAAAAGACCACCTGGGAAAGATTTACTAAACAGACTATAGGTGATGTTCCTTTGGTGATAATAAAAAACAACACGATATAATAGGTGTTTTCCCTCTTGTTACTTTACAGGTCTTAGCCCTTAATTCACTCCTTTTCACTACTTATTCATTGCTGTCAATGTTTCAATATTATTGTTTGCACTGCTCGTTTACCTACCCAACAAGTGAGATGGGATTTTACCGAACTTTAGATGTGTGTTGAATAGCCACGAGAAGGTGTAAGGATTTATCTTAAATGAAGGTTATTGTCATATTTCTATACCTATATTCACCCTTCTTGTGTACCGAGTCAACATCAAAGGAAGCCGCCACTCGGTAATTTTCAGGTGTCTTCATTTCGTCCAAAGATCTCTCCTTATACGAACACAAGTACCGGTATCGGGTAAACATATATCTCGTTTTGACAAAAATCAAAAGGACCACCTCTTTTACGGCAAGAATAACATTGAAACGGAGAAGACTAAAGCTAAGATATTTAAACGCTATATCGAAAGCTTTTTACAACTCTTATAAGAGGGTCATCAAGTTAAAAAGAAAGCGTAGGATTGGGTTACAAACGATAGAAGGACTCTGTATCAATAGCCTTACATGGTTTAAATTTACTTTTATAGTAGTAGTGCACATAATTCAATGACGTTTTTCGCGTTTATACATTATTTGCGGCTTTATCGTTTGATGAGATTACAGCTCCTCCATGTTGAACACAATTTTCAATGACGTTTTTCACATTATGTACATTAATGCCGTCTTAGCCATTGATGAGATTAGTTTTTCAAATAAGAATTTAAATATCTTCTTCATCAAAACCTAATCCGCATTTCAAGAGCCCTAAACAGTAGTTCATGATTCGTTGACAATAAATAGGAATTACTGTAATGCAATAAGATTCGCATATTAATGGACTATCTCAAAAAGTGAAAACAATTGAAACTGTTTGAAATATACCGAAAATGTCAAAAATCCGCATGTCGATGCTCATTCAAAGATATTCTCATTCAAAAGTTTGATACTTTAAAAGTCAAAAATTATTTTCAACGTAAAGGAAGGCTTCCAAGCATCATCATCAGGCAAGGATCAGTTAAATATCATCATCTTTTCCTATAATAATACGATTGTCATCCGGCAATACTTGATGCAATGACAGTTTTCCGTCGTCAAAACAAACTTTTTTTTTTATTTCAAGCACAACAGGACCGTTTGATTTTTATTAAATTTGCATTTCCTTAGTGATCTTCAATCGTATTTAATTAACATTTCGTTTCTGTTGCCTGATCAGAAAGCCTGTGCTTTTCTAGAAGGTTAGAACTAGTCTTTGATGCCACTACACATACAAAGACCATAACGTAAGGAACTGGTAAATTAGTAAACGTAATTTCAACGACATTATTGCCTGAAACCTAAAAATCAGATGCAGGTTTGCAATTTGTTCAACAATAAATTCAATATTAAATTTTAGTTTTTCGTTATTATTTCAGGAAATATGCCGACTCAAGCACTCCACAAAGAAGTATGTACGGGATGTCAAATGTCAATCGAAGATAAATTTCTTTTAAAAGTCATGGACAATTCTTGGCATGAAACCTGTTTAAATTGTGCAATGTGTCAACTGCCTTTAAGTGGTTCGTGTTTTGTCAGAGACAGAAAATTATATTGCAGAGCAGATTATGATAAGTAAGTATGATTTTATTTACTCATTATCCAAGATACAATTTATGACAATTTAACAGATCATTTAACATCAAGTTAACGATATTCTCCAACCGCCTTTGCGGTTTGTTAGTATATCAAATTTTACTGGAATATCAGCTGGAACTGTTAATTTGAGAATTTTGAAAGAGAAATTGTAACGATATTACAGAATTCCTTTAGTCTCGTAGTTTATGCTTCAATATTGTGCATTTCTTTATGATACTTTATGGTGCTACAATATTAGTATGACAAATTGAAAAATATGAATGAAGGTCGCTGAAAGCGATAAATTAGACATAGCCACAAAATTATCTCTAAGATGAAGAGCTTCTGCAATTGAAAGTGGAATTTCTCCATTGTGTCTTGGAACAATGACGATTATTTGAAATTGGCCCATAAAACAGTTGGATACATTCAAATAAATAACTCCACACATAAATATTGGTTTGAAAACAATCGAATAAATGCGACAAAAATAATTCCGAAATTCTTTTTATTGGATAAAACGCAATAAGGTGGTTTACTAAAAACTGGTAATGTTTCTTTTTTTGTACCTAAACGGAAAACGCAATATTAAAACAGCGAGTTTTATTGCTATGAGCCAACTAGATAAATGATGCTACTTAACGTAGAACTGTGACAAATAAAATCTGATGAAGACATATGTTTAATTTTATGTTCAATTACTCACTAGGGAGTTGAACTTATTGTAGAGACTTGTAAATATCTTAATAGAACAAACACCATTATTGCCTTCATTTGCCCCCCAACATTCAATTATCCGTTTAGCAAGTCTTGATTTATTGCTTCGTTTCTTCTCACCGCCTTCTTGTCACTGCAACCTCTGCTCTCGAGTCGCGAGCTGTGACGTAATGGTAGAAATTAGCCCCGAGAGAACGATGAATGGCAATATTAAAATCAACATAGACGAATCCCGGAAACTAATTTGTAAACGAAATTATTCAGGAATTATTGATATAGCGGTCAGTTGCTTTGATTTCAACCTAACAAATATCTTAACGAAATATTTGAATTATCGAAATTCTACTCTCCAAGAAAGAAGATTAATTTCTTAATTCTTTTCCTGAGGCTACCGTACAAATGTTACTTTTATGAAATCGTTAGTGGAATTTTAAATATATTTTTTGCATATCTATTTAATTTTTTTTTCTATTTAATTCTCGAAGACTTTTTAAATCGTCCAAAATGTGGAATGATATTTCTTTTATTTCATACTGGAAGTTTTCACCTTTGGAATGAACCGAAAATTATAGAAATTCTGCCACAAACACTAAATTTAGCTTAAATATTATCTAGATTACTATTTGGTGTACAAATATTGAATCGTATTTGCTTCAGCGGCAAACGAGCACCCCTATATGTTAACCGTCACTAATGACATTTCTAAAGAGTCCCGAAAATAAAGGAACCCACATATTCGAATTTGTCACAGCAGTCAAAAGAGCATCAATCAAATGTAACCACTGTCAAACTTGACGGTTACCACGCGCTACTGGCAGGCACCAACACCAAACGGGATTATTTTGTTTTCTCTGTGCAAATCTTAATTCTAAACATTTGATTAATTGATTGTGTAATCTCGCGTTACTCATCAGAACATGTACGAGATTTGTGACCACGTGCAAGAGTTAAGATCGTCTGCCACTGATACTGTTGTTAATCCGATGAACTTGCCATTCTGGTCTGTCCCTTGTCCAAATATGCCCTATGTTGACAAATGTTAATTCTTTGACAGCCCCTAGCTGTCATTTCGTTGGCTACTTTCGAATATTGCAATAGTGGACAGCCTCAAATGTTGACATTGCAGAAAAGTTAACATTTACAATTTTCTCTGAAATTAATCCAACTTTTACGTAAATTTAATAAGAATCTAGGAAAGCATAATTTTCTTAGCAAAGTAGTTAATGTTTATAGATGTGGTTCTGAAATTCGGTGTATTTTTCAATGGTATACTAGTACTATCTGAACCTGGATTTCGTTTATTTGATTTGGGAGAGTTTTTATTCTCCCCAGTGTACAGGCCTAGGATGGAACAAATATTTTATTGAGAGTTTGAAATAGGCAGTCTTAATTGACTGGGTATATTTTGTGATTTTCACTGGATCTGAATTTTCAGAAATACTGCTTATATGATATTGTGTTATTAACTCACTTAATATGCTTCATACATGTCCCCTTCTAATATCATTAGCTATTTCAACTGAATAACGAGTGCAATCGAAGATAACAACCGTGTATATTAGATTCAAGTTGGTTCAAAAACCTCTGATTGTGTTGGGGAGAAAGAAAAATGTGATAGCTGATAAGGTGTCTCTCGTTACAATATCCACCACTTAAAGCCTTTAATCCTTTTGATATTGACACACTATTAACCCTGAAACCTCTTTCAAAATGTAACATTATGTTATGATAAATACTCATTATATACCGTACATATTTCAATATCAATAATTAATAGAGTTTTAATACACAAATTCACTGAATGATATGATAAACTTGAAGAAATTAGAGTTAAGTACGTTCTTTACTTGTCTTGACGATTGTGGCATACGAACCAAGGTTCAAAATTTCTGATAATCTTGATTTTTTTTCCATGCCCATATTCACGTTTCTACGTTCAGAGGCTATCATGGAAAATTAATTTGCATGTAAAAACTATCACCTAGTCTAAAACTGTTTTTTGTTTCTTTAAAAAAAAACTTGCCTATTGGTAACAATGCAAGAAATTGTGAAAATTTTCGTTACTTGAATTCGGGTTATAGCAAACGCCAATGTCGTGATGGCTGAATTTGAATATCGTTTTTTTTGTGTTTACGATATAAAAAATGTTACAAAGACCAAAATTTTAGGACGGTGATTTTCGATTTCGAGGATTGTGTAATGCAATGCAATTTTTTGCATCAATTATGCAAATTCGTTTCGTTGTATAGTTGTTGGAAAAGAAAAACTCTAAAATGTGTTTCCTTGATCAGACACATGGAAGTCAATTGTTCATGATAAAAAAAAATTCCCATGGAGAAAAAAACTAAAGTTTGCAGTGATCAATCATAAAGGGCCGTCTTAGACATGACTGAGACAAGGATAAGGTTTAAGTCCTATCATATTTGTTGTTTGTACTATGAAATAGATAGGTTTGAAACTGAAATTGATAAAGTTAGGTTTATCATTACCTTTATAAAACCTTTGCCTTTACCACAAACAAACTCCCACCTCGATCTTTATAGTATGTATAAGAGCTTTAAAATTTAGAACAAAATAATGTTTCCATTTATCAATGCAGTGCAATATTCAATGCAATATTCTTCAAATGATACTTAATTTTTGTGTTTTGCTACCGTTCAATGGTTAGACCTAGACAAATTGCAAATACACCTTTTGCTCTTTTATTAAACGAAATAAGATATCGACCGATTGTGCTCAAACTCGAACTTAACCTTTTACAATATTTCAAAAAAGTGAACACTTCGAAAAATCTCTTGTACACCATAATGGAGGTATTTTTTACACTTTCGTCCAACTAAAGTCGTATTACATTTTCTTAATCCATTTAGTTAAAATAAATGTTAGTATTCTCATCTTTAAGTATATGGCAAAAAGACCCTTTCAAAGGCAAAACTTTAGATTGTAGTTGTCCGATCGATGTCTGTGTTACATTTACATAAGGGACCATCAAAAATCAATAAGAAGTGTCTTTAAGGAGGGGAATATTAGATTTGTTTCGTATTGCTTCTATTTATTTTCTTTGTCATTTCGTTTATTGCTTCATTACTTCTTGTTCGTCCTTCTTTCCTTTTCACGTCTCTATTTTATTAATAGCCTAGCATCATTAATAGTGCATCAGTCACACTCGCTGATTTCCCCCGCTGAGAAACGGTTAGAAAGGGGCGTTGAGAGGCGGTCTATCGCCTCGTTAACCATCTTAAACGTCTTTTATTGAATAGAAAATGATACCACATATCTCAAGGCTGATTACATTTAACTTAGATCACATAAAACAGAATCATTCAGTGCAAAATAAAGCTCGCTGTTGTCTCGATGCTTTTCTGCCATTCGTTTTGTCAGCGTTTTTTTAAAGTATCTTTTAGCTTATAAACGAAGTAAAAGATTTTTTAAAGAAAGGTCAGATTTCTAGACATAAATAAGAAACAGAACAGAACATTCACAGCGAGTCGATGCCACTTCATTGCCTGTTGTATGGCAATCACATCTTTATATCAACACTGACCACGAAGGACCAATTTATCTTTTTATATAAAATTTTGCTTTCCTTACAAGATTTTTAAGCCATTGTCGATTGATGTCGAAATTTTTTAACGGTTTTTATTTTTTTTATTTTTTTTTTTTTTGAGTTTAAGGAAATTGAGGATTTCTTACAGGAGTTGAAGAAACGATTGAAAGATACCAAAGTGAGATAATTTTGGCGCCATTTTGAACAAAATTTGTCACTTT
This sequence comes from Lottia gigantea, assembly GCF_000327385.1. NCBI lineage: Eukaryota > Metazoa > Mollusca > Gastropoda > Lottiidae > Lottia > Lottia gigantea. The sequence goes on from NW_008706876.1 coordinate 414,507, forward strand.
TGGCAATGTTTTGGTCAGTTTTCTATTTTGATATTTAGATACGGAAAAAAGGCTGTAAGCATATACGATGTTTTATAACAAAAATTTCAGTCTGTAACGCCGGAAATCAGGAATATTGAAATGTAAAATATAAGATAATATTTGCACATCAAAGAAAATACCGCTGGAAATAGTAACAAAAATAAGCTTTTTTTAGTTCAATAATATTTTTATTTCTAATGTTAATGAGGTATTCCTCCTCATGCGTCACTTCCTTTCTGATGTTTCTGAAAATATTCGGGATGAAAACCACACATCCTGGTCTTTGTACCCAAAAAACTAATAAACAGGGATTTAGGCAGCTTTTGGTGATCTATACACATTGTTCTGTGGCGTCAAAACATCAATTTTAAGTAGTTGGTCAATATTGTGAGCACTCTGAAACCACTAACCGTCAATGGTCAAGCAACGTCATTTGCAGCTGCCGAGCTCCGATCGTTTTTATTTATTGAGGGATTTCAATACTCAAACAGTTATTGTTGAGATTTTTTTTCAAATAAAAGGTGTTTTGGATCGATTTGAAAGTGTTGTCAAAATGCACATTGAATTAGTTAAGTTAAGCCTGTATCCTCTTTACATAAAACTGGATTGAATGAATTAAACCGAATTAAAAAAGTTAATCTTGCATGATTCGGTTTGTCTTTTGATGTCGAAAGTTGAGTTTTTAATAAAGTGAAATTTTGCGCTCGAATTACATCTCAAATGAAGCATATATTTATTACCTTTATCTGTAAAACATATGCAGTTTCTTTTGCCTTGTCAAATACCTGTTCAATAGGCTCATATTTTATGGGCATAGGTGTATCTGCATTTTATATTTGATTTTACCAAGTTACTCTGAAACGAACTGAATTTTATCTTTTTGTACGTAACAATTCTCTGGTTATGTTGCCTTTTCTCTTTTCCCTTTGTATATTTGTGCCCTCAAGCTATTAATTCCACAGAATCAGTGCTTCAACAGTAGAACATTGATTGCATTATGTATTTTTAAAAAGCAAAATCACATGGTTCGGGTGACAATCAAAACAACAATCACGCCCATCCCCCCCAAATCTGCATATGCGTGTTGATTTTGCAAAAATATATATAGAATGTTCGTTCATATAAGTCTATCTAAGTTATCAACAACGTTGATTCACGAAGACATGAAGACGTTTCAGAGAAAATTTGGTTTGATTGTGGTAAAAGTACTTGGCAGTTGTGAAGTACCCGATATTTACTACCATATAACGTACCTAGGTCAATATATAGCTAATTACTGGGCAATATGAACATTATCTACTGTCAATAATATATTATCACTGACCAAATAAGTAAATAAGATAACTAACAGGATTACACTCATCACTTAACATCACTTAGCGCTTGCGTATCCAGATTTGATATCGTTTTACACCGCAACATCATGATAAATCGTTTAGCGACATCTTATCATTATGCAATTTGTGGCAGTGACAGTTTTAAAAGCATTGCTTTATTAATCCAATATCTTTGATTGCAATTAAGTATTAGAATTAAGAATTATATTAAAAGTTATAAACTCAACATGTACGCATTACAGATTTTCAGGTGCTTTGCTGGAACCATTGAGGTTAGGCCTTAACATTGTCATTAACATTGTCAATAACCTCAAAAAGACCCAAATGTTCTGCTGCTCTGTAAGTTAGACGCTTGCTCGCTAAAAGTTCAAGGTTCAATCCCGGCATAGGTTGAGATAATATCTCCCGGATTTTTCAATCCGGTTTCCTCTGATGCAAGTCGGAGGGCTGACATAGAAAAATCGTCTTATAGTCGTTCGGACGGGACAATAAACAGAAACTCTATTTGCTACAGGCTTTGCAATTTAAGAAGAGAAGAACGTAAAATTTCATTTAATTTATTTCATTTAGTGTTTCTATCAGATCAGTAAGGTATTGCCGTTTTTTTTTTGTTTTTTTTTTTTGCGATACCTGTAAAGTCTAGTTTGAAAGTCGTGTCTGTCTGTAACAATCCATATTATCAATAGCATTGATAGTAAGTGATACATCTACCTTGTCAGTTATCGTGAGCTCATTTAGATTCTACTTATTTACATTGTATATTCAACGCTAAAAACTACTTAATCATTTCAAAACAAAGCCTTCAAAAACTTTACAGGTCTTCAAACGTGTTTCAAGTGTAACGCAAACATTTTGTTGGTTGTCGCACTTAAAATCAATACAAATTCTATTGAACTGACAGTTGAGAAATTGACAAATAAAATATTATTTCTGCTTGAGTGTTGCCATTTGCTTAATGCAATCGTAAAATCTCTTTGATAAGCATATCGTTGAATTTGACTCGAAGACCTTTCGTTGAATATCAGGGGTCGTTTTAGAACGTTTTTAATTTCCGTGTTGGCAATAAATTATAGTGAATATTTTACACGTCGCTATATATAGCCATACTCGAAACCAAAGAGCATTCATAGCTTTGTATTATAATAGAACTCTCTCTTCAGTGTCCTGATTGCAAAATTATTCCGGAACACCTTTTTACCTTAATGGCAAAACCTGTCAATTAGAACCATTGTAGTCAAGATTGATAGTCGCGAGCAAGACGTGTCGTAAAAGCAATTACTTCCCCTTTCTTACTCGCAACTAACGTTCAACTAAAATAATATTGGTAATTACGTGTGTTATTTATTATAGAAGGCTGGGATTAGATTATGATGTACAATAGGAGGAGAGTTAGAGACTTTTGTTCAGATGGTAATCAAACGATCGATTAGATAAATTACACTTCACGTCATTACATTCTCAATCGGTAGTCAAATCTCGATCAACCAGATTTAACGTTCAGGCGCGAAATTGTTACTTGATAGTCAAGAAAACAATATCCATGTCCATAGTCGTGATCATTGCAAAAATGCAACTTTTAACTTGTTTTCTGTGAAAAATTTAGCATGGGTTAATTCTGTAATTTCCAATCCAGTTAGAGTAGATGGGAATATACGTAACCTTGTTGATCGAGACTAAATTTCAAAATCCATCTCAATTAAAGCTGTCGCTTATATCAGTGACAAAAGATCTATCACAATTACAGGGACTTACATCGCTTATATCAATAATAATTAAATAATACGCCAATATTGAGTCTGTAATCCTTTCAATTGACTTTAAGCTCATAAATTTTCCCCACCAAATGTTGTCATCTTGTATTTTAAAATGGTAATATTATGTTAATCTTGTCAATAAAGAGCCACAATCTCGTCTCTGTCTAACCATTATCTGATAAGATCGAAATCAAATTGAAAGTAGACCGACAAAGACCAGATTTTCCAGTGTTGAAGAATGGTTTGAAAGTTCAGTTAAATTTCACGATATTTTGACACTATTTACGGTTACCTTTTAATCAAAGAATTATATTAAAAGTATTCGTTCACATAATTAAAATTTCATAATTCTATTTTTTTTTAATTCCAGTCAATCTTTTTGGCATAAACCTCTTTTGAACTTTTAAAATGGAAGGAAATAATATCATGGCCATAAAATCCTGATAATTGAACACGAACTTGGTGTACCTTAAACTAAATAGAAAAAAAATATTTTGATGTGTATTTAAATTCATAATATTAAGAAGGAAATAAAAATGAAAGGAATTTCATTCAACAAAAATTTCAAGTAGGACAGTTTTCACTTATTTACGTGTGATATTGATCAATGAGTTGCTGTTTGCCGGTAATGCAAGCAACACCACATGATACTAATAACTAATGAACATTTTTGTTGATTTTTATAATGCTTTTGATGGCATGTATAATTCCTTTTCACAAAGTCAAAATTTGTTGATCTTTTTATGAAAGTTTGGATAGTGGTGATTTTTAATATTATATTTTGTTGTTTAAGGAAATTTGGTGATTCAGTGTTTGATTTATTCCCATTTGGCATAGTTTGAAAGAATTTGATTTGATTTCATAGTTGACTGATATCTATTTTAACAACTATTTTAGATTTCATAATAGGACATGTCATTATATTTCCCTACTGATATATTCTTTGTCCCAAGTCACTTTGTTACATAAATATATAGCCCTTAATCCAGATATGTCATAAAGTTCATACAGATGGTCGAATATATTTCAGAGAACTTTACTTTTGAAAGGCGTCATATATGCATGAATTGCTTTATTCTTCTGTCATAGAAGATAAAAAAAAATACCCATTCTCTACCGTGAGAAGGAAGAAAAGCGTATTTATTCTCTAGCGTGTGAGGAAAGAATAGTGTGTTATGATCGGATTTACACCGTGTAATGTCGGTCTTTTGTGATCCGTCAGGGGATATTTTACCTCACCAGGTGTGAGGAGCAAAGGGCGACGTCGAACAAGGCGACTAGTCCCTAAAGCCCGGATTATTAAAGAGGGGGTCGTAAGAAGAAGGGCAGAGGTCGAGACCCTGTACCTTTTCGGAATTCTGATACAGAGTTGAGACTCGGATATCAAGGTCAAGGCTTTAACGAAGTGGCATAAACAACAGGAAGTGGTTGATCGAGGCTACTCGTTTCTGTTTGGGTGGATATTGCTTATTGATGAAGTCAAATCCAAGGAGATCACCTCTCATTGATTATAACGTGAAGTAGGCAATGAGATTTTTGAAAGGAAAAGGTGTGAATGGCCCATAACCCCTTGTTTGTATTAGCTACAATGGGGGATTTGAATATAGTTCTATGGTTTTATTCAGACTTACTTCAAAGCTTGTACAAACTGAAGTGTTGAATTGCCTTCAGGGTGGTTTTCTGCATGTACATTGTACGTCTATATCTTAGTCATATTAAACATAAGATTATCAATGGTATAAAGTATGTAGCATACAACTCGGGGATCATAAAATATTTTCTCGACCATTTTTTGGTTTGGTTTTAAAAGCAGATAAATGGTCTTCTGTCATGCTATTCCCGACTGTAAAAATAATTGACTGCTTAAGAATTTATATTATATTGTAACAAAGGTAAAAAGGCGTCTTTACAGTGTAGAAATTATAAAAAAGCCGACGTCTGGTTCTCCCTAACAAATATATGGGCTCTCGTCAATACCTTGACCGTTTTCACGAGCAGTTAATGAGAGCTAAGCTTTATGGAATGATATGAAAATATCGGTACGACTGTATCACTTTAAGGTGTCATATAACCATTCTATGATATCCCGCCAATCTAATTATGACTGTTTGTAAACTTACAGTATTTGAAATACTGCCATTCGAAATAGTAATAAAGTCAACATAAATGAAATACGAAACTAAATATGACAAACATAATCCTGTCAAGCTAGGCATTTTTAATTTTCTTGTCAGAGTTTCGTATTAATTGTACTTATAAGAAATATTAAAAACACTATATCAATAAAGAGCAATGATAATGAATATTTAGTTAACTGACGTCTTGTCTTTATTTTCATTAGTTTCAGTTTACATCTATTATGTCTCATGGCATTCACTATAACGAAGGCGCTGATGAACATGGCGAATCGTATGCAGCTGAGTTCTGACTGCATCAGTGTAAATTTGTCAAATGTACTTAAGGAAGCTGGCTTGCCTTTTTCAATTACTATTAATTATAAGACAATGTCGTCTCGATAAATAGGACTACATAATTTAAAGGGGCCACGTGCAATATTTTTTGTATTTAAAACATTGTAAATTGCTCATGATGATATTTATGAAATTTTTCTTTATTTACTTTTATGTATAAACTCGATTAACCTTAATTTATTTTGAAATTAAAAACAGAGCGTGCTAATTGAACAGTTTTTTTCTATTTTTGGTGTTTGATCTCATAATAACTCAATATTAAATATTTTAGTTGAAACCTTCAGAATAAGTAAGAGACTTATTTTTCTACAATTAGGCGATTATTTTGCTTAAATTCGTACACTAGTTTTTGAAAAGCAACCGAAAAACATAGTGACGTTAAATTATTTACGTAAATCGTTTTACTAGTGAAATATTTTCATGGTTATTGTTCTTCCTTATAGATTTGTGTATTGATAATATTAATTCAATAACAGATATAAAGATATCAACAGATTAAGTAAAAGAACCGTTAATTTGATCGATATTGATAATTCGACCTACTTTAAAACTCATTACTTTTTAAGGTTGTCGTTAAATTGACCGGAATAATGGAATTAACCTCAATCCCTTTACAAATTCTTTATTAATTGCTGGGAGAAAAAACTTTTAAAACAGGTGACGTGGTAGAGCTCTTTTGTTTCATCATTATCTAGAAACATCAAAATCTCGGAAATTCCTCGCTTTCAATGCAGATGGCGCTTCTATTACCTCTGCAGAAGCCTTTGATGTCACCAATATGTTCCCCGGAAGTTAATTGCCAAAGAAAAGTCTAATTGTTCCCAGCACTTTCTGAGAATGGACCGAGTGTGAGGATCATAAAATGGAACCAATTTCAGCCTTTCTGAACACTCGGTGTAAATCATTTTGTTGAATAAGCTGATTGACAGAGCGATGAAGATGTACGATCGTTTTAAAACAATTTAGAAATTAGTTGAGGCAGAACTGATTAATTCGTTCTGATGATTTTCACGCTTGTTTTTGAATATTGATGAGTTGCTCTTTAAAAACTAATTCTGCATTTTTTTGTTTTTCTGTGGCATAAAGCAACAATGAGAAATCAAGCTTTTGTTTTTGCAAGTATTTCATACATTATACCCCCCCCCCCCCCCCTCCCCCTCTCCCCTCTCTATACATATTATGATGGTATTGCAATTTCTCAAATTTTGACGGTGAGCTGTGAACACTAGTACAGATTAGCTTAAGCTTAAAAATTTCCGTTTCTAAGACTAATGTATATTGGTTAGACGAATGGCGAACCTTTAAAGGGATTGTAAAGAGGTTTTTCTAAACTTCTAATGTGTATCTGGGACATTGAATGCATCAATTTGCACCATATCTATGCAGTTACCCCCTAGTGATGTCATAAAACGCGTTAGTTTTAGTGGAATTGCAAGAACCAAACACGTCAGAATGAAAATTGGAATGGTGCAAATTGATGCTACCAGTGTCCCCGATACACCCTAAAAAGTTTAGAAAACCTCTTTACAGACCCTTTAAATGACAGTTAAGTACTTATGAATTGAGATATATTTTGCGCTATATCAGCAAAAGAATCTTTCATGTAAGATAGTCGAACTTAAAAACGTGTCGATTGCAGATCAGAAGCTCTCCGATCAATTCGTCAAAGGAATTAGCATATGTTTATTTAGATTTCAAGTCAGACACAAACTGAATCATTCCACATGACATGACACCAGACTCTTCAATATTGACACATTTCAAACATGGCAAATTGACAAGATCATACCAAAACAAAGAGGAAAATCAGGCTTCACACCGTTGTTAGTACAAAATTAATTCGAAAACAAAAGGCGCTGCATTAACGGACATTTGTAGTCTCGCAGTGAATAAACCAGGCTCGCACTGAATTTTATACAGCTGCGGTATTGGATAATTGATCCATTATTCTAACTGAGGACTACATTTGCATAATTTGTTTTGGGAACGTATCGAACTCTTGTCGTGTAGGAGTTGTATCGGAAGAGATTAACTTGCGAGCAACTAACGGCTTTCAGATTTTAACCAAAGGTTTTATTCTATCCAACATTTTGTGTACAATGTCTTCAGAGAGGCTCCATTATTGTCCTACGCAGTGCAGTGTGGGAACGTTGGTAAATGGCTAATCGAACTGTTGTGTTAAGTCAATCATGTATGGGGTTGTCTTTTCCTTGGTACAAGGCGCTCTTATGAACGGCTTTTCTCTAACATGAGTCAAGTTAGTTCAGATTATATTTTGAGAACAAATAATATATTGTGTAAATGATTAGGAATTGTTCGATAACCATTATAAGGGATCGAATGCGCTATTGAGCTTTGTTTTTTAGAAGAGCATTATCTTAAGCCGTGTCAAATTCTAAAAGAGATTTTTATGTTTTGTTTCTGTAAGGGATATTCACTCAAAATGATCTAAAGAATGAATGAAAAGATAGACATAATATAGTTTTTTAAATTTTGAGACATAATATAGTTCTTAGATGTTGAGACACGACATAGTTCATATATTTTGAGACGTAATATAGTTTATAGACTTTGAGACAAAAAATAATATAATTTAAAATTTTAAGATATGATATAGTTTATTATTTTTAGACAAAATATAGTTCATGATGTTTTAGACATAATACAGTCTATGATTTTTTAGACAAATAGTTTATAGACGTTGAGACATATAATAGTTTTTAACTTAAAAATTATGCCCTTGGTAGGCCAATCTAGAGTTTCCTTGGTGGGCCTCATACGCAAAGTGTTTATCAAAGTATTATATATGCTTTCAGAAAACGCTTTCGAAGCTTCAGTCTGGACTTGACTTAAAAGGAAGTCATTATATTCATATAAAATGCATATCCGGGATATTCTAATCTCATAAATTCCACCTGGCTGTGAATAAGACTACTTATATTCTTTTGATCTTTTATGATGTGCCGCCGCGTTATCTCCAATACAAAAATATATGTGTCTTAAACAAACTGATAGTAAGGTTACGATATGCCTTGTCGGACATACATAACCTTAATGGTTAGTTAAAGGGGTGATTTAATGGCGGCCATCTTGAAATTTGCTGCGTAACTACGTTTGCTCTTGTATGTTGAAGAATTAATGGATTAAGTTTATGACGCTCACAACATTGGGTTTAAAAGGTTATTGTTTTGTCAACATTGACTTCAAAACCAAACTCTTCACTTTTTGTTTGAAGTTTTTCACTCTTGTGTGGTTTACTAAATTTATGGATGTGAAATTTTGACACAGTGCGAGCGAAGACTTCTCCTGAACTCTTAATTCATCTTAATGTATTGTTTAACTTTTACTTTATGATTTTAAATACCTTACGAGTCTAGTTTGAAAGTCATTTCAGAAAACATTAAAAAGCTCAATAAACTGAAATTAAATAACTGCACCGTACAAATCTCGGACAAATTTGTTCAAAGAAAACGAAACAATGATTTGCATGTGATCTTATTTTAATCAGACCATCCTTTTTGGAATGTGTAGCGTTTAATTTAAAGAAAACAAGTTATTTAATTGAAACTGAGCAATCCTTTGCAACTTATCTACAATTCCAGTCAAGTTTGTTTTTTTTTGTAAGAGAACCTCATAAGGAGACATTGTTGAAAACTCATTATCTATCTATAAATTAGAATTATTAGTGTTGTAGTGCTAGAACAATCTTAACTGATGTATGCGTTATAATTCCATTTTAATTTTAAGAAATACGATTATAAATGGTTATCTTTTTGCTCGGATAGGTAACTAAAGTCGATTAAATAAGGTCAATGTTTAACTACTATTGGCAATAACACCTAACTGTTCCAGGATTTGAAACATTGAAATATTCAGAGATGACATGGAAACATGCTGGCTTTACGATGTCTTGGGTCATAAGAAAAATGCCATTTAATTTGGAAATATAATATAATTCTACATTCTACTATCGTTCCTAGAATGGTTCAAACTAGATATTTTCATCGGTGACTGCTTGTTGGATAGAATACAATATGTTTTCAAAGTTTGATTTTTTTTTTTATATTTAAATCTTTAAGATTTGTTTTCTATGACGAAAGAATCAAATGTCTATTCCTGGAACTTGGCATTCCTGGCATCAACGAAAAATGACGTCGTCGTAAAATAGAGTTTCTTCAGTTCTTCCTTGGTAACTCACTTCACTCACTTCAAACTCCAAGGTTGCATGGAGATTATTAAAAGATGAAGAACAACACTCGTGGTTTTTAATAAAGCCAGAACATAATGGTTGACCAGTTCTCGTGAGTTTCTGTCAATATTGTCGCCATGTTAGATCCACCAACCGAACTAATACCAACAGAAACGAACATCTCCTGATGAAAAAACGGCCAAATATCAGAGATGAAGTGAAAACAAACTGGCATACAATCTGAGAATAATTAGTCAAGCTTTACATGATGAAGTCAACTGTAAGACTGGCGGTTTTAATAACTGTCATCCGCTGTAAGGAAAACTCGACCTGAATATACGTTAGGAAGTGTTACCACAAGACGAAACATGCAGTCGAAACGTCTCTTGCATGGTTTTGTTATCTGTCTTGGATAATAGTATTAACATTTTGTGCAGAATTAAGGGTCTCGAATTGTGAACTACGCCAGCGCTTCTGAAAAATGGGCTCATTCTAAATCACCCTTCCATCTTGCTCCGTCATTGAATTATCAAACGTAGAAATCATTTTTTTGTTCCGGGACAACTGATTGCTTCTTCTGTCGTTTTATGAAAAAAATGCAAAAATATATATTTCGAGACAACTGGCCATGGAGAGTCATTGGCAGGTTTATATGACATGGATGCAAATCTGTTAAAATGGGCTGTTATTATGGAAATCGTCGTCAAATTAATGAACAATGTCCCATTTTTAAATTTCTGGATTCAACAGTGAGTGTGTCATAACGATATCCCCATATCATATCAACAGAAGAAGTAAAGATTGACAGAATTAAGTGGATTTTTTAAAATACCAATTCACTATCAACGGGATTAAGAGCTCCGACTTGACATCGTTGATATGCATATCAAAATATTTCTTGCTTTCTAATACACAAAAGAATACCTTAAAAATGTTACTTAGTTTATTTATTTAGCTTAATCCACGCAATTCATCATATCTTTGATTTTGATAAATTCACTTCTATTTTGTCATATACACAAAGAGATATGTTGGTTACATAAATGCTTCTTAGCTATGTAACGATTTGGAGGTTACATACAGTAATCCGGTGTTAATCGCTATGTTGAATCTCACCCAAAAAGACGCCAAGAAAACTTTGATAAAAAAAATTACGTCGAAGAGAAGAAAATGGTTTATAAAAACTCATTAGACATTTTTAAGGACATTGCTTTATCAAAGTGTTGCATTTTGCACAAATTAAAACTAAATAAGACAATTTTAACTAAAGATAGACTGTATTTAAAATTTAGAACATTGAAAAATTCTCTGAAAATTACTTTTTAAAAATTTATTGACTAAATCAAACGTTATAAATCTACATGCAGTACAATTTCTTTAAATACATTGAAAAATACAGCAACAGTAAAAATTATTTTTTAAAAAATATGCTATTAATCCAATTCTTTTACATGTGAAATAACAAAAAATAACAGGAAATTTAAACTATTATGATTTATAAAAACATCTTATGTAGAAAATTATTTTAGAATTTTCTAAAATAAATAACATAATAATATACCATAATTATATTGAGGACCAGAAAGAAACACATGTTATTTATATACAAAGGGCATATTTAAAGGCATAACTTCATATAAAAAAAAGAAATAATGTTTAATTTTATTGTATAAATAACATAAAACACAACATAAGATTATAAACACATGCAAGACATGCTTATTTTTAGAAAAGCATAATTATTGAACACAATTCAAGTTTATAAGTGTAAAAATAACATAAAACACGAAAACAATATAAAGAGCTAATAATAAACACATAAAACAAACACAATTTAACAAAATAAACTCAACTTATTCACCTTTCTTAATGGTATTCACATTTCTTTAAGTTCTTAATGACATTTTTAACACAATATCACCTAACAATGCTTCGATTTTTAACACTGAGTACAAATCTTTGTTTAACCATAAATCTATGTCAATTCAAAGTACGAGTGTCAAATTGTGAATAACGTGACAACTTCAAGTGGGCACACAGTACATGGATATCGATTCGAACTAGTATTCGAATAGTTCTCCTGATTTTTTTCGTACAATTTATAGACGGTTGGACAAAAGATTTTGAAAATATATTCAAATTTATACACCCTTATGTTGAATATGTATCGTTTCTAGATATACTCCACTTTCACTGAGTCGTATTCAATGTGTCTCTTTTATTGATCATTAGCTAAGCCTGTAAGTTTTGTTCTATCACCTACCACAGGTTGACTGTAGTACATTTAGTCAATACAAAAGGTATCAGGACAGTTAGGACAGGACTAAAAAAATGTCTTGCGATAAAAAGCAGTTTTAAGACGAGAAGCTCGAAGAAATTCAAAGAAAATATTGATTTGGGGCGATTTTTAAGAATTAATAAGCTTAAAATTGCTTAAAATAATGTCTTCAAATGTGTGACAAAAGAAATGCTTTATATTTCATGAAATGTACTATTTTGCTTATTTCTTCAGAAATATCGAAACAAATATAACATTAATGTGCACATATTTATCAGTATAAATTGGTTAAATAGAAATGTATCAATTTGATACAAATATGATATGTAAAGAATAAATTAATATATCATTTCATTATTAACAAAAAAAATACTGAAACCACAAAGACGGTGCTCTATTTTGTCCAGTATCCAATTCGGTACCTTACACAAATATAACTTATATCTAATTTTAAACCAAAAATCTATATAAAATAAAAAAAATATTTTCGTTATCACATACAGTTTAATAATTTGGGTACATGAAAAAGTGCTTGATTATGAAAAATATTGCCCCATTATAGGCGCATTCATTAAATAATGTGCTCTGTTATTCCATTGTCATCAACAAATAATATACTTGTATACATGTATATGTGCCGATTCTTTAATTCAATATTTTGTATAATTTTAGATTATTTGGTACAAAATGTAACGGATGTTTACAGTCTATCCCGGCAAATGAATTGGTTATGAGAGCCGCTGGTTATGTTTATCATTTACGATGCTTTATGTGTATGGCTTGTGGTCATCAACTTCAGAAAGGAGATGAATTTGTGGTGAAAGAAGGCCAATTGTTCTGTAGATTAGATTTTGAAAAAGAATTCAGCATTATGCCAATGAGCCCGAAAAGTATGTTTTTCTTACATTATGTATCCTTTGTATATAGTTTTTGTATATTTTCATTAGAGACATTTAAAACTACTACTTCTTCATGAGCTGTCTCCCGATCAAATACTTTTGGAAATTTGAATAATATATATGAAAAAAAAACAATGATCTCCCTGCAGACAAAAAACAAAAAAGATTCATTCCCAAATCTAACTTTTGCAACATTTTGATTTCGGTTTCGATATGAAATAAAATATTTTTGAATAAAATGACCATCTTTTATTGTATCATTAAAAAATGTATTGAAACATTTAATATCAGTGTAACATTTAATATCAATGTAACATTTAATATCAATGTAACATTTAAAGCGAAAGTAACATTTGATATCAATGTAACATTTAAAGCGAAAGTAGCATTTAATATCAATGTAACATTTAACATTTGATATCAATGTAACATTTAATGCGAAAGTAACATTTAATATCAATGTAACATTGTTTTCTATTTTCCAGGTGATTGTAGTGATTTTTGTTTTGATGATCGAGACAGCCGTGATTCTAAAGGACCAAAAAGACCTCGCACTATTTTAAATACAAGTCAAAGACGAAAATTTAAAGCAGCATTTGAACTAAATCCTAAACCGTGCCGAAAGGTAAAAAAAAATCTCAAAAATATAATTTTACCAATTTTAATTTGATTTTTTGTCCGTGCCAGATATGATTCTGATTTTTAAATATAGAAATAAGTACAAAGAGGGTAGAGAAACAGGGCATGCTACTACTTCTGAAACACATTTTTTCATTCGTCGACTGGCATCCATTTCTGAGAGAACAACCTGATAAATATTTCATCTATATTTAGCAAAATGTTTCTCATCATATCAGTTAAAATGCAAATTTGTATTTTTATTAGGTTCGAGAAGCACTTGCAGCTGAAACGGGTCTCAGTGTCAGAGTTGTCCAAGTTTGGTTCCAGAATCAGCGAGCAAAGGTGAGTACACAATTATAATATAAGTCCGAGCTGTAAAGTCACTTTTCTATATCTTATCTAATATGTATGACACTCTTTGTTTTGCATTATCCAGAATTTTAATCATAAAAACTTCAGATTGAAGTTCCGTTTCTTATTTATGTGAAATTCATGTTTGAACTATGGTTATTTCAGGTGAAGAAAATAGCTCGTAAACAAAATGTAGAAACTAATAATAATAATGGTGAGGGTAAAAAATCGAAAAAGTCATCGAAACGGAAGTCAGATGATGAAAGCGACTCTTCAGACTGTGGAGGTAATAATGACAGTGATGAAGGCATTTCAAGTAAGTTTCATTTATATTACGACACTAACTTTATTTAACTTAATAAAATACAATCTCATTTACAAAAGAGCCAGGGGGGCATCATTTTTCTTATTCATTTGTTTCCTGAAAATTCGACTTGGTAACTAAACATTCGACTTGGTAACTCAAAAATTCGACTTAGTAACTAAACATTCGACTTTGTAACTCAAAAATCCGACTTGGTAACTAAACATTCGACTTTGTAACTGAAGAATTCGACTTGGTAACTAAACATTCGACTTGGTAACTCAAAAATTCGACTTTGCATTTTCGAAATACTAAGTTGCATTTTCAAGATACAAATTTGACTTTTAGGAAAAGAAAAAATGGTTGGAATAATTTGCATTTTTTTCTTCATAAAACGAAAACTTTAAAAAATAACATGATTAAACTGATGTTTATGTAATTTTATACAGAAGAAAATTCAATAATCGTCATTTTCAAAATGCATTTTTTTCTAATAAGAATTTTTTTACGTATGATATGAATAAATTTGATGAATATAATATGATATATGATACACGCGACCATAACAATTTATATTATAATTTGACATTTTTCTCATAATAATAATATTTTTTCTAATCAAATGATCAAAATTTACCACGCATTGGTTGTGCTTCTATGATTTTTGAATTGATGAACAAAAAATATTTTCTATTATTATTACTATATTCCTCATAATACATAAAAATATTAAAAGCCGCAATTTAAGAATCAGTCATGTAAAATATTTATATTGTTTAAATATGCCTGTTTAAAAAGCGTGAAATTTATGCAATATTGTTCAATAGAGAAAATAATTTCTACTGTGTGATTATCATAAATCTAAATTTATCAAAATTGTGATCAACTCGCTTGATTTTGATTCACCTTCGCCGTCGCACAATCAGAGAAAGAGAATGCAACAAAAAAGTAATTTTTGGAATTCATTTCAAATAACAAAAATTTCAGAATATTCCATTCATTTTATACCTAATTATTAAAGATAATTGTATGAAATCGGCATAATTATTCAATAAAAATCAGAAAGCAAACATTCACCTTTTTGAAACTTTTATATTTCTCTTGAATTTTCTTTATATACCACAAAAATAAGAAATTGTTTGATTGGCTGTTGTATTCTATTATAAATTGTAAAATAAATATAAATAATTTCTTCATAAAATAATCCAGGTTGATGTAGCCCAAAAAAAATAAT
Source organism: Lottia gigantea (assembly GCF_000327385.1). Lineage (NCBI taxonomy): Eukaryota > Metazoa > Mollusca > Gastropoda > Lottiidae > Lottia > Lottia gigantea. The sequence goes on from NW_008706876.1 coordinate 429,966, forward strand.
CAATTGCTAAATTTTTTAATTTAAACTTGTTCAACTTTTTATGGTACAAAATATGTAAAAAAAAATAATTTATCTTGTCGTTTTATTTTTACAGGTTTACCACCAATGTCCGACGGTCAGCATTACAATTCTATTCACCAATATGATAACCAAGGATCTCTATATAACGGCCAATCTATTCACGATTCCATGTATCCGGATACTCCTATGGATGAAAGTGACTCCTTAGATCATATGTTAATGGCGGACTCTGTGAACCATAATACTCTCACCTCTAATTTAATTAATCCTATAGACAAGCTATATTCCATGCATAATTCTTATTTTGAATAAATTGTTGTGACAACTATTTATTATTTATTTATGGAGTGATAATGTCTCAAGAACAATAAACAATTTTATAATGGAAATCCAGAAGTGAAAGTTTTTAATCAAATGCTTGCGATCGCGGAGTGAAGTCGATGAAATGTAAAACATTATAAAAAAAGAAGACAGGACCGAAATTCAAGTGTGTGTGAAATTCATAGAATCAAGTCAGTTTCTGAGAAAAAACTTCGTGAACATTTGTAGGAAATTCCAAATAATACAGCATTAAAACAAGTATGGCTTGGCAACTTCTGGACAAAGAGTCTCAGTGAACGACATTCCGTCTTGCAAATCATGTGTGTGAAGATTAAAACCTGCATACGTGAACAATAAACACTTTGTATGCCAGAAATTATCCTACAATATTGCGCTGGAGTTACAGGAGAGGTTCGTCCAAAGTTATTGTGAGGAACACAGTTGAAATGGTGGTGTACAGTAGTTGAAAGACGTTCATATTTGCTACAACACTGATTCTTATGTATACATTCCGATAACAGTTCGCAGATTTTTTTAGTTTTTTTCTTTGAACACTGTTAGTTATATTTATATTTACATTCTAATATATCTATTTTACTGACTTTGGTTACTTTTTAGTGGCATATAAAAAAATCAGTCGCTCATGTGGTCAAGTTTTTATAAGGCAAAATATTCAACTCACCATGGTTTGTGTTGCCGAAAAAACTTGCCGAAAAAACAAATAAAAGGCAACATTATTGAACAGTCCGATACCGTTATAAGGAAGCATCAAATATCAGATCCATGATATTATGTGATGACTAGCTGCCGAGGACACATGACTATATAAGGAGGTTCAGGTCGACATATGATTCACAATATCTCTTGGATGCCGTCTCACTTTGATGCATTAGAGATATGGACAAATAAACGGTTTGCCAACAGATTCCGATAGCTTGGGGCGGCCAAAAGTAGATCACGAGCTCTTGTTGACAAAATCAAGCATTTGTCCTCTAAGGTGGCTAGGTCCTTTTAGGTGGCAGCATGGCAATGTTCAAAATAATGTAAATAATATGTGTAAATGAACTCTATGCTCTCAATTTCTAAATTATGTTAAAATAATATCGTAAATATTTATGTCTCTGTTTGTAAAATGTCTCAAATCTTTTTGCATATTAAATTGGTGCAATATTGAATTGAATTGCTCTTTTTAATTCGAAAACATCATCCAGAGTTTTCACTCCAAATTCACTCTTTGATTGCGTGGCATCTGGTCTTATACATTCTTACATGTATAGCTACGTGTATCCCAACAAAAATGCTTAAAGATCAATATAATGAATGGAATCTGACTATGAAAATATTAGGATGAATTTATATGAAATGATGCCATGCGATAACAAATACGTATTTAAAAATCCATACACGTAAACAAAAAGCTAACAAGGTGGATCTAAATCTTTTCAAAACTCGCAATGCTCAGGGATTGCAGGAAATGCACTATTTGAAGGATGGTCAAAGGAAGGTAATTAACTTTAATAAATAATCAGACTACAACAATATCTTTACTGTAAAAAAAAAAAAAAAAAAAATCTTCCGTTGCGGATCAAAAGGCGTCTTGCCCATTCGTCGTTTTCGACACGAGCAAGCGTGCTTACGGAAGTCACTGATCACTATTCAGATTATGCCTGAAACGTTTCCAGATTCTTTTAAACAGAAGTGTGAGTTAATACAAATAACAGAGAAGTATCTTGTTGTCTAACGTTGTGAAACATTTTTCTTCCGTGAAGAATTCCTGAGCTTTTCATGTGCGTAAAAGAGCATTTATCAAAGCAAGCCCGTGACACAGGGGGCAACCAACCAATTCCTCTACTGCAACTAAACAACATAAATCATTGCCTCTCTGGATATATTACTTGTCTGAATTGAAGCACTGCAACGTTTATAGTAACTTTCGCGAAAAGTGTCCAACTACATACAAATCCTATCGAATCTCTTCAAACAAAAATTCAACTGAATAAAAGCAAACTGAGTTTAATGATGCCACTTTATATAATCAGAACTTCACAGCTTTTACCGTAAAAACCACCTTTACATTTACAGTGATAATCACCATCAACAACTCGACATATACCTTTATGTAAACATGGTTTATATTCAGAACAGATATGTTCTGACTTGGCTGAAAAGACAAAAAATATTTAAAGGAATAGGCTACCATGTCTTAGAATGAACATAAAATTTACAAATTTTAAACTTGGCCAATAAGAGCATATATTCATCAGTAGATATACCTGGTGTCATAAATAACATAACAGGATCCTTGTATAATCCGATAAATCCAAAAAACTTGCAATGCAATTAACTATTGAAAAACGCTTAATATTAATGATTAAGCGTTTTTCAATAATTACTCAGTATTATGAATTTTCCAATTTTCTAGATTTTACAGGGATTCTGTTGTAACTTTATGACACCAGGTATATCTACTGATCATATACCCATATTCACCATTCTTGAGAATTAAATGTTATGTTTTAAGACGTAGCATCACTTTAATTTTGTAAATAAAATATCTATACATGTACTTTTAGCTCAACGACCAACTTTAGGTGTTCATCACCTGACATGTTTCAACCTGAATGGCGCTAATCAATTGGCACATTTTGGTGTCACAGTTTTTCGGAATTATTCGTATCTATCGCAATAAAGATCACTGATTTTGTATATGAAAATTATTGATTTTAAAAACCAAATATTTTTTTAAAGAATTCCATGCTCCCTTTTTCAAAATCGAACAAAGACTTAATTCCAAGTTCTTTTTTTAAATTTTATTTTAGGAGATAAAGCTGAAAATTAAATAGTTATTGTGTGGGTCATCAAATCTCCCAAAGTTATACTACCTCTTCGTTTTTGTTCATCAGTGGACTTAACTGATACCATAACTATATGACAGAATCTCTCTATAATCCAATCAATTTATAAAACTAAGTAATAATTTATTAAACTAAGGCATTTTGAAACATGCTTAGAAGCATTTTTCAATAATTACTTAGTTTAATGGATATATTGTGTTATAATATATACACTTATGATTAGCAAGTTTGAGAATTTTATGTCAATAGTAATCCTTTATTCAAGCCTTAAGGTTTTTAAAAGGTCACTTTTTAAAGGAAATAACTTAATAAGGTAATAATGAAAATTTTGGAATTGTGAATTATCCAGAGAAATATCGAGTTCTTCGTCCTCAACAAATTCGGCAAAAATGTAACTCGCCCCTTTGGTAGTGAATGAAATAAGGTGGAGGTAATTTATGAACTTACGAACACATCTATATTCCACATGGCATATTAAGCTGGAGCATCCATTTACATCTATACCAACCTTAGTTTGACCATCTGGACAAGGTGATATCTAAACAGACAATAAAATATCAATATAAAGGTCTGATTTTGAAAGAAATGATTGAAACTGAAGATGTACCTTTGTACTATATACCTGTACCTGTGTTTTTGGGGATTTTGTTTTTTCTAGGCTTAATGGGCATTGCAGGAAATGAGAAATAAACTTAACTTACGTTCACAGTAACACTCTCTATACAAATGGTTAACCCAAGAATCAAGACCGCCACACCTAAAATAAGACAACACACATACAAATGTAAGGGACACTCACACCATAGCCATCACTAGTTGGCCATGGTGAGTTGTGAGTTGCGTTTGGTACGTATGGCCATTTACCTCGTTCGCAACCGTTCGCAACTGGTAATCGCTATGGTGTGAGTGCAACTTTAGCATCTCAAATGTTTTATATTGTGACTTTTTTGAAAGCCGCAAGAAAAAATGAACATGTCGAAAATGTCATGTTAGGAAAGCTAGCAAGACAGTGTTAGTGGCTGATCATTAGAAATCTAGTCATCAGAAATGCTCTGACCTGTTTTGTATACTTCGATACCTTCCATCCATCATGATCTATTTCTAATTTTCCTAATCAAAAGTTTTTCATAGAAATATTGTGGCGTTAAAATGTTCTGTATCATATCAAATTTGACTCTGTCAAAGAGTTGAAGAGTGATAGACATTGGCTCAGATACCATACGGACTGGCTGAACCAAGTCCGCGAGCCCTCCCCTAGAAATATCATCAACTACAGACTGAGAATATTTGAATCTTCCGTTAACAGGCACTAAAATGACTTACAGAAGCGTCTAAAAATGCCTTAGAGCATATGTTAAAGAAAAGTTTCCCAGGAGAAGGGTCCCAACCAACTCAAGTCCACGGGCCCCCAATCATCTAGTTGACTACTGGTGATGGATGACTATAAATTGATCCAATATAATATCAACACGGGAATATATATTTAAATAATTACATAATCATATAAAACAATGTCTTACCAATAGACTTCATGTTGAAATTTTCGGCTTATCTTCTTGTCCTTGGGTCTTATCTCTAGCTGGTAAAATGTTCTTATCTTAATTTGATGCCAGATTTATGACTAAAAATATACAGAACAGACCAACTTGGTGAAGCATATTCAAAAAACCCACCTCAAGTTTACGAGCACACAATGACTTCCAATGACTTGATTTTACAAAATGATATAAAATAGGGTTCTACATCATCCCAGATGAAGGATTGTCAACCTGGGGAAATTGTAGAAAAAAAATGGAGAAAAGTAAAGACAAGGCACGTAGAGACATCAAGAAATGGGGAAAGATGAGAAGATGAAAGGGGATAACCGACGAGATAAGCACATAGAGACCAATAAATATGACGGAATGTAGGATCGACTTACGACAAAGTACTGCACAGATGATGAAGGTAGTGTTTTAACGAGAAAGTTATAGGGTCAATAGGGAGCAATCTGAAATTGAGTGGTACTCATTGTACTTTCGTGCTACGCATCGAATTACAGTAGGCTACTCCGAAGTCTTGTTATGGCTCACAGTGTACCATTCTATTATCTAGATTGATGCAAACTCAACATCAGGGCGAAATTGGAATTAAGGAATTTTTATAAGTAGCCTCACTGGTCAAATAAAAATCGCTAAAAATTACTTCCTTTGGAGTAAACGTATATAAAAAGTTACTATTACGTTTAAAATATGATTCACATTTCATAAAAATTCGGTAGCAATTCAAAACAATCTGGTCAACTGGCTACTCTTAGCATTTTAGCCGATCTATCGCGCATGATGCAAGATGAGAATCACAATCTTTTATATCATTTGACCGGATTCGCAAGACATATTCACTGATCAGACGCTAGTTGATTAAAGGGAGCTTACTGGGATTACCATTCTAGACTACAATGGACCAATTATTTCTCTTCAAGAAAAAAAACATTAGTTTTAAAAAGTTAAAGCTTTTATCAAATATGACTGTACAATATAGACTTTGTCAAGAGATCATCCTAACTTATTGTATGTGTAAAAAGACAATTATGTCTTCTAATTAGAAACTATTGCAAATTTAATAGCATTTCCGCGAAGTGTGCAGTTCGTGCTAGATAGAGAATTGAACATGTTCTGCAACCACAAAATACCCTTTTTAAAAAAAAAAAACAGATAACAGTACAGTAAGATATAAGATAAAATGGTGGCACTATATACAATCAAACACTTTCTACTGATAGCCAGCTGCAAATCTACATTGGTAATTACCATTTCAGGGATGGGATGAGCTGGTTAGCCGCCATCTTGAAAACTATTCTGGTGCAAAAAAATAGGATGTAAAACTCCATTTCAGTTGAAAAATATTCAGTTAATCTGCAGACATTATAATATCAATTTGATAATTGTCTCCGATAGTTTTATCGTCTGCAAGATAGACGGTCATCATCCAATCAGATTCATTTTCCCTTCATTTACAGACCATTCTTTCACTATGTAAAATGATAAAAAATTTGAAAAGGGAGACCAAAGCTAGGATCTTGTCTCCGTAGAAACTTCACTGAAAGAGAAATACAAAAATAAATGAAAGAACGGAAGAGAAATTGGCAGAGGGAAAGGAGAAGCAAAGAAGAAGGGCATGGAGATACAGTTACTATAGATACTGGAGTAAAGAGACAGAGTGAACAGAAAGTTGGTTGAGTAACAGGAGAGAATGGTGCAGACGAGAGATGAAGATGTAGAATAAACGAATACAGAAGACTAGCGAAGAAGAGTTAGTAGGAGGACATGTATGGCAGTAGATTGAATGGATGGAGATGAGGCATCAGAGACGGACGTGATTCTATTCTAAGGCTCTATGGAGTATACCCTTACGTTTTGAGGTACTCATTGTACCCCCGTGCAGGCTTCGGATTACAGTACTTCGAAGTCAAATTTCAGAAAGGTTTTATCCGTCTCACTCCAACATATTTAAATCTTGGGCTAAAATTGGTTTATAAAAGATTTTTATAAATAAATTCAGTGGTCACACAAAACAATTGCAGATCATTCCTTTCCTTGAAGTAAAACGTATAGTTTCTATTTAATTTTCTTAAAAAGGTTCTTTTGCGAGACTGCTTTAATTTAATTCCTCTGTTGTAATGGTTAAAGGCATCATCTAAAAATAATACTAAACGTAGAAGGACTCACTCCACTAATTCATTTGCCATCTCTTCCCATGTTAAAACACGAAATTCAACCTTCTATAACTTTTTCCAGAAATCTCGTTGAAAGCTTTCCAATATGTCGAATGAAAGCCTGACCAATTCTCAATGTCTCCTAAAAAATTCATTATATGATGACCATGAAAATTTTGAGCTACTAAAATTGAAAGTAGACTACTACCGGTTATACTCATCCGCTAGAGTTTGGCACTTCACAAAACGACTATTTTTAGAATTAGCCTTCCGCCTTTAAGTCTCTCATCATCTCACCAAATCTGAAAGATAATGCAATTTCAGACATCAAATTCCAAATCTAGACCAAATTTTACCCAAAAATAGGCAGGCAAAAACCCCAAAAGGGAGAGAGAAAGAAGATTTCTAAAAATAGCCTGGACTACATTCCTATACAATCATTTGCATAAAATGTTTTAGTGGAGTGAGTCCAGAAATGTCGTTAAAATAGTTCTGAAATTTATGGTAGGAATGATCTGAAATGTAGAGTTACTTCCCTTCAATTAACCACAATTTCTATTAGAAGGGCATAAGATGTTAGAAACAAATTCTTCGGTTTCGTTAAAGCTTCTTATATGAATCACAGAAACTTTTTTTAAAAAGTATTTTAAAATACCTTTCAAGAATACATTTTTTAAAGTAACGTTAGTTTCATTTTACGAATCATCTCTCACAGTAGATCACAATTGTTTGTTACGGCATGTTTACGTATAGTGGAATATTTTGTTGAAGATTTAGTAACGACATTTAGCTCACTAAATACAATATTTACTACTCATACCACGTAAGGAGTCAAAATAAAAGTATCTTAAGGAGGTGGGATTAAGGTCGACCTTGCAACTGGCTTGGAGTAATTTGTAAAGACTACCAGTCGACTAACTGCTGGCAAGAAGGATCATCTATTAAATCGCTGAATTTATTCGACATTTGCGAACCATCAACTGAAAACACGGTGTCAACAGTTGTCGTAATTCGTTTCTTTCGGGTTATATCTGATTATGATAGTCGACCTGATCGGTCGCAATTCTCACCATCTTGATAATTACAGTAGCTAGTAGTTAGTCAAAATGAGTGCTTCGCTCATCAAATGAGATGCTTTTGAACTGAACTATACTTTAAATCCAACGATCCATTTGTATGGATACCAACTGTTCAAAACATCTAAAGTCTCTGTTGCCCACACACCAAACTCTGTGTTACCTGATGGGCGCATGACTATGGTGACATTCAACAACTCTACACGTTTAAAGAAGAAACACCGAACGACAAACAGACATTTATATCTAAATAATTATTTGTTCACAATATCTGCCCACAAATCCAATCTTACAGGTACACAGGAATTCACCATGTTCTGGTCTACATATTCCACCATATAAACACGGCTTGTACTCGGAACAAATGTGCAATGATTTAGCTGAAAATATAAACAATAACTTTAGCATTTGGGTGGCTATATTAGAGAAGAATTGCCCCTTCACATTTACAGATGAAATGAAATACGTCCTACTATTCTGCACCATGTAGACTAATGAAGACGGGCAACGCCATGCAGGGTGCAAGGAGGGAAATTTTGCCAGGACAGCGGCATTAGCCTGCTCTTTTTCGATTTCCAACTGTCGAGGGATATTTAACGTGCACAGCCTGTAGTACACGGGGCTTCGGTTTATTGTATAGTTACAGATGACACATGTCGAGTAAACCATGTTCAATCACAGCGGGGTGTATTTTACTCAAAAAATCACTGACAAAATAATTAGCTCTGAAGGCATTTACTTAAGTAGACATCGCCCTGGGTATATACAGTTAAATTCTGTCAACTGCAACTCAACAAACGTTACCATGCTTTCTTAAAGGCTTCAGAAGGATATTGGTGCTTTTCAAATATGCCAAGCGAATCAATTTTTAGTCCGTGAAATGAGATGCCGACAAAATATATATTTATAGGTTTTGTGTTAAATAACATGAAAAGCTACGTACCAACACATCTATAAATTGGGGGACATGGAGCCTTTTTACAGTAAACAGTTTCAGCTATGGTTGTTTCACCATCAGCACATTTCAATGACTGAAAAACAAACGTTTCGTGATATGATACCTTTTACGACTAAAATAAAACGCATTTATAGAACCTATTATTATGAAAATTAGTCCTAGGCTCCATGCGACAATAAAAGCGTATATTTTAAATTTTGCCCAAACAGCGTGGAAGAACATTTCATAAGTTGACAGTTCCAACTGTTACAACTGGTGTACGTAGCATCTGTACCCCTGCACCAAGTTGTAGTTATTGTTAACACTAACTTCAAGATGTCTTACTTGTCCTGTAATACTTACTTTTGACTGGAAAAAGGCTGAAAGTGAAAATGGAATATACGATTCAATGTATCAAAGAATGTTACAAAATACAAAAAATAGATCTCTTTGCTTCAGCTGACGACGAATGATTACGTCCTTGGATAGCGTCGAGGTACCTGAACTACAATCAATATAATTAAATGAGGAATAAATCTAACGTTAAAGGGACAAGAGCGCCAGTTTTTTACCAATCGTACCATAGTCTCAGAAACGAGAATTCTTTAATTCAGTAATAGTGTTCACAGCTCACCGTCGAAATTTGATCCTCCAAATCCATGTGTGTCCAGAATTATCTGCTTTTGAAAGATGAGTCGTCATATATAGAGAATACATCTGTCGATATTGGAAAAGAAATTCCTAGTTTGGGATATTTTTGAAGGAATTATGCGATATTCGTACATTTCGTGTACTTCTCCTAATAATATTTACATATATTCATATACCAAATCAACTCCCTGAATATGGCGGATCTGTCGTTTTAAAGCAATAATTGTATGTTGGTAAAATTATGTCCAAATCATGAGAATCCAATCAACGCGAAACAGACTGTTTCTACAAAAAGATACAACACATAGTAATGATTCACTTACGAATTGCTGTACAGACTGCAATCGTTACAACCACCGTGAATAAAACTGTAAAACAATACAACGACTGGATTTTAGAACATATTATTGTTAATATTTATGTGAATTTAATTAATATTTATGTGAATATAATTAATATTTATGTGAATATAATTAATATTTATGTGAATACTGCCCACGGATTAATTTCATCACAATTTAAGAATATATGTCGCTGATTTCAAATTCGTAAAGACAGATTTGAATTGATGTATAAACACCTTGAATAAATAATGTCTTACCCTTGGAGTTCATCTTGAGATAATGTCAGTCTTATCTTAGTAGTGTTGATTATCTAAGAATCACGAACGTACTATGGTTTATTTCTTCTAAAAACTAAGCCATGTTTTAAAGAAAGGTTCTGATATCGTTCCAAATGTGCTCTCCATTTTCTCAAGGCAGTAATTTGGCTGGGTGACATGCAACTTTACAGTTTTTATCAGACAAGAACAAATCTTCTTTTATTTCAAATAGTGTTAAACATTTATTTTATAACAACTTACATTTAATACTGTATTATTTTCATAACCAGTTTTAAGTTTGGCGACATGCCACTATTAACGGTACCTTGTGAAACTTAAATCAAGACTTTTTTCTATTTTCTAAATCCGAAGTGAACAGGCATCTTTAACAACAATGCCAAGCCGCGATCAAACTTATCATAAAGTAGTAAAAATATTCCCTAAAATGCGACCAGTGGCGGAGCCAGGTTTACGTCCGAGAGGGGAGGGGGGCGAAATATCTGAGGTTGCCCGAACTTCTATCCTAGTTGTGAGATTTTTGCCCGAAAAACATGCCTTCGGGGTAGGGGGGGAGGGTGGGGGGGCTCTGATCCCTCTGCCACCCCTTTGGCTCCGCCATTCTTTGTGACGTCACTTATCAAGAAAAAAAACATGCTTCTTAATACTAAACATGTTATTTTCTTCAGGCGATGATGTAATACCTCTGTGGATTTCAGTGCATCATATTAACGCTTTGGAATCAGATTGCGTCACAATTGTTCCGAAAATTCCACAATATTGTAAGAATAAAACTCCAACCAATGAATCGATTATGTCCCCCGCATATTAGCTAGGTGATTGACGTCAAACAAAAGACGAGGTATTTAATTGTAATGTATACGGTATTCAGATGAATATATTCAATTGAAGATCACATTGTTATGTTAATCATTATATTAAATAGAACATAACCTCAATTATTGTCATAATACATATTGTATATACCTATTGAGATATTTTGATGAGTTCGTTTAAAGGGTTTATTCCACTTTTATCACACAACAGTGCTGTTCCCGGGTTGATAACACCGGTTCATAAAAACGATATGAACTCGTATCACAGGTTAATAAATGTAAATTAAGCCATGTATTCAAACACCATGTAAATAGATCAGCATTCTTTGACGTTGACGACTCAGAAGAAGTTTGTTATAAGAATGAAAAGAGTAAACAAAGCAAGAGAAAGGAGCAAACAAATTTTATTCATTTGTATTTATTACTCCACAAAATAGATTAATCTGTATCGGTAAAATGAAAAAGTTTAAGTTATCTACCGACGATATCAAAGATCAAAAAATAAATAAATAAATAAAAATTGATAAACTCATTGGATCAGATCACTTAGATCAAGTGATTGTACGTTTAATATATAAGGATTAAAATAACTTTTAGTCTCGCTAACAACATTTAGTTCAAATTTACAACGTTAGACATATTATAAATACATACTAATATTTCTATTGACTGTAATAAATAATGGCTACGTCCCTTTAAATCAGGATATCGATATATAATAGTTGTTATTTCTATTGACCTATTCACATTATTGTTGTCAAACAACCGAAGATTGTGGTCGACGTCTTGGATTAAACCTTCAACATGCGATCAACTCATTAGTTAGTGCAGAGACAAAAGATCCTGAAAGTCTTCAAAGGTCTAGGAATATTCCAGGAATAATTTGATTTTCACTGACGCTTTGTTTGATAATCTTTTAAAGAACTTTTTTTTTACATTTCTGTGTGCAATAAGGTGAAATCAAATTTGTATTTACGTGAAAGAAATATTCTTCTGTGAACTACAACGTCAAAAACGGATTTGTCAATTCTTTGGGAAAAGTTTGTAAAATGAGTCTTCGAGTGTGACAGAGAGTTTGATCGATAAGAAGAGCCAAGATGAATCCAAAACAGAAGGAAGTATTACAGACTCATCGAAACTTTGTTATAAAAAATATTATATGGAATGATCAGTTAGCTGAATTATTAAAAAGTCAAGGTCTAGTTACAGATAGTATTCTTACTGATATAAACGTAAGTACAGAGTTCTGTTTTTAAAAAAATGGTATCAAATCTAACTCAACGAATAGTCACTCAGTAGTGTTTGATATTGTCCGTTTTCACTATGGGAAAGCGTTGGAAAAAATTTAAGTGTTCATTGAGACCAAATGAACATTTTGAAGGAATAATATATATAAAGTTTTTTCATTAAACAATCTTTAAAATTTGATTATGAATACAAATTTCAAGAGATAATTATACGACAGAGTATATCATAACATGTCTTAGAAACATGTTACAAAAACTTTATATGTAGAAACTGAAGAAAGGCCTTTTCATTCCTTTTATCGCCTTAAAATTTGGTCTTAAAATTGGAAATGAAATGTGTGTTTATTCAACGTAAATTTGAAACTTGACTCATTTATCAACGCAAAGTCAAAAAAGCAAATTACAATTGGTATATCGTGACGGTTAAGAATTAATTTAGAAAACATAACGCTTCCGTGGTTTATGGACATTAACCTAATTTTGTTAGATTTAGATTTAACATGAATAGATTGAACGCAGTTGTAAAGTGGTTACGAATTTTGAGACTTAATTACGGTTACAACCAATTTTCTACGAAAGTCGTTCTTACTGTGACACGTTCGAACTTCACATGTATGTTGTTTTCGGGTTAACTATTTGATGCATGCGTTTGAGCAAGATGTGTCTAAGTAAATGTCTCCATTGATGTGTATCATGTATCCCATGTACTAATGCCCCTCTGTCAATGTATCATTGTGGCCCTATACCAATTTTCCTTGATTGACCCTCTCACAACGAAACGGATCTATGTGCCACTCCAAAGTGTACACAAATTTCCTCGAACATCCGTTTGGTATCCGATTTTCCAGATATTATCTTTTACTGGGCGAAAATCTTAATACTGTAATGTATGGCTTACAATGTGTTTAACGGATTAGCTTTAAAACGTCGAGTATAGGATTAACTTAATCTCTAGTTTATATAGACTTAACAACTAAGTCAAGAATTTGAGGGTAAGGCACAGTATGATAACATCTGTATTGGCACCAATTTCAGGGACAGGTCTTTTCACATGCTATGTATGTAGGCAAGTAGTTCAGTGGTTCTGATAAGGTTACCAAACAATTTTCACAGAAATTTAATTTAGGCATCTTGAAGAGTTCAGTTAGCAAAAATCAATATTTAAGACATTTATTAAAGATATCTTGAAGATTTTGGTATAAAATAATCATAATTTCAGTATTTTATTAGAGGCATCTTGAAAAATTTAATCAGAAATATAATCAGTATTTCAGTAGTTTATTAGAGGAATCTTGAAGAGTCATTATAAGAAATAATCAGTATACCAGAAGTTTAATAGAGGCATCTTGAAAAGTATATTAAAAAAATAATCAGTATTTCAATAGGTTTTTAGAGGCATCTTGAGGAATTAAGTTAGAAATAATCAGTATACCAGAAGTTTAATAGAGGCATCTTGAAAAGTATATTAAAAAAATAATCAGTATTTCAATAGGTTTTTAGAGGCATCTTGAGGAATTAAGTTAGAAATAATCAGTATACCAGAAGTTTAATAGAGGCATCTTGAAAAGTATATTAAAAAAAATAATCAGTATTTCAATAGGTTTTTAGAGGCATCTTGAGGAATTAAGTTAGAAATAATCAGTATACCAGAAGTTTAATAGAGGCATCTTGAAAAGTATATTAAAAAAATAATCAGTATTTCAATAGGTTTTTAGAGGCATCTTGAGGAATTAAGTTAGAAATAATCAGTATACCAGAAGTTTAATAGAGGCATCTTGAAAAGTATATTAAAAAAATAATCAGTATTTCAATAGGTTTTTAGAGGCATCTTGAGGAATTAAGTTAGAAATAATCAGTATACCAGAAGTTTAATAGAGGCATCTTGAAAAGTATATTAAAAAAAATAATCAGTATTTCAATAGGTTTTTAGAGGCATCTTGAGGAATTAAGTTAGAAATAATCAGTATACCAGAAGTTTAATAGAGGCATCTTGAAAAGTATATTAAAAAAAATAATCAGTATTTCAATAGGTTTTTAGAGGCATCTTGAGGAATTAAGTTAGAAATAATCAGTATACCAGAAGTTAA